>NW_027016990.1:0-300000 GCF_036013445.1 Caloenas nicobarica
GGGCACAGTAGAGCCCGACAGAGCCTGACAGAGCCCAGTAGAGCCCAGTAGAGCCCGACAGAGCCCGACAGAGCCCGACAGAGCCCGACAGGGCCCGACAGAGCCCGACAGAGCCCGACAGGGCCCGACAGAGCCCGACAGGGCCCAGTAGAGCCCGACAGAGCCCGACAGAGCCCGACAGAGCCCAGTAGAGCCCGACAGAGCCCGACATAGCCCGACAGAGCCCGACAGGGCCCGACAGAACCCGACAGAGCCTGACAGAGCCCAGTAGAGCCCGACAGAGCCCGACAGGGCCCGACAGGGCCCAGTAGAGCCCGACAGAGCCCGACAGAGCCCAGTAGAGCCCAGTAGAGCCCGACAGAGCCCGACAGAGCCCGACAGAGCCCGACAGGGCCCGACAGAGCCCGACAGGGCCCGACAGGGCCCAGTAGAGCCCGACAGAGCCCGACAGAGCCCGACAGAGCCCGACAGGGCCCGACAGAGCCCGACAGAGCCCGACAGGGCCCGACAGAGCCCAGTAGAGCCCGACAGAGTCCGACAGAGCCCGACAGAGCCCGACAGAGCCCAGTAGAGCCCGACAGAGCCCGACAGAGCCCGATAGAGCCCGACAGAGCCCGACAGAGCCCGACAGGGCCCAGTAGAACCCAGTAGAGCCCGACAGAGCCCGACAGGGCCCGACAGGGCCCGACAGAGCCCGACAGGGCCCGACAGAGCCCGACAGAGATCGACAGAGCCCGACAGGGCCCGACAGAGGCTGACAGAGCCCGACAGGGCCCAGTAGAGCCCGACAGAGCCCGACAGAGCCCGACAGAGCCCGACAGAACCCGACAGAGCCCGACAGAGCCCGACAGGGCCCGACAGGGCCCGACAGGGCCCGACAGAGCCCGACAGGGCCCAGTAGAGCCCGACAGAGCCCGACAGAGCCCAGTAGAGCCCAGTAGAGCCCGACAGAGCCCGACAGAGCCCGACAGAGCCCGACAGAACCCGACAGAGCCCGACAGAGACCAGTTGAGCCCGACAGAGCCCGACAGAGCCCGACAGAGCCCGACAGGGCCCGACAGGGCCCAGTAGAGCCCGACAGAGCCCGACAGAGCCCGACAGAGCCCGACAGAGCCCAGTAGAGCCCGACAGAGCCCGACAGAGCCCGACAGAGCCCGACAGAGCCCGACAGAGCCCGACAGGGCCCGAAAGAGCCCGACAGAGCCCAAGAGAGCCCGACAGAGCCCAGTAGAGCCAGACAGAGCCCGACAGAGCCCGACAGAGCCCGACAGAGCCCGACAGGGCCCGACAGAGCTCGACAGAGCCCGACAGGGCCCGACAGAGCCCGACAGAGCCCGAGAGGGCCCGACAGAGCCCGACAGAGCCCGACAGGGCCCAGTAGAGCCCGACAGAGCCCGACAGGGCCCAGTAGAGCCCGACAGAGCCCGACAGAGCCCGACAGAGCCCGACAGGGCCCGACAGGGCCCGACAGAGCCCGACAGAGCCCGACAGGGCCCAGTAGAGCCCGACAGAGCCCGACAGGGCCCGACAGAGCCCGACAGAACCCGACAGAGCGCGACAGAGCCCGACAGGGCCCGACAGAGCCCGACAGGGCCCGACAGGGCCCGACAGGGACCGACAGGGCCCAGTAGAGCCCGACAGAGCCCGACAGAGCCCGACAGAACCCGACAGGGCCCAGTAGAGCCCGACAGAGCCCGACAGAGCCCGACAGAGCCCGACAGGGCCCGACAGGGCCCAGTAGAGCCCGACAGAGCCCGACAGAGCCCGACAGAGCCCGACAGGGCCCGACAGAGCCCGACAGAGCCCGACAGAGCCCGACAGGGCCCGACAGGGCCCAGTAGAGCCCGACAGAGCCCGACAGGGCCCAACAGAGCCCGACAGAGCCCGACAGAGCCCGACAGAGCCCGACAGAGCCCGACAGGGCCCGACAGAGCCCGACAGAGCCCGACAGGGCCCGACAGGGCCCGACAGAGCCCGACAGGTCCCGACAGAGCCCGACAGAGCCCGACAGGGCCCAACAGAGCCCGACAGAGCCCGACAGAGCCCATGAGAGCCCGACAGAGCCCGACAGAGCCCGACAGGGCCCGACAGGGCCCGACAGGGCCCGACAGAGCCCGACAGAGCCCGACAGGGCCCGACAGAGCCCGACAGGGCCCAGTAGAGCCCGACAGAGCCCGACAGAGCCCGACAGAGCCCAGTAGAGCCCGACAGAGCCCGACAGGGCCCGACAGGGCCCGACAGGGCACAGTAGAGCCCGACAGAGCCCGACAGAGCCCAGTAGAGCCCAGTAGAGCCCGACAGAGCCCGACAGAGCCCGACAGAGCCCGACAGGGCCCGACAGAGCCCGACAGAGCCCGACAGAGCCCGACAGGGCCGACAGAGCCCGACAGGGCCCAGTAGAGCCCGACAGAGCCCGACAGAGCCCGACAGAGCCCAGTAGAGCCCGACAGAGCCCGACATAGCCCGACAGAGCCCGACAGGGCCCGACAGAGCCCGACAGAGCCCGACAGGGCCCGACAGAGCCCGACAGAGCCTGACAGAGCCCAGTAGAGCCCGACAGAGCCCGACAGGGCCCGACAGGGCCCGACAGGGCCCAGTAGAGCCCGACAGAGCCCGACAGAGCCCAGTAGAGCCCAGTAGAGCCCGACAGAGCCCGACAGAGCCCGACAGGGCCCGACAGGGCCCGACAGAGCCCGACAGGGCCCGACAGGGCCCAGTAGAGCCCGAAAGAGCCTGACAGAGCCCGACAGAGCCCGACAGGGCCCGACAGGGCCCAGTAGAGCCCGACAGAGCCCGACAGGGCCCAACAGAGCCCTACAGAGCCCGACAGAGCCCGACAGAGCCCGACAGAGCCCGACAGGGCCCGACAGGGCCCGACAGAGCCCGACAGGGCCCGACAGAGCCCGACAGAGCCCGACAGGGCCCGACAGAGCCCGACAGAGCCCGACAGAGCCCATGAGAGCCCGACAGAACCCGACAGAGCCCGACAGGGCCCGACAGGGCCCGACAGAGCCCGACAGAGCCCGACAGGGCCCGACAGAGCCCGACAGGGCCCAGTAGAGCCCGACAGAGCCCGACAGAGCCCGACAGAGCCCAGTAGAGCCCGACAGAGCCCGACAGAGCCCGACAGTGCCCGACAGAGCCCGACAGAGCCCGACAGGGCCCGACAGAGCCCGACAGAGCCCGACAGGGCCCGACAGAGCCCGAGAGAGCCTGACAGAGCCCAGTAGAGCCCGACAGAGCCCGACAGGGCCCGACAGGGGCCGACAGGGCCCGGTAGAGCCCGACAGAGCCCGACAGAGCCCAGTAGAGCCCAGTAGAGCCCGACAGAGCCCGACAGAGCCCGACAGAGCCCGACAGGGCCCGACAGAGCCCGACAGGGCCCGACAGGGCCCAGTAGAGCCCGACAGAGCCCGACAGGGCCCGACAGAGCCCGACAGAGCCCGACAGGGCCCGACAGAGCCCAGTAGAGCCCGACAGAGCCCGACAGAGCCCGACAGAGCCCGACAGAGCCCGACAGGGCCCGACAGGGCCCAGTAGAGCCCGACAGAGCCCGATAGAGCCCGACAGAGCCCGACAGAGCCCGACAGAGCCCGACAGGGCCCGACAGAGCCTGACAGGGCCCGACAGGGCCCAGTAGAGCCCGACAGAGCCCGACAGAGCCCGACAGAGCCCGACAGAACCCGACAGAGCCCGACAGAGCCCGACAGGGCCCGACAGAGCCCGACAGAGCCCGACAGGGCCCAGTAGAGCCCGACAGAGCCCGACAGAGCCCAGTAGAGCCCAGTAGAGCCCGACAGAGCCCGACAGAGCCCGACAGAGCCCGACAGAGCCCGACAGAGACCAGTTGAGCCCGACAGAGCCCGACAGAGCCCGACAGAGCCCGACAGGGCCCGACAGGGCCCAGTAGAGCCCGACAGAGCCCGACAGAGCCCGACAGAGCCCAGTAGAGCCCGACAGAGCCCGACAGAGTCCGACAGAGCCCGACAGGGCCCGACAGAGCCCGACAGAGCCCGACAGGGCCCGACAGAGCCCAAGAGAGCCCGACAGAGCCCGACAGAGCCCAGTAGAGCCCGACAGAGCCCGACAGAGCCCGACAGAGCCCGACAGGGCCCGACAGAGCCCGACAGAGCCCGACAGGGCCCGACAGAGCCCGACAGAGCCCGACAGGGCCCGACAGAGCCCGGCAGAACCCGACAGGGCCCAGTAGAGCCCGACAGAGCCCGACAGGGCCCAGTAGAGCCCGACAGAGCCCGACAGGGCCCAACAGAGCCCGACAGAGCCCGACAGAGCCCGACAGAGCGCGACAGGGCCCAGTAGAGCCCGACAGAGCCCGACAGGGCCCGACAGAGCCCGACAGGGCCCGACAGAGCCCGACAGAGCCCGACAGGGCCCGACAGAGCCCGACAGGGCCCGACAGAGCCCGACAGGGCCCAGTAGAGCCCGACAGAGCCCGACAGAGCCCGACAGAGCCCAGTAGAGCCCGACAGAGCCCGACAGGACCCGACAGGGCCCGACAGGGCACAGTAGAGCCCGACAGAGCCCGACAGAGCCCAGTAGAGCCCAGTAGAGCCCGACAGAGCCCGACAGAGCCCGACAGAGACCGACAGAGCCCGACAGGGCCCGACAGAGCCCGACAGAGCCCGAGAGGGCCCGACAGAGCCCGACAGAGCCCGACAGGGCCCAGTAGAGCCCGACAGAGCCCGACAGGGCCCAGTAGAGCCCGACAGAGCCCGACAGAGCCCAGTAGAGCCCGACAGAGCCCGACAGAGCCCGACAGAGCCCGACAGGGCCCGACAGAGCCCGACAGAGCCCGACAGAGCCCGACAGGGCCCAGTAGAGCCCGACAGAGCCCGACAGGGCCCGACAGAGCCCGACAGAGCTCGACAGAGCCCGACAGGGCCCGACAGGGCCCGACAGAGCCCGACAGGGCCCGACAGGGCCCGACATGGACCGACAGGGCCCAGTAGAGCCCGACAGAGCCCGACAGAGCCCGACAGAACCCGACAGGGCCCAGTAGAGCCCGACAGAGCCCGACAGAGCCCGACAGAGCCCGAAAGGGCCCGACAGGGCCCAGTAGAGCCCGACAGAGCCCGACAGAGACCGACAGAGCCCGACAGGGCCCGACAGAGCCCGACAGAGCCCGACAGAGCCCGACAGGGCCCGACAGGGCCCAGTAGAGCCCGACAGAGCCCGACAGGGCCCAACAGAGCCCGACAGAGCCCGACAGAGCCCGACAGAGCGCGACACGGCCCAGTAGAGCCCGACAGAGCCCGACAGAGCCCGACAGAGCCCGACAGGGCCCGACAGAGCCCGACAGAGCCCGACAGGGCCCGACAGGGCCCGACAGAGCCCGACAGAGCCCATGAGAGCCCGACAGGGCCCAGTAGAGCCCGACAGAGCCCGACAGAGCCCGACAGAGCCCGACAGAGCCCAATAGGGCCCGACAGGGCCCGACAGGGCCCAGTAGAGCCCGACAGAGCCCGACAGAGCCCAGTAGAGCCCGGTAGAGCCCGACAGAGCCCGACAGAGCCCGACAGAGCCCGACAGGGCCCGACAGAGCCCGACAGAGCCCGACAGGGCCCGACAGAGCCCGACAGGGCCCAGTAGAGCCCGACAGAGCCCGACAGAGCCCGACAGAGCCCAGTAGAGCCCGACAGATCCCGACATAGCCCGACAGGGCCCGACAGGGCCCGACAGAGCCCGACAGAGCCCGACAGGGCCCGACAGGGCCCGACAGAGCCTGACAGAGCCCAGTAGAGCCCGACAGAGCCCGACAGGGCCCGACAGGGCCCGACAGGGCCCAGTAGAGCCCGACAGAGCCCGACAGAGCCCAGTAGAGCCCAGTAGAGCCCGACAGAGCCCGACAGAGCCCGACAGGGCCCGACAGAGCCCGACAGGGCCCGACAGGGCCCAGTAGAGCCCGACAGAGCCCGACAGAGCCCGACAGAGCCCGACAGGGCCCGACAGAGCCCGACAGAGCCCGACAGGGCCCGACAGAGCCCAGTAGGGCCCGACAGAGCCCGACAGAGCCCGACAGAGACCAGTAGAGCCCGACAGAGCCCGACAGAGCCCGACAGAGCCCGACAGGGCCCGACAGAGCCCAGTAGAGCCCAGTAGAGCCCGACAGAGCCCAGTAGAGCCCGACAGAGCCCGACAGAGCCCGACAGAGCCCGACAGGGCCCGACAGGGCCCGACAGAGCCCGACAGGGCCCGACAGGGCCCAGTAGAGCCCGACAGAGCCCGACAGAGCCCGACAGAGCCCGACAGAACCCGACAGAGCCCGACAGAGCCCGACAGGGCCCGACAGGGCCCGACAGAGCCCGACAGAGCCCGACAGGGTCCAGTAGAGCCCGACAGAGCCCGACAGAGCCCAGTAGAGCCCAGTAGAGCCCGACAGAGCCCGACAGAGCCCGACAGAGCCCAACAGAACCCGACAGAGCCCGACAGAGACCAGTTGAGCCCGACAGAGCCCGACAGAGCCCGACAGAGCCCGACAGGGCCCGACAGGGCCCAGTAGAGCCCGACAGAGCCCGACAGAGCCCGACAGAGCCCGACAGAGCCCAGTAGAGCCCGACAGAGCCCGACAGAGCCCGACAGGGCCCGACAGAGCCCGACAGAGCCCGACAGGGCCCGACAGAGCCCAAGAGAGCCCGACTGAGCCCGACAGAGCCCAGTAGAGCCCGACAGAGCCCGACAGAGCCCGACAGAGCCCGACAGAGCCCGACAGGGCCCGACAGAGCCCGACAGAGCCCGACAGGGCCCAGTAGAGCCCGACAGAGCCCGACAGAGCCCGACAGAGCCCGACAGAACCCGACAGAGCCCGACAGGGCCCGACAGAGCCCGACAGAGCCCGACAGGGCCCAGTAGAGCCCGACAGAGCCCAACAGGGCCCGACAGAGCCCGACAGAGCCCGACAGAGCCCGACAGGGCCCGACAGAGCCCGACAGGGCCCGACAGGGACCGACAGGGACCGACAGGGCCCAGTAGAGCCCGACAGAGCCCGACAGAGCCCGACAGAACCCGACAGGGCCCAGTAGAGCCCGACAGAGCCCGACAGAGCCCGACAGAGCCCGACAGGGCCCGACAGGGCCCAGTAGAGCCCGACAGAGCCCGACAGAGCCCGACAGAGCCCGACAGGGCCCGACAGAGCCCGACAGAGCCCGACAGAGCCCGACAGGGCCCGACAGGGCCCAGTAGAGCCCGACAGAGCCCGACAGGGCCCAACAGAGCCCGACAGAGCCCGACAGAGCCCGACAGAGCGCGACAGGGCCCAGTAGAGCCCGACAGAGCCCGACAGAGCCCGACAGAGCCCGACAGGGCCCGACAGAGCCCGACAGAGCCCGACAGAGCCCGACAGAGCCCGACAGGGCCCGACAGAGCCCGACAGAGCCCGACAGGGCCCGACAGGGCCCGACAGAGCCCGACAGAGCCCATGAGAGCCCGACAGGACCCAGTAGAGCCCGACAGAGCCCGACAGAGCCCGACAGAGCCCGACAGAGCCCAATAGGGCCCGACAGGGCCCGACAGGGCCCAGTAGAGCCCGACAGAGCCCGACAGAGCCCAGTAGAGCCCAGTAGAGCCCGACAGAGCCCGACAGAGCCCGACAGGGCCCGACAGGGCCCGACAGAGCCCGACAGAGCCCGACAGGGCCCGACAGAGCCCGACAGGGCCCAGTAGAGCCCGACAGAGCCCGACAGAGCCCGACAGAGCCCAGTAGAGCCCGACAGATCCCGACATAGCCCGACAGAGCCCGACAGGGCCCGACAGAGCCCGACAGAGCCCGACAGGGCCCGACAGGGCCCGACAGAGCCTGACAGAGCCCAGTAGAGCCCGACAGAGCCCGACAGGGCCCGACAGGGCCCGACAGGGCCCAGTAGAGCCCGACAGAGCCCGACAGAGCCCAGTAGAGCCCAGTAGAGCCCGACAGAGCCCGACAGAGCCCGACAGGGCCCGACAGAGCCCGACAGGGCCCGACAGGGCCCAGTAGAGCCCGACAGAGCCCGACAGAGCCCGACAGAGCCCGACAGGGCCCGACAGAGCCCGACAGAGCCCGACAGGGCCCGACAGAGCCCAGTAGGGCCCGACAGAGCCCGACAGAGCCCGACAGAGACCAGTAGAGCCCGACAGAGCCCGACAGAGCCCGACAGAGCCCGACAGGGCCCGACAGAGCCCAGTAGAGCCCAGTAGAGCCCGACAGAGCCCAGTAGAGCCCGACAGAGCCCGACAGAGCCCGACAGGGCCCGACAGGGCCCGACAGAGCCTGACAGGGCCCGACAGGGCCCAGTAGAGCCCGACAGAGCCCGACAGAGCCCGACAGAGCCCGACAGAACCCGACAGAGCCCGACAGAGCCCTACAGGGCCCGACAGGGCCCGACAGAGCCCGACAGGGTCCAGTAGAGCCCGACAGAGCCCGACAGAGCCCAGTAGAGCCCAGTAGAGCCCGACAGAGCCCGACAGAGCCCAACAGAACCCGACAGAGCCCGACAGAGACCAGTTGAGCCCGACAGAGCCCGACAGAGCCCGACAGAGCCCGACAGGGCTCGACAGGGCCCAGTAGAGCCCGACAGAGCCCGACAGAGCCCGACAGAGCCCAGTAGAGCCCGACAGAGCCCGACAGAGCCCGACAGGGCCCGACAGAGCCCGACAGAGTCCGACAGGGCCCGACAGAGCCCAAGAGAGCCCGACTGAGCCCGACAGAGCCCAGTAGAGCCCGACAGAGCCCGACAGAGCCCGACAGGGCCCGACAGAGCCCGACAGGGCCCAGTAGAGCCCGACAGAGCCCGACAGAGCCCGACAGAGCCCGACAGGGCCCGACAGAGCCCGACAGAGCCCGACAGGGCCCAGTAGAGCCCGACAGAGCCCAACAGGGCCCGACAGAGCCCGACAGAGCCCGACAGAGCCCGACAGAGCCCGACAGGGCCCGACAGAGCCCGACAGGGCCCGACAGGGACCGACAGGGACCGACAGGGCCCAGTAGAGCCCGACAGAGCCCGACAGAGCCCGACAGAACCCGACAGGGCCCAGTAGAGCCCGACAGAGCCCGACAGAGCCCGACAGAGCCCGACAGGGCCCGACAGGGCCCAGTAGAGCCCGACAGAGCCCGACAGAGCCCGACAGAGCCCGACAGGGCCCGACAGAGCCCGACAGAGCCCGACAGAGCCCGACAGGGCCCGACAGGGCCCAGTAGAGCCCGACAGAGCCCGACAGGGCCCGACAGAGCCCAGTAGAGCCCGACAGGGCCCGACAGGGCCCGACAGAGCCCGACAGAGCCCGACAGGGCCCGACAGAGCCCGACAGAGCCCGACAGGGCCCGACAGGGCCCGACAGGGCCCGACAGAGCCCGACAGGGCCCAGTAGAGCCCGACAGAGCCCGACAGAGCCCAGTAGAGCCCAGTAGAGCCCGACAGGGCCCGACAGGGCCCGACAGGGCCCAGTAGAGCCCGACAGAGCCCGACAGAGCCTGACAGAGCCCGACATTGCCCGACAGGGCCCGACAGAGCCCGACAGAGTCCGACAGGGCCCAGTAGAGCCCGACAGAGCCCGACAGAGCCCGACAGAGCCCGACAGAGCCCGACAGGGCCCAGTAGAGCCCGACAGAGCCCGACTGAGCCCGACAGAGCCCGACAGGGCCCGACAGAGCCCGACAGAGCCCGACAGAGCCCGACAGGGCCCAGTAGAGCCCGACAGAGCCCGACAGAGCCCGACAGAACCCGACAGGGCCCGACAGAGCCCGACAGAGCCCGACAGGGCCCGACAGGGCCCGACAGAGCCCGACAGAGCCCAGTAGAGCCCGACAGAGCCCGACAGAGCCCGACAGAGCCCGACAGAGCCCGACAGGGCCCAGTAGAGCCCAGTAGAGCCCGACAGAGCCCAGTAGAGCCCGACAGAGCCCGACAGAGCCCGACAGAGCCCGACAGGGCCCGACAGAGCCCGACAGAGCCCGACAGGGCCCGACAGAGCCCGACAGGGCCCAGTAGAGCCCGACAGAGCCCGACAGAGCCCGACAGAGCCCAGTAGAGCCCGACAGAGCCCGACATAGCCCGACAGACCCCGACAGAGCCCGACAGAGCCCGACAGAACCCGACAGAGCCCGACAGAGCCCGACAGAGCCCGACAGGGCCCGACAGGGCCCGACAGAGCCCGACAGAGCCCGACAGGGCCCAGTAGAGCCCGACAGAGCCCGACAGAGCCCAGTAGAGCCCAGTAGAGCCCAACAGAGCCCGACAGAGCCCGACAGAGCCCGACAGAACCCGACAGAGCCCGACAGAGACCAGTTGAGCCCGACAGAGCCCGACAGAGCCCGATAGAGCCCGACAGGGCCCGACAGAGCCCGACAGAGCCCGACAGAGCCCGACAGGGCCCGACAGGGCCCAGTAGAGCCCGACAGAGCCCGACAGGGCCCAACAGAGCCCGACAGAGCCCGACAGAGCCCGACAGAGCGCGACAGGGCCCAGTAGAGCCCGACAGAGCCCGACAGAGCCAGACAGAGCCCGACAGGGCCCGACAGAGCCCGACAGAGCCCGACAGGGCCCGACAGAGCCCGACAGAGCCCGACAGGGCCCGACAGGGCCCGACAGAGCCCGACAGAGCCCGACAGGGCCCGACAGAGCCCGACAGGGCCCAGTAGAGCCCGACAGAGCCCGACAGAGCCCGACAGAGCCCAGTAGAGCCCGACAGAGCCCGACAGGGCCCGACAGGGCCCGACAGGGCACAGTAGAGCCCGACAAAGCCCGACAGAGCCCAGTAGAGCCCAGAAGAGCCCGACAGAGCCCGACAGAGCCCGACAGAGCCCGACAGGGCCCGACAGAGCCCGACAGAGCCCGACAGGGCCCGACAGGGCCCGACAGAGCCCGACAGGGCCCGACAGGGCCCGACAGGGCCCAGTAGAGCCCGACAGAGCCCGACAGAGCCCAGTAGAGCCCAGTAGAGCTTGACAGGGCCCGACAGGGCCCGACAGGGCCCAGTAGAGCCCGACAGAGCCCGACAGAGCCTGACAGAGCCCGACAGGGCCCGACAGGGCCCGACAGAGCCCGACAGAGCCCGACAGGGCCCAGTAGAGCCCGACAGAGCCCGACAGAGCCCGACAGAGCCCGACAGAGCCCGACAGGGCCCAGTAGAGCCCGACAGAGCCCGACTGAGCCCGACAGAGCCCGACAGGGCCCGACAGGGCCCGACAGAGCCCGACAGAGCCCGACAGGGCCCGACAGAGCCCGACAGAGCCCGACAGAGCCCGACAGGGCCCGACAGGGCCCGACAGAGCCCAGTTTAGCCCAGTAGAGCCCGACACAGCCCGACAGAGCCCGACAGGGCCCGACAGGGCCCAGTAGAGCCCGACAGAGCCCGAGAGGGCCCGACAGAGCCCGACAGGGCCCAACAGAGCCCGACAGAGTCCGACAGAGCCCGACAGGACCCAGCAGAGCCCGACAGAGCCCGACAGGGCCCGACAAGGCCCGACAGAGCCCGACAGAGCCCGACAGGGCCCGACAGGGCCCAGTAGAGCCCGACAGAGCCCGACAGGGCCCGACAGAGCCCGACAGAGCCCGACAGGGCCCGACAGAGCCCGACAGAGCCCGACAGAGCCCGACAGGGCCCAGTAGAGCCCGACAGAGCCCGACAGAGCCCGACAGAACCCGACAGGGCCCGACAGAGCCCGACAGAGCCCGACAGCGCCCGACAGGGCCCGACAGAGCCCGACAGAGCCCAGTAGAGCCCGACAGAGCCCGACAGAGCCCGACAGAGCCCGACAGAGCCCGACAGGGCCCAGTAGAGCCCAGTAGAGCCCGACAGAGCCCAGTAGAGCCCGACAGAGCCCGACAGAGCCCGACAGAGCCTGACAGGGCCCGACAGAGCCCGACAGAGCCCGACAGGGCCCGACAGGGCCCGACAGGGCCCAGTAGAGCCCGACAGAGCCCGACAGAGCCCGACAGAGCCCAGTAGAGCCCGACAGAGCCCGACATAGCCCGACAGACCCCGACAGAGCCCGACAGAGCCCGACAGAACCCGACAGAGCCCGACAGAGCCCGACAGAGCCCGACAGGGCCCGACAGGGCCCAGTAGAGCCCGACAGAGCCCGAAAGAGCCCAGTAGAGCCCGACAGAGCCCGACAGAGCCCAGTAGAGCCCAGTAGAGCCCGACAGAGCCCGACAGAACCCGACAGAGCCCGACAGAACCGGACAGAGCCCGACAGAGACCAGGTGAGCCCGAAAGAGCCCGACAGAGCCCGACAGAGCCCGACAGGGCCCGACAGGGCCCAGTAGAGCCCGACAGAGCCCGACAGAGCCCGACAGAGCCCAGTAGAGCCCGACAGAGCCCGACAGAGCCCGACAGAACCCGACAGAGCCCGACAGAGACCAGTTGAGCCCGACAGAGCCCGACAGAGCCCGACAGAGCCCGACAGAGCCCGACAGGGCCCAGTAGAGCCCGACAGAGCCCGACAGGGCCCGACAGAGCCCGACAGAGCCCGACAGAGCCCGACAGGGCCCAGTAGAGCCCGACAGAGCCCGACAGGGCCCAGTAGAGCCCGAAAGAGCCCGACAGGGCCCAGTAGAGCCCGAAAGAGCCCGACAGGGCCCAGTAGAGCCCGACAGAGCCCGACAGAGCCCGACAGGGCCCAGTAGAGCCCAGTAGAGCCCGACAGGGCCCGACAGGGCCCGACAGGGCCCAGTAGAGCCCGACAGAGCCCGACAGAGCCTGACAGAGCCCGACAGGGCCCGACAGGGCCCGACAGAGCCCGACAGAGCCCGACAGGGCCCAGTAGAGCCCGACAGAGCCCGACAGAGCCCGACAGAGCCCGACAGAGCCCGACAGGGCCCGACAGGGCCCGACAGAGCCCGACAGAGCCCGACAGGGCCCGACAGGGCCCAGTAGAGCCCGACAGAGCCCGACAGAGCCCAGTAGAGCCCGACAAAGCCCGACAGAGCCCAGTAGAGCCCAGAAGAGCCCGACAGAGCCCGACAGAGCCCGACAGAGCCCGACAGGGCCCGACAGAGCCCGACAGAGCCCGACAGGGCCCGACAGGGCCCGACAGAGCCCGACAGGGCCCGACAGGGCCCAGTAGAGCCCGACAGAGCCCGACAGAGCCCAGTAGAGCCCAGTAGAGCTTGACAGGGCCCGACAGGGCCCGACAGGGCCCAGTAGAGCCCGACAGAGCCCGACAGAGCCTGACAGAGCCCGACAGGGCCCGACAGGGCCCGACAGAGCCCGACAGAGCCCGACAGGGCCCAGTAGAGCCCGACAGAGCCCGACAGAGCCCGACAGAGCCCGACAGAGCCCGACAGGGCCCAGTAGAGCCCGACAGAGCCCGACTGAGCCCGACAGAGCCCGACAGGGCCCGACAGGGCCCGACAGAGCCCGACAGAGCCCGACAGGGCCCGACAGGGCCCGACAGAGCCCAGTTTAGCCCAGTAGAGCCCGACAGAGCCCGACAGAGCCCGACAGGGCCCGACAGAGCCCGACAGAGCCCGACAGAGCCCGAAAGAGCCCAGTAGAGCCCGACAGAGCCCGACAGAGCCCAGTAGAGCCCAGTAGAGCCCGACAGAGCCCGACAGGGCCCAGTAGAGCCCGACAGAGCCCGACAGAGCCCGACAGAGCCCAGTAGAGCCCGACAGAGCCCGACAGAGCCCGACAGAACCCGACAGAGCCCGACAGAGACCAGTTGAGCCCGACAGAGCCCGACAGAGCCCGACAGAGCCCGACAGAGCCCGACAGGGCCCAGTAGAGCCCGACAGAGCCCGACAGGGCCCGACAGAGCCCGACAGAGCCCGACAGAGCCCGACAGGGCCCGACAGAGCCCGACAGAGCCCGACAGGGCCCAGTAGAGCCCGACAGAGCCCGACAGGGCCCAGTAGAGCCCGAAAGAGCCCGACAGGGCCCAGTAGAGCCCGACAGAGCCCGACAGAGCCCGACAGAGCCCGACAGGGCCCAGTAGAGCCCGACAGAGCCCGACAGGGCCCGACAGAGCCCGACAGAGCCCGACAGAGCCCGACAGGGCCCAGTAGAGCCCGACAGACCCCGACAGGGCCCGACAGAGCCCGACAGAGCCCGACAGAGCCCGACAGGGCCCGACAGGGCCCAGTAGAGCCCGACAGAGCCCGACAGAGCCCGACAGAACCCGACAGGGCCCAGTAGAGCCCGACAGAGCCCGACAGAGCCCGACAGAGCCCGACAGGGTCCGACAGGGCCCAGTACAGCCCGACAGAGCCCGACAGAGCCCGACAGAGCCCGACAGGGCCCGACAGAGCCCGACAGAGCCCGACAGAGCCCGACAGGGCCCGACAGGGCCCAGTAGAGCCCGACAGAGCCCGACAGAGCCCGACAGGGCACGACAGAGCCCGACAGAGCCCGACAGGGCCCGACAGAGCCCGACAGGGCCCGACAGAGCCCGACAGAGCCCGACAGAGCCCGACAGGGCCCGACAGGGCCCTACAGAGCCCGACAGAGCCCGACAGGGCCCGACAGAGCCCGACAGGGCCCAGTAGAGCCCGACAGAGCCCGACAGAGCCCGACAGAGCCCAGTAGAGCCCGACAGAGCCCGACAGGGCCCGACAGGGCCCGACAGGGCACAGTAGAGCCCGACAAAGCCCGACAGAGCCCAGTAGAGCCCAGAAGAGCCCGACAGAGCCCGACAGAGCCCGACAGAGCCCGACAGAGCCTGACAGAGCCCGACAGGGCCCGACAGGGCCCGACAGAGCCCGACAGAGCCCGACAGGGCCCAGTAGAGCCCGACAGAGCCCGACAGAGCCCGACAGAGCCCGACAGAGCCCGACAGGGCCCAGTAGAGCCCGACAGAGCCCGACAGGGCCCGACAGAGCCCGACAGAGCCCGACAGGGCCCAGTAGAGCCCGACAGAGCCCGACAGAGCCCGACAGAGCCCGACAGGGCCCAGTAGAGCCCGACAGAGCCCGACAGGGCCCAGTAGAGCCCGAAAGAGCCCGACAGGGCCCAGTAGAGCCCGACAGAGCCCGACAGAGCCCGACAGAGCCCGAGAGGGCCCAGTAGAGCCCGACAGAGCCCGACAGGGCCCGACAGAGCCCGACAGAGCCCGACAGAGCCCGACAGGGCCCAGTAGAGCCCGACAGAGCCCGACAGGGCCCGACAGAGCCCGACAGAGCCCGACAGAGCCCGACAGGGCCCGACAGGGCCCGACAGGGACCGACAGGGCCCAGTAGAGCCCGACAGAGCCCGACAGAGCCCGACAGAACCCGACAGGGCCCAGTAGAGCCCGACAGAGCCCGACAGAGCCCGACAGAGCCCGACAGGGTCCGACAGGGCCCAGTACAGCCCGACAGAGCCCGACAGAGCCCGACAGAGCCCGACAGGGCCAGACAGAGCCCGACAGAGCCCGACAGAGCCCGACAGGGCCCGACAGGGCCCAGTAGAGCCCGACAGAGCCCGACAGAGCCCGACAGAGCCCGACAGGGCCCGACAGAGCCCGACAGGGCCCGACAGAGCCCGACAGGGCCCGACAGAGCCCGACAGAGCCCGACAGAGCCCGACAGGGCCCGACAGGGCCCTACAGAGCCCGACAGAGCCCGACAGGGCCCGACAGAGCCCGACAGGGCCCAGTAGAGCCCGACAGAGCCCGACAGAGCCCAGTAGAGCCCGACAGAGCCCGACAGGGCCCGACAGGGCCCGACAGGGCACAGTAGAGCCCGACAAAGCCCGACAGAGCCCAGTAGAGCCCAGAAGAGCCCGACAGAGCCCGACAGAGCCCGACAGAGCCCGACAGGGCCCGACAGGGCCCGACAGAGCCCGACAGAGCCCGACAGGGCCCAGTAGAGCCCGACAGAGCCCGACAGAGCCCAGTAGAGCCCAGTAGAGCCCGACAGGGCCCGACAGGGCCCGACAGGGCCCAGTAGAGCCCGACAGAGCCCGACAGAGCCTGACAGAGCCCGACAGGGCCCGACAGGGCCCGACAGAGCCCGACAGAGCCCGACAGGGCCCAGTAGAGCCCGACAGAGCCCGACAGAGCCCGACAGAGCCCGACAGGGCCCAGTAGAGCCCGACAGAGCCCGACTGAGCCCGACAGAGCCCGACAGGGCCCGACAGGGCCCGACAGAGCCCGACAGAGCCCGACAGGGCCCGACAGAGCCCGACAGAGCCCGACAGGGCCCGACAGGGCCCGACAGAGCCCAGTTTAGCCCAGTAGAGCCCGACAGAGCCCGACAGAGCCCGACAGGGCCCGACAGGGCCCAGTAGAGCCCGACAGAGCCCGACAGGGCCCGACAGAGCCCGACAGGGCCCAACAGAGCCCGACAGAGTCCGACAGAGCCCGACAGGACCCAGCAGAGCCCGACAGAGCCCGACAGGGCCCGACAAGGCCCGACAGAGCCCGACAGAGCCCGACAGGGCCCGACAGGGCCCAGTAGAGCCCGACAGAGCCCGACAGGGCCCGACAGAGCCCGACAGAGCCCGACAGAGCCCGACAGGGCCCAGTAGAACCCGACAGAGCCCGACAGAGCCCGACAGAACCCGACAGGGCCCGACAGAGCCCGACAGGGCCCGACAGGGACCGACAGGGCCCGACAGAGCCCGACAGAGCCCAGTAGAGCCCGACAGAGCCCGACAGAGCCCGACAGAGCCCGACAGAGCCCGACAGGGCCCAGTAGAGCCCAGTAGAGCCCGACAGAGCCCAGTAGAGCCCGACAGAGCCCGACAGAGCCCGACAGGGCCCGACAGAGCCCGACAGAGCCCGACAGGGCCCGACAGAGCCCGACAGGGCCCAGTAGAGCCCGACAGAGCCCGACAGAGCCGAACAGAGCCCAGTAGAGCCCGACAGAGCCCGACATAGCCCGACAGACCCCGACAGAGCCCGACAGAGCCCGACAGAACCCGACAGAGCCCGACAGAGCCCGACAGGGCCCGACAGGGCCCGACAGAGCCCGACAGAGCCCGACAGGGCCCAGTAGAGCCCGACAGAGCCCGACAGAGCCCAGTAGAGCCCAGTAGAGCCCGACAGAGCCCGACAGAGCCCGACAGAGCCCGACAGGGCCCGACAGGGCCCAGTAGAGCCCGACAGAGCCCGACAGGGCCCAACAGAGCCCGACAGAGCCCGACAGAGCCCGACAGAGCGTGACAGGGCCCAGTAGAGCCCGACAGAGCCCGACAGAGCCCGACAGAGCCCGACAGGGCCCGACAGAGCCCGACAGAGCCCGACAGGGCCCGACAGGGCCCGACAGAGCCCGACAGGGCCCGACAGAGCCCGACAGAGCCCGACAGGGCCCGACAGAGCCCGACAGAGCCCGACAGATCCCAGTAGAGCCCGACAGAGCCCGACAGAGCCCGACAGGGCCCGACAGGGCCCGACAGAGCCCGACAGAGCCCGACAGGGCCCGACAGAGCCCGACAGGGCCCAGTAGAGCCCGACAGAGCCCGACAGAGCCCGACAGAGCCCAGTAGAGCCCGACAGAGCCCGACAGGGCCCGACAGGGCCCGACAGGGCACAGTAGAGCCCGACAGAGCCCGACAGAGCCCAGTAGAGCCCAGTAGAGCCCGACAGAGCCCGACAGAGCCCGACAGGGCCCGACAGAGCCCGACAGAGCCCGACAGAGCCCGACAGGGCCCGACAGAGCCCGACAGGGCCCAGTAGAGCCCGACAGAGCCCGACAGAGCCCAGTAGAGCCCGACAGAGCCCGACATAGCCCGACAGAGCCCGACAGGGCCCGACAGAGCCCGACAGAGCCCGACAGGTCACAGTAGAGCCCGACAGAGCCCGACAGGGCCCGACAAGGCCCGACAGAGCCCGACAGAGCCCGACAGGGCCCGACAGGACCCAGCAGAGCCCGACAGAGCCCGACAGGGCCCGACAAGGCCCGACAGAGGCCGACAGAGCCCGACAGGGCCCGACAGGGCCCAGTAGAGCCCGACAGAGCCCGACAGGGCCCGACAGAGCCCGACAGAGCCCGACAGGGCCCGACAGGGCCCGACAGAGCCCGACAGAGCCCGACAGGGCCCAGTAGAGCCCGACAGAGCCCGACAGAGCCCAGTAGAGCCCAGTAGAGCCCGACAGGGCCCGACAGGGCCCGACAGGGCCCAGTAGAGCCCGACAGAGCCCGACAGAGCCTGACAGAGCCCGACAGGGCCCGACAGGGCCCGACAGAGCCCGACAGAGCCCGACAGGGCCCAGTAGAGCCCGACAGAGCCCGACAGAGCCCGACAGAGCCCGACAGGGCCCAGTAGAGCCCGACAGAGCCCGACTGAGCCCGACAGAGCCCGACAGGGCCCGACAGGGCCCGACAGAGCCCGACAGAGCCCGACAGGGCCCGACAGAGCCCGACAGAGCCCGACAGGGCCCGACAGGGCCCGACAGAGCCCAGTTTAGCCCAGTAGAGCCCGACAGAGCCCGACAGAGCCCGACAGGGCCCGACAGGGCCCAGTAGAGCCCGACAGAGCCCGACAGGGCCCGACAGAGCCCGACAGGGCCCAACAGAGCCCGACAGAGTCCGACAGAGCCCGACAGGACCCAGCAGAGCCCGACAGAGCCCGACAGGGCCCGACAAGGCCCGACAGAGCCCGACAGAGCCCGACAGGGCCCGACAGGGCCCAGTAGAGCCCGACAGAGCCCGACAGGGCCCGACAGAGCCCGACAGAGCCCGACAGAGCCCGACAGGGCCCAGTAGAACCCGACAGAGCCCGACAGAGCCCGACAGAACCCGACAGGGCCCGACAGAGCCCGACAGGGCCCGACAGGGACCGACAGGGCCCGACAGAGCCCGACAGAGCCCAGTAGAGCCCGACAGAGCCCGACAGAGCCCGACAGAGCCCGACAGAGCCCGACAGGGCCCAGTAGAGCCCAGTAGAGCCCGACAGAGCCCAGTAGAGCCCGACAGAGCCCGACAGAGCCCGACAGGGCCCGACAGAGCCCGACAGAGCCCGACAGGGCCCGACAGAGCCCGACAGGGCCCAGTAGAGCCCGACAGAGCCCGACAGAGCCGAACAGAGCCCAGTAGAGCCCGACAGAGCCCGACATAGCCCGACAGACCCCGACAGAGCCCGACAGAGCCCGACAGAACCCGACAGAGCCCGACAGAGCCCGACAGGGCCCGACAGGGCCCGACAGAGCCCGACAGAGCCCGACAGGGCCCAGTAGAGCCCGACAGAGCCCGACAGAGCCCAGTAGAGCCCAGTAGAGCCCGACAGAGCCCGACAGAGCCCGACAGAGCCCGACAGGGCCCGACAGGGCCCAGTAGAGCCCGACAGAGCCCGACAGGGCCCAACAGAGCCCGACAGAGCCCGACAGAGCCCGACAGAGCGTGACAGGGCCCAGTAGAGCCCGACAGAGCCCGACAGAGCCCGACAGAGCCCGACAGGGCCCGACAGAGCCCGACAGAGCCCGACAGGGCCCGACAGGGCCCGACAGAGCCCGACAGGGCCCGACAGAGCCCGACAGAGCCCGACAGGGCCCGACAGAGCCCGACAGAGCCCGACAGATCCCAGTAGAGCCCGACAGAGCCCGACAGAGCCCGACAGGGCCCGACAGGGCCCGACAGAGCCCGACAGAGCCCGACAGGGCCCGACAGAGCCCGACAGGGCCCAGTAGAGCCCGACAGAGCCCGACAGAGCCCGACAGAGCCCAGTAGAGCCCGACAGAGCCCGACAGGGCCCGACAGGGCCCGACAGGGCACAGTAGAGCCCGACAGAGCCCGACAGAGCCCAGTAGAGCCCAGTAGAGCCCGACAGAGCCCGACAGAGCCCGACAGGGCCCGACAGAGCCCGACAGAGCCCGACAGAGCCCGACAGGGCCCGACAGAGCCCGACAGGGCCCAGTAGAGCCCGACAGAGCCCGACAGAGCCCAGTAGAGCCCGACAGAGCCCGACATAGCCCGACAGAGCCCGACAGGGCCCGACAGAGCCCGACAGAGCCCGACAGGTCACAGTAGAGCCCGACAGAGCCCGACAGGGCCCGACAAGGCCCGACAGAGCCCGACAGAGCCCGACAGGGCCCGACAGGACCCAGCAGAGCCCGACAGAGCCCGACAGGGCCCGACAAGGCCCGACAGAGCCCGACAGAGCCCGACAGGGCCCGACAGGGCCCAGTAGAGCCCGACAGAGCCCGACAGGGCCCGACAGAGCCCGACAGAGCCCGACAGGGCCCGACAGAGCCCGACAGAGCCCGACAGAGCCCGACAGGGCCCAGTAGAGCCCGACAGAGCCCGACAGAGCCCGACAGAACCCGACAGGGCCCGACAGAGCCCGACAGGGCCCGACAGGGACCGACAGGGCCCGACAGAGCCCGACAGAGCCCAGTAGAGCCCGACAGAGCCCGACAGAGCCCGACAGAGCCCGACAGAGCCCGACAGGGCCCAGTAGAGCCCAGTAGAGCCCGACAGAGCCCAGTAGAGCCCGACAGAGCCCGACAGAGCCCGACAGGGCCCGACAGAGCCCGACAGAGCCCGACAGAGCCGAACAGAGCCCAGTAGAGCCCGACAGAGCCCGACATAGCCCGACAGACCCCGACAGAGCCCGACAGAGCCCGACAGAACCCGACAGAGCCCGACAGAGCCCGACAGAGCCCGA
Source organism: Caloenas nicobarica (assembly GCF_036013445.1). Classification (NCBI taxonomy): domain Eukaryota; kingdom Metazoa; phylum Chordata; class Aves; order Columbiformes; family Columbidae; genus Caloenas; species Caloenas nicobarica. The sequence continues at coordinate 20,518 of NW_027016990.1, forward strand.
CAGGGTCCGACAGGGCCCAGTACAGCCCGACAGAGCCCGACAGAGCCCGACAGAGCCCGACAGGGCCAGACAGAGCCCGACAGAGCCCGACAGAGCCCGACAGGGCCCGACAGGGCCCAGTAGAGCCCGACAGAGCCCGACAGAGCCCGACAGAGCCCGACAGGGCCCGACAGAGCCCGACAGGGCCCGACAGAGCCCGACAGAGCCCGACAGAGCCCGACAGGGCCCGACAGGGCCCTACAGAGCCCGACAGAGCCCGACAGGGCCCGACAGAGCCCGACAGGGCCCAGTAGAGCCCGACAGAGCCCGACAGAGCCCAGTAGAGCCCGACAGAGCCCGACAGGGCCCGACAGGGCCCGACAGGGCACAGTAGAGCCCGACAAAGCCCGACAGAGCCCAGTAGAGCCCAGAAGAGCCCGACAGAGCCCGACAGAGCCCGACAGAGCCCGACAGGGCCCGACAGGGCCCGACAGAGCCCGACAGAGCCCGACAGGGCCCAGTAGAGCCCGACAGAGCCCGACAGAGCCCAGTAGAGCCCAGTAGAGCCCGACAGGGCCCGACAGGGCCCGACAGGGCCCAGTAGAGCCCGACAGAGCCCGACAGAGCCTGACAGAGCCCGACAGGGCCCGACAGGGCCCGACAGAGCCCGACAGAGCCCGACAGGGCCCAGTAGAGCCCGACAGAGCCCGACAGAGCCCGACAGAGCCCGACAGGGCCCAGTAGAGCCCGACAGAGCCCGACTGAGCCCGACAGAGCCCGACAGGGCCCGACAGGGCCCGACAGAGCCCGACAGAGCCCGACAGGGCCCGACAGAGCCCGACAGAGCCCGACAGAGCCCGACAGGGCCCGACAGGGCCCGACAGAGCCCAGTTTAGCCCAGTAGAGCCCGACAGAGCCCGACAGAGCCCGACAGGGCCCGACAGGGCCCAGTAGAGCCCGACAGAGCCCGACAGGGCCCGACAGAGCCCGACAGGGCCCAACAGAGCCCGACAGAGTCCGACAGAGCCCGACAGGACCCAGCAGAGCCCGACAGAGCCCGACAGGGCCCGACAAGGCCCGACAGAGCCCGACAGAGCCCGACAGGGCCCGACAGGGCCCAGTAGAGCCCGACAGAGCCCGACAGGGCCCGACAGAGCCCGACAGAGCCCGACAGAGCCCGACAGGGCCCAGTAGAACCCGACAGAGCCCGACAGAGCCCGACAGAACCCGACAGGGCCCGACAGAGCCCGACAGGGCCCGACAGGGACCGACAGGGCCCGACAGAGCCCGACAGAGCCCAGTAGAGCCCGACAGAGCCCGACAGAGCCCGACAGAGCCCGACAGAGCCCGACAGGGCCCAGTAGAGCCCAGTAGAGCCCGACAGAGCCCAGTAGAGCCCGACAGAGCCCGACAGAGCCCGACAGGGCCCGACAGAGCCCGACAGAGCCCGACAGGGCCCGACAGAGCCCGACAGGGCCCAGTAGAGCCCGACAGAGCCCGACAGAGCCGAACAGAGCCCAGTAGAGCCCGACAGAGCCCGACATAGCCCGACAGACCCCGACAGAGCCCGACAGAGCCCGACAGAACCCGACAGAGCCCGACAGAGCCCGACAGGGCCCGACAGGGCCCGACAGAGCCCGACAGAGCCCGACAGGGCCCAGTAGAGCCCGACAGAGCCCGACAGAGCCCAGTAGAGCCCAGTAGAGCCCGACAGAGCCCGACAGAGCCCGACAGAGCCCGACAGGGCCCGACAGGGCCCAGTAGAGCCCGACAGAGCCCGACAGGGCCCAACAGAGCCCGACAGAGCCCGACAGAGCCCGACAGAGCGTGACAGGGCCCAGTAGAGCCCGACAGAGCCCGACAGAGCCCGACAGAGCCCGACAGGGCCCGACAGAGCCCGACAGAGCCCGACAGGGCCCGACAGGGCCCGACAGAGCCCGACAGGGCCCGACAGAGCCCGACAGAGCCCGACAGGGCCCGACAGAGCCCGACAGAGCCCGACAGATCCCAGTAGAGCCCGACAGAGCCCGACAGAGCCCGACAGGACCCGACAGGGCCCGACAGAGCCCGACAGAGCCCGACAGGGCCCGACAGAGCCCGACAGGGCCCAGTAGAGCCCGACAGAGCCCGACAGAGCCCGACAGAGCCCAGTAGAGCCCGACAGAGCCCGACAGGGCCCGACAGGGCCCGACAGGGCACAGTAGAGCCCGACAGAGCCCGACAGAGCCCAGTAGAGCCCAGTAGAGCCCGACAGAGCCCGACAGAGCCCGACAGGGCCCGACAGAGCCCGACAGAGCCCGACAGAGCCCGACAGGGCCCGACAGAGCCCGACAGGGCCCAGTAGAGCCCGACAGAGCCCGACAGAGCCCAGTAGAGCCGACAGAGCCCGACATAGCCCGACAGAGCCCGACAGGGCCCGACAGAGCCCGACAGAGCCCGACAGGGCACAGTAGAGCCCGACAGAGCCCGACAGGGCCCGACAAGGCCCGACAGAGCCCGACAGAGCCCGACAGGGCCCGACAGGACCCAGCAGAGCCCGACAGAGCCCGACAGGGCCCGACAAGGCCCGACAGAGCCCGACAGAGCCCGACAGGGCCCGACAGGGCCCAGTAGAGCCCGACAGAGCCCGACAGGGCCCGACAGAGCCCGACAGAGCCCGACAGGGCCCGACAGAGCCCGACAGAGCCCGACAGAGCCCGACAGGGCCCAGTAGAGCCCGACAGAGCCCGACAGAGCCCGACAGAACCCGACAGGGCCCGACAGAGTCCGACAGGGCCCGACAGGGACCGACAGGGCCCGACAGAGCCCGACAGAGCCCAGTAGAGCCCGACAGAGCCCGACAGAGCCCGACAGAGCCCGACAGAGCCCGACAGGGCCCAGTAGAGCCCAGTAGAGCCCGACAGAGCCCAGTAGAGCCCGACAGAGCCCGACAGAGCCCGACAGGGCCCGACAGAGCCCGACAGAGCCCGACAGGGCCCGACAGAGCCCGACAGGGCCCAGTAGAGCCCGACAGAGCCCGACAGAGCCGAACAGAGCCCAGTAGAGCCCGACAGAGCCCGACATAGCCCGACAGACCCCGACAGAGCCCGACAGAGCCCGACAGAACCCGACAGAGCCCGACAGAGCCCGACAGGGCCCGACAGGGCCCGACAGAGCCCGACAGAGCCCGACAGGGCCCAGTAGAGCCCGACAGAGCCCGACAGAGCCCAGTAGAGCCCACTAGAGCCCGACAGAGCCCGACAGAGCCCGACAGGGCCCGACAGAGCCCGACAGAGCCCGACAGAGCCCGACAGGGCCCGACAGGGCCCAGTAGAGCCCGACAGAGCCCGACAGGGCCCAACAGAGCCCGACAGAGCCCGACAGAGCCCGACAGAGCGTGACAGGGCCCAGTAGAGCCCGACAGAGCCCGACAGAGCCCGACAGAGCCCGACAGGGCCCGACAGAGCCCGACAGAGCCCGACAGGGCCCGACAGGGCCCGACAGAGCCCGACAGGGCCCGACAGAGCCCGACAGAGCCCGACAGGGCCCGACAGAGCCCGACAGAGCCCGACAGATCCCAGTAGAGCCCGACAGAGCCCGACAGAGCCCGACAGGGCCCGACAGGGCCCGACAGAGCCCGACAGAGCCCGACAGGGCCCGACAGAGCCCGACAGGGCCCAGTAGAGCCCGACAGAGCCCGACAGAGCCCGACAGAGCCCAGTAGAGCCCGACAGAGCCCGACAGGGCCCGACAGGGCCCGACAGGGCACAGTAGAGCCCGACAGAGCCCGACAGAGCCCAGTAGAGCCCAGTAGAGCCCGACAGAGCCCGACAGAGCCCGACAGGGCCCGACAGAGCCCGACAGAGCCCGACAGAGCCCGACAGGGCCCGACAGAGCCCGACAGGGCCCAGTAGAGCCCGACAGAGCCCGACAGAGCCCGACAGAGCCCGACAGAGCCCGACATAGCCCGACAGAGCCCGACAGGGCCCGACAGAGCCCGACAGAGCCCGACAGGGCACAGTAGAGCCCGACAGAGCCCGACAGGGCCCGACAGGGCCCAGTAGAGCCCGACAGAGCCTGACAGGGCCCAACAGAGCCCGACAGAGCCCGACAGAGCCCGACAGAGCCCGACAGAGCCCGACAGGGCCCGACAGAGCCCGACAGAGCCAGACAGGGCCCGACAGGGCCCGACAGAGCCCGACAGGGCCCGACAGAGCCCGACAGAGCCCGACAGGGCCCAACAGAGCCCGACAGAGCCCGACAGATCCCATGAGAGCCCGACAGAGCCCGACAGAGCCCGACAGGGCCCGACAGGGCCCGACAGAGCCCGACAGAGCCCGACAGGGCCCGACAGAGCCCGACAGGGCCCAGTAGAGCCCGACAGAGCCCGACAGAGCCCGACAGAGCCCAGTAGAGCCCGACAGAGCCCGACAGGGCCCGACAGGGCCCGACAGGGCACAGTAGAGCCCGACAGAGCCCGACAGAGCCCAGTAGAGCCCAGTAGAGCCCGACAGAGCCCGACAGAGCCCGACAGAGCCCGACAGGGCCCGACAGAGCCCGACAGAGCCCGACAGGGCCCAACAGAGCCCGACAGAGCCCGACAGAGCCCTTGAGAGCCCGACAGAGCCCGACAGAGCCCGACAGAGCCCGACAGGGCCCGACAGGGCCCGACAGAGCCCGACAGAGCCCGACAGGGCCCGACAGAGCCCGACAGGGCCCAGTAGAGCCCGACAGAGCCCGACAGAGCCCGACAGAGCCCAGTAGAGCCCGACAGAGCCCGACAGAGCCCGACAGAGCCCGACAGAGCCCGACAGGGCCCAGTAGAGCCCAGTAGAGCCCGACAGAGCCCAGTAGAGCCCGACAGAGCCCGACAGAGCCCGACAGGGCCCGACAGAGCCCGACAGAGCCCGACAGGGCCCGACAGAGCCCGACAGGGCCCAGTAGAGCCCGACAGAGCCCGACAGAGCCGAACAGAGCCCAGTAGAGCCCGACAGAGCCCGACATAGCCCGACAGACCCCGACAGAGCCCGACAGAGCCCGACAGAACCCGACAGAGCCCGACAGAGCCCGACAGGGCCCGACAGGGCCCGACAGAGCCCGACAGAGCCCGACAGGGCCCAGTAGAGCCCGACAGAGCCCGACAGAGCCCAGTAGAGCCCAGTAGAGCCCGACAGAGCCCGACAGAGCCCGACAGAGCCCGACAGGGCCCGACAGGGCCCAGTAGAGCCCGACAGAGCCCGACAGGGCCCAACAGAGCCCGACAGAGCCCGACAGAGCCCGACAGAGCGTGACAGGGCCCAGTAGAGCCCGACAGAGCCCGACAGAGCCCGACAGAGCCCGACAGGGCCCGACAGAGCCCGACAGAGCCCGACAGGGCCCGACAGGGCCCGACAGAGCCCGACAGGGCCCGACAGAGCCCGACAGAGCCCGACAGGGCCCGACAGAGCCCGACAGAGCCCGACAGATCCCAGTAGAGCCCGACAGAGCCCGACAGAGCCCGACAGGACCCGACAGGGCCCGACAGAGCCCGACAGAGCCCGACAGGGCCCGACAGAGCCCGACAGGGCCCAGTAGAGCCCGACAGAGCCCGACAGAGCCCGACAGAGCCCAGTAGAGCCCGACAGAGCCCGACAGGGCCCGACAGGGCCCGACAGGGCACAGTAGAGCCCGACAGAGCCCGACAGAGCCCAGTAGAGCCCAGTAGAGCCCGACAGAGCCCGACAGAGCCCGACAGGGCCCGACAGAGCCCGACAGAGCCCGACAGAGCCCGACAGGGCCCGACAGAGCCCGACAGGGCCCAGTAGAGCCCGACAGAGCCCGACAGAGCCCAGTAGAGCCCGACAGAGCCCGACATAGCCCGACAGAGCCCGACAGGGCCCGACAGAGCCCGACAGAGCCCGACAGGGCACAGTAGAGCCCGACAGAGCCCGACAGGGCCCGACAAGGCCCGACAGAGCCCGACAGAGCCCGACAGGGCCCGACAGGACCCAGCAGAGCCCGACAGAGCCCGACAGGGCCCGACAAGGCCCGACAGAGCCCGACAGAGCCCGACAGGGCCCGACAGGGCCCAGTAGAGCCCGACAGAGCCCGACAGGGCCCGACAGAGCCCGACAGAGCCCGACAGGGCCCGACAGAGCCCGACAGAGCCCGACAGAGCCCGACAGGGCCCAGTAGAGCCCGACAGAGCCCGACAGAGCCCGACAGAACCCGACAGGGCCCGACAGAGTCCGACAGGGCCCGACAGGGACCGACAGGGCCCGACAGAGCCCGACAGAGCCCAGTAGAGCCCGACAGAGCCCGACAGAGCCCGACAGAGCCCGACAGAGCCCGACAGGGCCCAGTAGAGCCCAGTAGAGCCCGACAGAGCCCAGTAGAGCCCGACAGAGCCCGACAGAGCCCGACAGGGCCCGACAGAGCCCGACAGAGCCCGACAGGGCCCGACAGAGCCCGACAGGGCCCAGTAGAGCCCGACAGAGCCCGACAGAGCCGAACAGAGCCCAGTAGAGCCCGACAGAGCCCGACATAGCCCGACAGACCCCGACAGAGCCCGACAGAGCCCGACAGAACCCGACAGAGCCCGACAGAGCCCGACAGGGCCCGACAGGGCCCGACAGAGCCCGACAGAGCCCGACAGGGCCCAGTAGAGCCCGACAGAGCCCGACAGAGCCCAGTAGAGCCCACTAGAGCCCGACAGAGCCCGACAGAGCCCGACAGGGCCCGACAGAGCCCGACAGAGCCCGACAGAGCCCGACAGGGCCCGACAGGGCCCAGTAGAGCCCGACAGAGCCCGACAGGGCCCAACAGAGCCCGACAGAGCCCGACAGAGCCCGACAGAGCGTGACAGGGCCCAGTAGAGCCCGACAGAGCCCGACAGAGCCCGACAGAGCCCGACAGGGCCCGACAGAGCCCGACAGAGCCCGACAGGGCCCGACAGGGCCCGACAGAGCCCGACAGGGCCCGACAGAGCCCGACAGAGCCCGACAGGGCCCGACAGAGCCCGACAGAGCCCGACAGATCCCAGTAGAGCCCGACAGAGCCCGACAGAGCCCGACAGGGCCCGACAGGGCCCGACAGAGCCCGACAGAGCCCGACAGGGCCCGACAGAGCCCGACAGGGCCCAGTAGAGCCCGACAGAGCCCGACAGAGCCCGACAGAGCCCAGTAGAGCCCGACAGAGCCCGACAGGGCCCGACAGGGCCCGACAGGGCACAGTAGAGCCCGACAGAGCCCGACAGAGCCCAGTAGAGCCCAGTAGAGCCCGACAGAGCCCGACAGAGCCCGACAGGGCCCGACAGAGCCCGACAGAGCCCGACAGAGCCCGACAGGGCCCGACAGAGCCCGACAGGGCCCAGTAGAGCCCGACAGAGCCCGACAGAGCCCGACAGAGCCCGACAGAGCCCGACATAGCCCGACAGAGCCCGACAGGGCCCGACAGAGCCCGACAGAGCCCGACAGGGCACAGTAGAGCCCGACAGAGCCCGACAGGGCCCGACAGGGCCCAGTAGAGCCCGACAGAGCCTGACAGGGCCCAACAGAGCCCGACAGAGCCCGACAGAGCCCGACAGAGCCCGACAGAGCCCGACAGGGCCCGACAGAGCCCGACAGAGCCAGACAGGGCCCGACAGGGCCCGACAGAGCCCGACAGGGCCCGACAGAGCCCGACAGAGCCCGACAGGGCCCAACAGAGCCCGACAGAGCCCGACAGATCCCATGAGAGCCCGACAGAGCCCGACAGAGCCCGACAGGGCCCGACAGGGCCCGACAGAGCCCGACAGAGCCCGACAGGGCCCGACAGAGCCCGACAGGGCCCAGTAGAGCCCGACAGAGCCCGACAGAGCCCGACAGAGCCCAGTAGAGCCCGACAGAGCCCGACAGGGCCCGACAGGGCCCGACAGGGCACAGTAGAGCCCGACAGAGCCCGACAGAGCCCAGTAGAGCCCAGTAGAGCCCGACAGAGCCCGACAGAGCCCGACAGAGCCCGACAGGGCCCGACAGAGCCCGACAGAGCCCGACAGGGCCCAACAGAGCCCGACAGAGCCCGACAGAGCCCTTGAGAGCCCGACAGAGCCCGACAGAGCCCGACAGAGCCCGACAGGGCCCGACAGGGCCCGACAGAGCCCGACAGAGCCCGACAGGGCCCGACAGAGCCCGACAGGGCCCAGTAGAGCCCGACAGAGCCCGACAGAGCCCGACAGAGCCCAGTAGAGCCCGACAGAGCCCGACAGGGCCCGACAGGGCCCGACAGGGCACAGTAGAGCCCGACAGAGCCCGACAGAGCCCAGTAGAGCCCAGTAGAGCCCGACAGGGCCCGACAGGGCCCGACAGAGCCCGACAGGGCCCGACAGGGCCCGACAGAGCCCGACAGGGCCCAGTAGAGCCCGACAGAGCCCGACAGAGCCCGACAGAGCCCAGTAGAGCCCGACAGAGCCCGACAGGGCCCGACAGAGCCCGACAGGGCACAGTAGAGCCCGACAGAGCCCGACAGAGCCCAGTAGAGCCCAGTAGAGCCCGACAGAGCCCGACAGAGCCCGACAGAGCCCGACAGGGCCCGACAGAGCCCGACAGAGCCCGACAGGGCCCAACAGAGCCCGACAGAGCCCGACAGAGCCCTTGAGAGCCCGACAGAGCCCGACAGAGCCCGACAGGGCCCGACAGGGCCCGACAGAGCCCGACAGAGCCCGACAGGGCCCGACAGAGCCCGACAGGGCACAGTAGAGCCCGACAGAGCCCGACAGAGCCCAGTAGAGCCCAGTAGAGCCCGACAGAGCCCGACAGAGCCCGACAGAGCCCGACAGGGCCCGACAGAGCCCGACAGAGTCCGACAGAGCCCGACAGGGCCCGACAGAGCCCGACAGGGCCCGACAGAGTCCGACAGGGCCCAGTAGAGCCCGACAGAGCCCGACAGAGCCCGACAGAGCCCAGTAGAGCCCGACAGAGCCCGACATAGCCCGACAGAGCCCGACAGGGCCCGACAGAGCCCGACAGAGCCCGACAGGGCCCGACAGAGCCCGACAGAGCCTGACAGAGCCCAGTAGAGCCCGACAGAGCCCGACAGGAACCGACAGGGCCCGACAGGGCCCAGTAGAGCCCGACAGAGCCCGACAGAGCCCAGTAGAGCCCAGTAGAGCCCGACAGAGCCTGACAGAGCCCGACAGAGCCCGACAGAGCCCGACAGGGCCCGACAGAGCCCGACAGAGCCCGACAGGGCCCGACAGAGCCCGACAGGGCCCGACAGGGCCCAGTAGAGCCCGAAAGAGCCCGACAGAGCCCGACAGAGCCCGACAGGGCCCGACAGGGCCCAGTAGAGCCCGACAGAGCCCGACAGGGCCCAACAGAGCCCGACAGAGCCCGACAGAGCCCGACAGAGCCCGACAGGGCCCGACAGAGCCCGACAGAGCCCGACAGGGCCCGACAGGGCCCGACAGAGCCTGACAGGGCCCGACAGAGGCCGACAAAGCCCGACAGGGCCCAACAGAGCCCGACAGAGCCCGACAGAGCCCGACAGAGCCCATGAGAGCCCGACAGAGCCCGACAGAGCCCGACAGGGCCCGACAGGGCCCGACAGAGCCCGACAGAACCCGACAGAGCCCGACAGGGCCCGACAGAGCCCGACAGGGCCCAGTAGAGCCCGACAGACCCCGACAGAGCCCGACAGAGCCCAGTAGAGCCCGACAGAGCCCGACAGGGCCCGACAGGGCCCGACAGGGCACAGTAGAGCCCGACAGAGCCCGACAGAGCCCAGTAGAGCCCAGTAGAGCCCGACAGAGCCCGACAGAGCCCGACAGAGCCCGACAGGGCCCGACAGAGCCCGACAAGGCCCAGTAGAGTCCGACAGAGCCCGACAGAGCCCGACAGAGCCCGACAGAGCCCGACATAGCCCGACAGAGCCCGACAGGGCCCGACAGAGCCCGACAGGGCCCGACAGAGCCCGACAGAGCCTGACAGAGCCCAGTAGAGCCCGACAGAGCCCGACAGGGCCCGACAGGGCCCGACAGGGCCCAGTAGAGCCCGACAGAGCCCGACAGGGCCCAACAGAGCCCGACAGAGCCCAGTAGAGCCCGACAGAGCCCGACATAGCCCGACAGAGCCCGACAGGGCCCGACAGAGCCCGACAGAGCCCGACAGGGCCCGACAGAGCCCGACAGAGCCTGACAGAGCCCAGTAGAGCCCGACAGAGCCCGACAGGGCCCGACAGGGCCCAACAGAGCCCGACAGAGCCCGACAGAGCCCGACAGAGCCCATGAGAGCCCGACAGAGCCCGACAGAGCCCGACAGGGCCCGACAGGGCCCGACAGAGCCCGACAGAACCCGACAGAGCCCGACAGGGCCCGACAGAGCCCGACAGGGCCCAGTAGAGCCCGACAGACCCCGACAGAGCCCGACAGAGCCCAGTAGAGCCCGACAGAGCCCGACAGGGCCCGACAGGGCCCGACAGGGCACAGTAGAGCCCGACAGAGCCCGACAGAGCCCAGTAGAGCCCAGTAGAACCCGACAGAGCCCGACAGAGCCCGACAGAGCCCGACAGGGCCCGACAGAGCCCGACAGAGCCCGACAGGGCCCGACAGAGCCCGACAGGGCCCGACAGGGCCCAGTAGAGCCCGAAAGAGCCCGACAGAGCCCGACAGAGCCCGACAGGGCCCGACAGGGCCCAGTAGAGCCCGACAGAGCCCGACAGGGCCCAACAGAGCCCGACAGAGCCCGACAGAGCCCGACAGAGCCCGACAGGGCCCGACAGAGCCCGACAGAGCCCGACAGGGCCCGACAGAGGCCGACAAAGCCCGACAGGGCCCAACAGAGCCCGACAGAGCCCGACAGAGCCCGACAGAGCCCATGAGAGCCCGACAGAGCCCGACAGAGCCCGACAGGGCCCGACAGGGCCCGACAGAGCCCGACAGAACCCGACAGAGCCCGACAGGGCCCGACAGAGCCCGACAGGGCCCAGTAGAGCCCGACAGAGCCCGACAGAGCCCGACAGAGCCTAGTAGAGCCCGACAGAGCCCGACAGGGCCCGACAGAGCCCGACAGGGCCCGACAGAGCCCGACAGAGCCCGACAGAGCCCGACAGGGCCCGACAGAGCCCGACAAGGCCCAGTAGAGTCCGACAGAGCCCGACAGAGCCCGACAGAGCCCGACAGAGCCCGACATAGCCCGACAGAGCCCGACAGGGCCCGACAGAGCCCGACAGGGCCCGACAGAGCCCGACAGAGCCTGACAGAGCCCAGTAGAGCCCGACAGAGCCCGACAGGGCCCGACAGGGCCCGACAGGGCCCAGTAGAGCCCGACAGAGCCCGACAGGGCCCAACAGAGCCCGACAGAGCCCGACAGAGCCCGACAGAGCGTGACAGGGCCCAGTAGAGCCCGACAGAGCCCGACAGAACCCGACAGAGCCCGACAGAGCCCGACAGGGCCCGACAGAGCCCGACAGAGCCCGACAGGGCCCGACAGGGCCCGACAGAGCCCGACAGGGCCCGACAGAGCCCGACAGAGCCCGACAGGGCCCGACAGAGCCCGACAGAGCCCGACAGAGCCCAGTAGAGCCTGACAGAGCCCGACAGAGCCCGACAGGGCCCGACAGGGCCCGACAGAGCCCGACAGAGCCCGACAGGGCCCGACAGAGCCCGACAGGGCCCAGTAGAGCCCGACAGAGCCCGACAGAGCCCGACAGAGCCCAGTAGAGCCCGACAGAGCCCGACAGGGCCCGACAGGGCCCGACAGGGCACAGTAGAGCCCGACAGAGCCCGACAGAGCCCAGTAGAGCCCAGTAGAGCCCGACAGAGCCCGACAGAGCCCGACAGGGCCCGACAGAGCCCGACAGAGCCCGACAGAGCCCGACAGGGCCCGACAGAGCCCGACAGGGCCCAGTAGAGCCCGACAGAGCCCGACAGAGCCCAGTAGAGCCCGACAGAGCCCGACATAGCCCGACAGAGCCCGACAGGGCCCGACAGAGCCCGACAGAGCCCGACAGGGCACAGTAGAGCCCAACAGAGCCCGACAGGGCCCGACAGGGCCCAGTAGAGCCCGACAGAGCCTGACAGGGCCCAACAGAGCCCGACAGAGCCCGACAGAGCCCGACAGAGCCCGACAGGGCCCGACAGAGCCCGACAGAGCCCGACAGGGCCCGACAGGGCCCGACAGAGCCCGACAGGGCCCGACAGAGCCCGACAGAGCCCGACAGGGCCCAACAGAGCCCGACAGAGCCCGACAGAGCCCATGAGAGCCCGACAGAGCCCGACAGAGCCCGACAGGGCCCGACAGGGCCCGACAGAGCCCGACAGAGCCCAACAGAGCCCGACAGAGCCCGACAGAGCCCTTGAGAGCCCGACAGAGCCCGACAGAGCCCGACAGGGCCCGACAGGGCCCGACGGAGCCCGACAGAGCCCGAATGAGCCCGACAGGGCCCGACAGAGCCCGACAGGGCCCAGTAGAGCCCGACAGAGCCCGACAGAGCCCGACAGAGCCCAGTAGAGCCCGACAGAGCCCGACAGGGCCCGACAGGGCCCGACAGGGCACAGTAGAGCCCGACAGAGCCCGACAGAGCCCAGTAGAGCCCAGTAGAGCCCGACAGGGCCCGACAGAGCCCGACAGAGCCCGACAGAGCCCGACAGGGCCCGACAGAGCCCGACAGGGCCCAGTAGAGCCCGACAGAGCCCGACAGAGCCCGACAGAGCCCAGTAGAGCCCGACAGAGCCCGACAGGGCCCGACAGGGCCCGACAGGGCACAGTAGAGCCCGACAGAGCCCGACAGAGCCCAGTAGAGCCCAGTAGAGCCCGACAGAGCCCGAAAGATCCCGACAGAGCCCGACAGGGCCCGACAGAGCCCGACAGAGCCCGACAGGGCCCAACAGAGCCCGACAGAGCCCGACAGAGCCCTTGAGAGCCCGACAGAGCCCGACAGAGCCCGACAGGGCCCGACAGGGCCCGACAGAGCCCGACAGAGCCCGACAGAGCCCGACAGGGCCCGACAGAGCCCGACAGGGCCCAGTAGAGCCCGACAGAGCCCGACAGAGCCCGACAGAGCCCAGTAGAGCCCGACAGAGCCCGACAGGGCCCGACAGGGCCCGACAGGGCACAGTAGAGCCCGACAGAGCCCGACAGAGCTCAGTAGAGCCCAGTAGAGCCCGACAGAGCCCGACAGAGCCCGACAGAGCCCGACAGGGCCCGACAGGGCCCGACAGAGTCCGACAGAGCCCGACAGGGCCCGACAGAGCCCGACAGGGCCCGACAGAGCCCGACAGGGCCCAGTAGAGCCCGACAGAGCCCGACAGAGCCCGACAGAGCCCAGTAGAGCCCGACAGAGCCCGACATAGCCCGACAGAGCCCGACAGGGCCCGACAGAGCCCGACAGAGCCCGACAGGGCCCGACAGAGCCCGACAGAGCCTGACAGAGCCCAGTAGAGCCCGACAGAGCCCGACAGGGCCCGACAGGGCCCGACAGGGCCCAGTAGAGCCCGACAGAGCCCGACAGAGCCCAGTAGAGCCCAGTAGAGCCCGACAGAGCCCGACAGAGCCCGACAGAGCCCGACAGGGCCCGACAGAGCCCGACAGGGCCCGACAGGGCCCAGTAGAGCCCGAAAGAGCCCGACAGAGCCCGACAGAGCCCGACAGGGCCCGACAGGGCCCAGTAGAGCCCGACAGAGCCCGACAGGGCCCAACAGAGCCCGACAGAGCCCGACAGAGCCCGACAGAGCCCGACAGGGCCCGACAGAGCCCGACAGAGCCCGACAGGGCCCGACAGGGCCCGACAGAGCCCGACAGGGACCGACAGAGGCCGACAAAGCCCGACAGGGCCCAACAGAGCCCGACAGAGCCCGACAGAGCCCATGAGAGCCCGACAGAGCCCGACAGAGCCCGACAGGGCCCGACAGGGCCCGACAGAGCCCGACAGAACCCGACAGAGCCCGACAGGGCCCGACAGAGCCCGACAGGGCCCAGTAGAGCCCGACAGAGCCCGACAGAGCCCGACAGAGCCCAGTAGAGCCCGACAGAGCCCGACAGGGCCCGACAGGGCCCGACAGGGCACAGTAGAGCCCGACAGAGCCCGACAGAGCCCAGTAGAGCCCAGTAGAGCCCGACAGAGCCCGACAGAGCCCGACAGAGCCCGACAGGGCCCGACAGAGCCCGACAGAGCCCGACAGGGCCCGACAGAGCCCGACAGGGCCCAGTAGAGTCCGACAGAGCCCGACAGAGCCCGACAGAGCCCGACAGAGCCCGACATAGCCCGACAGAGCCCGACAGGGCCCGACAGAGCCCGACAGGGCCCGACAGAGCCCGACAGAGCCTGACAGAGCCCAGTAGAGCCCGACAGAGCCTGACAGGGCCCGACAGGGCCCGACAGGGCCCAGTAGAGCCCGACAGAGCCCGACAGAGCCCAGTAGAGCCCAGTAGAGCCCGACAGAGCCCGACAGAGCCCGACAGAGCCCGACAGGGCCCGACAGAGCCCGACAGGGCCCGACAGGGCCCAGTAGAGCCCGACAGAGCCCGACAGAGCCCGACAGAGCCCGACAGGGCCCGACAGAGCCCGACAGAGCCCGACAGGGCCCGACAGAGACCAGTAGAGCCCGACAGAGCCCGACAGAGCCCGACAGAGCCCAGTAGAGCCCGACAGAGCCCGACAGAGCCCGACAGAGCCCGACAGGGCCCGACAGAGCCCGACAGAGCCCGACAGGGCCCGACAGAGCCCAGTAGAGCCCGACAGAGCCCGATAGAGCCCGACAGAGCCCGACAGAGCCCGACAGAGCCCGACAGAGCCTGACAGAGCCCGACAGGGCCCAGTAGAGCCCGACAGAGCCCGACAGGGCCCGACAGAGCCCGACAGAGCCCGACAGAACCCGACAGAGCCCGACAGAGCCCGACAGGGCCCGACAGGGCCCGACAGAGCCCGACAGAGCCCGACAGGGCACAGTTGAGCCCGACAGAGCCCGACAGAGCCCAGTAGAGCCCAGTAGAGCCCGACAGAGCCCGACAGAGCCCGACAGAGCCCGACAGAACCCGACAGAGCCCGACAGAGACCAGTTGAGCCCGACAGAGCCCGACAGAGCCCGACAGAGCCCGACAGAGCCCGACTGGGCCCGACAGAGCCCGACAGGGCCCGACAGGGCCCAGTAGAGCCCGACAGAGCCCGACAGAGCCCGACAGAGCCCGACAGGGCCCGACAGAGCCCGACAGGGCCCAACAGAGCCCGACAGAGCCCGACAGAGCCCATGAGAGCCCGACAGAGCCCGACAGAGCCCGACAGGGCCCGAGAGGGCCCGACAGAGCCCGACAGAGCCCGACAGGGCCCGACAGAGACCGACAGGGCCCAGTAGAGCCCGACAGAGCCCGACAGAGCCCAACAGAGCCCAGTAGAGCCCGACAGAGCCCGACAGGGCCCGACAGGGCCCGACAGGGCACAGTAGAGCCCGACAGAGCCCGACAGAGCCCAGTAGAGCCCAGTAGAGCCCGACAGAGCCCGACAGAGCCCGACAGAGCCCGACAGGGCCCGACAGAGCCCGACAGAGCCCGACAGGGCCCAACAGAGCCCGACAGAGCCCGACAGAGCCCTTGAGAGCCCGACAGAGCCCGACAGAGCCCGACAGGGCCCGACAGGGCCCGACAGAGCCCGACAGAGCCCGACAGAGCCCGACAGGGCCCGACAGAGCCCGACAGGGCCCAGTAGAGCCCGACAGAGCCCGACAGAGCCCGACAGAGCCCAGTAGAGCCCGACAGAGCCCGACAGGGCCCGACAGGGCCCGACAGGGCACAGTAGAGCCCGACAGAGCCCGACAGAGCCCAGTAGAGCCCAGTAGAGCCCGACAGGGCCCGACAGGGCCCGACAGAGCCCGACAGAGCCCGACAGGGCCCGACAGAGCCCGACAGGGCCCAGTAGAGCCCGACAGAGCCCGACAGAGCCCGACAGAGCTTAGTAGAGCCCGACAGAGCCCGACAGGGCCCGACAGGGCCCGACAGGGCACAGTAGAGCCCGACAGAGCCCGACAGAGCCCAGTAGAGCCCAGTAGAGCCCGACAGAGCCCGACAGAGCCCGACAGAGCCCGACAGGGCCCGACAGAGCCCGACAGAGCCCGACAGGGCCCAACAGAGCCCGACAGAGCCCGACAGAGCCCTTGAGAGCCCGACAGAGCCCGACAGAGCCCGACAGGGCCCGACAGGGCCCGACAGAGCCCGACAGAGCCCGACAGGGCCCGACACAGCCCGACAGGGCCCAGTAGAGCCCGACAGAGCCCGACAGAGCCCGACAGAGCCCAGTAGAGCCCGACAGAGCCCGACAGGGCCCGACAGGGCCCGACAGGGCACAGTAGAGCCCGACAGAGCCCGACAGAGCCCAGTAGAGCCCAGTAGAGCCCGACAGAGCCCGACAGAGCCCGACAGGGCCCGACAGAGCCCGACAGAGTCCGACAGAGCCCGACAGGGCCCGACAGAGCCCGACAGGGCCCAGTAGAGCCCGACAGAGCCCGACAGAGCCCGACAGAGCCCAGTAGAGCCCGACAGAGCCCGACATAGCCCGACAGAGCCCGACAGGGCCCGACAGAGCCCGACAGAGCCCGACAGGGCCCGACAGAGCCCGACAGAGCCTGACAGAGCCCAGTAGAGCCCGACAGAGCCCGACAGGGCCCGACAGGGCCCGACAGGGCCCAGTAGAGCCCGACAGAGCCCGACAGAGCCCAGTAGAGCCCAGTAGAGCCCGACAGAGCCCGACAGAGCCCGACAGAGCCCGACAGAGCCCGACAGGGCCCGACAGAGCCCGACAGGGCCCGACAGGGCCCAGTAGAGCCCGAAAGAGCCCGACAGAGCCCGACAGAGCCCGACAGGGCCCGACACGGCCCAGTAGAGCCCGACAGAGCCCGACAGGGCCCAACAGAGCCCGACAGAGCCCGACAGAGCCCGACAGAGCCCGACAGGGCCCGACAGAGCCCGACAGAGCCCGACAGGGCCCGACAGGGCCCGACAGAGCCCGACAGGGCCCGACAGAGGCCGACAGAGCCCGACAGGGCCCAACAGAGCCCGACAGAGCCCGACAGAGCCCATGAGAGCCCGACAGAGCCCGACAGAGCCCGACAGGGCCCGACAGGGCCCGACAGAGCCCGACAGAACCCGACAGAGCCCGACAGGGCCCGACAGAGCCCGACAGGGCCCAGTAGAGCCCGACAGAGCCCGACAGGGCCCGACAGAGCCCGACAGAGCCCGACAGGGCCCGACAGGGCCCGACAGGGCACAGTAGAGCCCGACAGAGCCCGACAGAGCCCGACAGAGCCCGACAGGGTCCGACAGAGCCCGACAGAGCCCGACAGAGCCCGACAGGGCCCGACAGGGCCCAGTAGAGCCCGACAGAGCCCGACAGAGCCCGACAGAGCCCGACAGAGCCCGACAGAGCCCGACAGGGCCCGACAGAGCCCGACAGGGCCCGACAGAGCCCGACAGAGCCTGACAGAGCCCAGTAGAGCCCGACAGAGCCCGACAGGGCCCGACAGGGCCCGACAGGGCCCAGTAGAGCCCGACAGAGCCCGACAGAGCCCAGTAGAGCCCAGTAGAGCCCGACAGAGCCCGACAGAGCCCGACAGAGCCCGACAGAGCCTGACAGGGCCCGACAGAGCCCGACAGAGCCCGACAGGGCCCGACAGAGCCCGACAGGGCCCGACAGGGCCCAGTAGAGCCCGACAGAGCCCGACAGAGCCCGACAGGGCCCGACAGAGCCCGACAGAGCCCGACAGGGCCCGACAGAGCCCAGTAGAGCCCGACAGAGCCCGACAGAGCCCGACAGAGCCCAGTAGAGCCCGACAGAGCCCGACAGAGCCCGACAGAGCCCGACAGGGCCCGACAGAGCCCGACAGAGCCCGACAGGGCCCGACAGAGCCCGACAGAGCCCGACAGAGCCCGACAGAACACGACAGAGCCCGACAGAGCCCGACAGGGCCCGACAGGGCCCGACAGAGCCCGACAGAGCCCGACAGGGCACAGTTGAGCCCGACAGAGCCCGACAGAGCCCAGTAGAGCCTAGTAGAGCCCGACAGAGCCCGACAGAGCCCGACAGAGCCCGACAGAACCCGACAGAGCCCGACAGAGACCAGTTGAGCCCGACAGAGCCCGACAGAGCCCGACAGAGCCCGACAGGGCCCGACAGGGCCCAGTAGAGCCCGACAGAGCCCGACAGATCCCGACAGAGCCCGACAGAGCCCAGTAGAGCCCGACAGAGCCCGACAGAGCCCGACAGAGCCCGACAGGGCCCGACAGAGCCCGACAGAGACCGACAGAGCCCGACAGGGCCCGACAGAGCCCAAGAGAGCCCGACAGAGCCCGATAGAGCCCAGTAGAGCCCGACAGAGCCCGACAGAGCCCGACAGAGCCCGACAGGGCCCGACAGAGCCCGAGAGAGCTCGACAGGGCCCGACAGAGCCCGACAGAGCCCGACAGAGCCCGACAGGGCCCGACAGAGCCCGACAGAACCCGACAGGGCCCAGTAGAGCCCGACAGAGCCCGACAGGGCCCAGTAGAGCCCGACAGAGCCCGACAGAGCCCGACAGGGCCCGACAGAGCCCGACAGAGGCCGACAGAGCCCGACAGGGCCCAGTAGAGCCCGACAGAGCCCGACAGGGCCCGACAGAGCCCGACAGAGCCCGACAGAGCCCGACAGGGCCCGACAGGGCCCTACAGGGACCGACAGGGCCCAGTAGAGCCCAACAGAGCCCGACAGAGCCCGACAGAACCCGACAGGGCCCAGTAGAGCCCGACAGAGCCCGACAGAGCCCAGTAGAGCCCGACAGAGCCCGACAGAGCCCGACAGGGCCCGACAGAGCCCGACAGAGCCCGACAGAGCCCGACAGGGCCCGACAGGGCCCAGTAGAGCCCGACAGAGCCCAACAGGGCCCAACAGAGCCCGACAGAGCCCGACAGAGCCCGACAGAGCGCGACAGGGCCCAACAGAGCCCGACAGAGCCCGACAGAGCCCGACAGGGCCCGACAGGGCCCAGTAGAGCCCGACAGAGCCCGACAGAGCCCGACAGAGCCCGACAGGGCCCAGTAGAGCCCGACAGAGCCCGACAGAGCCCGACAGAGCCCAGTAGAGCCCGACAGAGCCCGACAGGGCCCGACAGGGCCCGACAGGGCACAGTAGAGCCCGACAGAGCCCGACAGAGCCCAGTAGAGCCCAGTAGAGCCCGACAGAGCCCGACAGAGCCCGACAGGGCCCGACAGAGCCCGACAGAGCCCGAGAGGGCCCGACAGAGCCTGACAGAGCCCGACAGGGCCCAGTAGCGCCCGACAGAGCCCGACAGGGCCCAGTGGAGCCCGACAGAGCCCGACAGAGCCCGACAGAGCCCGACAGGGCCCGACAGAGCCTGACAGAGCCCGACAGAGCCCGAGAGGGCCCAGTAGAGCCCGACAGAGCCCGACAGAGCCCGACAGAGCCCGACAGAGCCCGACAGGGCCCGACAGAGCCCGACAGGGCCCGACAGGGCCCGACAGGGACCGACAGGGCCCAGTAGAGCCCGACAGAGCCCAACAGAGCCCGACAGAACCCAACAGGGCCCAGTAGAGCCCGACAGAGCCCGATAGAGCCCGACAGAGCCCGACAGGGCCCGACAGGGCCCAGTAGAGCCCGACAGAGCCCGACAGAGACCGACAGAGCCCGACAGGGCCCGACAGAGCCTGACAGAGCCCGACAGAGCCCGACAGGGCCCGACAGGGCCCAGTAGAGCCCGACAGAGCCCGACAGAGCCCGACAGAGCCCGACAGGGCCCGACAGAGCCCGACAGAGCCCGACAGGGCCCGACAGGGCCCGACAGAGCCCGACAGGGCCCGACAGAACCCGACAGAGCCCGACAGAGCCCATGAGAGCCCGACAGAGCCCGACAGAGCCCGACAGGGCCCGACAGGGCCCGACAGAGCCCGACAGAGCCCGACAGAGCCCGACAGGGCCCGACAGAGCCCGACAGGGCCCAGTAGAGCCCGACAGAGCCCGACAGAGCCCGACAGAGCCCAGTAGAGCCCGACAGAGCCCGACAGAGCCCGACAGGGCCCGACAGAGCCCAGTAGAGCCCAGTAGAGCCCGACAGAGCCCGACAGAGCCCGACAGGGCCCGACAGAGCCCGACAGAGCCCGACAGAGCCCGACAGGGCCCGACAGAGCCCGACAGGGCCCGACAGGGCCCAGTAGAGCCCGACAGAGCCCGACAGAGCCCGACAGAGCCCAGTAGAGCCCGACAGAGCCCGACATAGCCCGACAGAGCCCGACAGGGCCCGACAGAGCCCGACAGAGCCCGACAGAGCCTGACAGAGCCCAGTAGAGCCCGACAGAGC
Organism: Caloenas nicobarica; assembly: GCF_036013445.1. Taxonomy (NCBI): domain Eukaryota; kingdom Metazoa; phylum Chordata; class Aves; order Columbiformes; family Columbidae; genus Caloenas; species Caloenas nicobarica. Next base: position 40,763 of record NW_027016990.1, read on the forward strand.
CCGACAGGGCCCGATAGAGCCCGACAGGGCCCGACAGAGCCCAGTAGAGCCCAGTAGAGCCCGACAGAGCCCAGTAGAGCCCAGTAGAGCCCGACAGAGCCCGACAGAGCCCGACAGAACCCGACAGAGCCCGACAGAGACCAGTTGAGCCCGACAGAGCCCGACAGAGCCCGACAGAGCCCGACAGGGCCCGACAGGGCCCAGTAGAGCCCGACAGAGCCCGACAGAGCCCGACAGAGCCCGACAGAGCCCAGTAGAGCCCGACAGAGCCCGAGAGAGCCCGACAGAGCCCGACAGGGCCCGACAGAGCCCGACAGAGCCCGACAGAGCCCGACAGGGCCCGACAGAGCCCAAGAGAGCCCGACAGAGCCCGACAGAGCCCAGTAGAGCCCGACAGAGCCCGACAGAGCCCGACAGAGCCCAACAGGGCCCGACAGAGCCCGACAGAGCCCGACAGGGCCCGACAGAGCCTGACAGAGCCCGACAGAGCCCGACAGGGCCCGACAGAGCCCGACAGAACCCGACAGGGCCCAGTAGAGCCCGACAGAGCCCGACAGGGCCCAGTAGAGCCCGACAGAGCCCGACAGGGCCCGACAGGGCCCAGTAGAGCCCGACAGAGCCCGACAGAGCCCGACAGAGCCCGACAGAGCCCAGTAGAGCCCGACAGAGTCCGACAGAGCCCGACAGGGCCCGACAGAGCCCGATAGAGCCCGACAGAGCCCGACAGGGCCCGACAGAGCCCAAGAGAGCCCGACAGAGCCCGACAGAGCCCAGTAGAGCCCGACAGAGCCCGACAGAGCCCGACAGAGCCCGACAGGGCCCGACAGAGCCCGACAGAGCCCGACAGGGCCCGACAGAGCCCGACAGAGCCCGACAGGGCCCGACAGAGCCCGACAGAACCCGACAGGGCCCAGTAGAGCCCGACAGAGCCCGACAGGGCCCAGTAGAGCCCGACAGAGCCCGACAGAGCCCGACAGAGCCCGACAGGGCCCGACAGAGCCCGACAGGGCCCGACAGGGCCCGACAGAGCCCAGTAGAGCCCGACAGAGCCCGACAGAGCCCGACAGAGCCCAGTAGAGCCCGACAGAGCCCGACAGAGCCCGACAGAGCCCGACAGGGCCCGAGAGAGCCCGACAGAACCCGATAGAGCCCGACAGAGCCCGACAGAGCCCGACAGGGCCCAGTAGAGCCCAGTAGAGCCCGACAGAGCCCAGTAGAGCCCGACAGAGGCCGACAGAGCCCGACAGAGCCCGACAGGGCCCGACAGGGCCCGACAGAGCCCGACAGGGCCCGACAGAGCCCGACAGAGCCCGACAGAGCCCGACAGGGACCGACAGAGCCTGACAGAGCCCGACAGGGCCCAGTAGAGCCCGACAGAGACCGACAGAGCCCGACAGAACCCGACAGAGCCCGACAGAGCCCGACAGAGCCCGACAGGGCCCGACAGGGCCCGACAGAGCCCGACAGAGCCCGACAGGGCCCAGTAGAGCCCGACAGAGCCCGACAGAGCCCAGTAGAGCCCAGTAGAGCCCGACAGAGCCCGACAGAGCCCGACAGAACCCGACAGAGCCCGACAGATACCAGTTGAGCCCGACAGAGCCCGACAGAGCCCGACAGGGCCCGACAGGGCCCAGTAGAGCCCGACAGAGCCCGACAGAGCCCAACAGAGCCCAGTAGAGCCCGACAGAGCCCGACAGAGCCCGACAGAGCCCGACAGGGCCCGACAGAGCCCGACAGAGCCCGACAGAGCCCGACAGGGCCCGACAGAGCCCAAGAGAGCCCGACAGAGCCCGACAGAGCCCAGTAGAGCCCGACAGAGCCCGACAGAGCCCGACAGAGCCCGACAGGGCCCGACAGAGCCCAAGAGAGCCCGACAGAGCCCGACAGAGCCCAGTAGAGCCCGACAGAGCCCGACAGAGCCCGACAGGGCCCGACAGGGCCCGACAGAGCCCGACAGAGCCCGACAGGGCCCAGTAGAGCCCGACAGAGCCCGACAGGGAACAGTAGAGCCCGACAGAGCCCGACAGAGCCCGACAGGGCCCGACAGAGCCCGACAGAGCCCGACAGAGCCCGACAGGGCCCAGTAGAGCCCGACAGAGCCCGACAGGGCCCGACAGAGCCCGACAGAGCCCGACAGAGCCCGACAGAGCCCGACAGGGCCCGACTGGGCCCGACAGGGCCCGACAGGGCCCAGTAGAGCCCGACAGAGCCCGACAGAGCCCGACAGAACCCGACAGGGCCCAGTAGAGCCCGACAGAGCCCGACAGAGCCCGACAGGGCCCGACAGGGCCCAGTAGAGCCCGACAGAGCCCGACAGAGACCGACAGAGCCCGACAGGGCCCGACACAGCCCGACAGAGCCAGACAGAGCCCGACAGGGCCCGACAGGGCCCAGTAGAGCCCGACAGAGCCCGGCAGGGCCCAACAGAGCCCGACAGAGCCCGACAGAGCCCGACAGAGCGCGACAGAGCCCGACAGAACCCGACAGAGCCCGACAGAGACCAGTTGAGCCCGACAGAGCCCGACAGAGCCCGACAGAGCCCGACAGGGCCCGACAGGGCCCAGTAGAGCCCGACAGAGCCCGACAGAGCCCGACAGAGCCCGACAGGGCCCGACAGAGCCCGACAGAGCCCGACAGGGCCCGACAGAGCCCGACAGAGCCCAGTAGAGCCCAGTAGAGCCCGACAGAGCCCGACAGAGCCCGACAGGGCCCGACAGAGCCCGACAGAGCCCGACAGAGCCCGACAGGGCCCAGTAGAGCCCGACAGAGCCCGACAGAGCCCGACAGAGCCCAGTAGAGCCCGACAGAGCCCGACATAGCCCGACAGAGCCCGACAGGGCCCGACAGAGCCCGACAGAGCCCGACAGAGCCTGACAGAGCCCAGTAGAGCCCGACAGAGCCCGACAGGGCCCGACAGAGCCCAGTAGAGCCCAGTAGAGCCCGACAGAGCCCAGTAGAGCCCAGTAGAGCCCGACAGAGCCCGACAGAGCCCGACAGAACCCGACAGAGCCCGACAGAGACCAGTTGAGCCCGACAGAGCCCGACAGAGCCCGACAGAGCCCGACAGGGCCCGACAGGGCCCAGTAGAGCCCGACAGAGCCCGACAGGGCCCGACAGAGCCCGACAGAGCCCGACAGGGCCCAGTAGAGCCCGACAGAGCCCGACAGGGAACAGTAGAGCCCGACAGAGCCCGACAGAGCCCGACAGGGCCCGACAGAGCCCGACAGAGCCCGACAGAGCCCGACAGGGCCCAGTAGAGCCCGACAGAGCCCGACAGGGCCCGACAGAGCCCGACAGAGCCCGACAGAGCCCGACAGGGCCCGACTGGGCCCGACTGGGCCCGACAGGGCCCGACAGGGCCCAGTAGAGCCCGACAGAGCCCGACAGAGCCCGACAGAACCCGACAGGGCCCAGTAGAGCCCGACAGAGCCCGACAGGGCCCAGTAGAGCCCGACAGAGCCCGACAGGGCCCGACAGGGCCCAGTAGAGCCCGACAGAGCCCGACAGAGCCCGACAGAGCCCGACAGAGCCCAGTAGAGCCCGACAGAGTCCGACAGAGCCCGACAGGGCCCGACAGAGCCCGATAGAGCCCGACAGAGCCCGACAGGGCCCGACAGAGCCCAAGAGAGCCCGACAGAGCCCGACAGAGCCCAGTAGAGCCCGACAGAGCCCGACAGAGCCCGACAGAGCCCGACAGGGCCCGACAGAGCCCGACAGAGCCCGACAGGGCCCGACAGAGCCCGACAGAGCCCGACAGGGCCCAGTAGAGCCCGACAGAGCCCGACAGGGCCCAGTAGAGCCCGACAGAGCCCGACAGAGCCCGACAGAGCCCGACAGGGCCCGACAGAGCCCGACAGGGCCCGACAGGGCCCGACAGAGCCCAGTAGAGCCCGACAGAGCCCGACAGAGCCCGACAGAGCCCAGTAGAGCCCGACAGAGCCCGACAGAGCCCGACAGAGCCCGACAGGGCCCGAGAGAGCCCGACAGAACCCGATAGAGCCCGACAGAGCCCGACAGAGCCCGACAGGGCCCAGTAGAGCCCAGTAGAGCCCGACAGAGCCCAGTAGAGCCCGACAGAGGCCGACAGAGCCCGACAGAGCCCGACAGGGCCCGACAGGGCCCGACAGAGCCCGACAGGGCCCGACAGAGCCCGACAGAGCCCGACAGAGCCCGACAGGGACCGACAGAGCCTGACAGAGCCCGACAGGGCCCAGTAGAGCCCGACAGAGACCGACAGAGCCCGACAGAACCCGACAGAGCCCGACAGAGCCCGACAGAGCCCGACAGGGCCCGACAGGGCCCGACAGAGCCCGACAGAGCCCGACAGGGCCCAGTAGAGCCCGACAGAGCCCGACAGAGCCCAGTAGAGCCCAGTAGAGCCCGACAGAGCCCGACAGAGCCCGACAGAACCCGACAGAGCCCGACAGATACCAGTTGAGCCCGACAGAGCCCGACAGAGCCCGACAGGGCCCGACAGGGCCCAGTAGAGCCCGACAGAGCCCGACAGAGCCCAACAGAGCCCAGTAGAGCCCGACAGAGCCCGACAGAGCCCGACAGAGCCCGACAGGGCCCGACAGAGCCCGACAGAGCCCGACAGAGCCCGACAGGGCCCGACAGAGCCCAAGAGAGCCCGACAGAGCCCGACAGAGCCCAGTAGAGCCCGACAGAGCCCGACAGAGCCCGACAGAGCCCGACAGGGCCCGACAGAGCCCAAGAGAGCCCGACAGAGCCCGACAGAGCCCAGTAGAGCCCGACAGAGCCCGACAGAGCCCGACAGGGCCCGACAGGGCCCGACAGAGCCCGACAGAGCCCGACAGAGCCCGACAGGGCCCAGTAGAGCCCGACAGAGCCCGACAGGGAACAGTAGAGGCCGACAGAGCCCGACAGAGCCCGACAGGGCCCGACAGAGCCCGACAGAGCCCGACAGAGCCCGACAGGGCCCAGTAGAGCCCGACAGAGCCCGACAGGGCCCGACAGAGCCCGACAGAGCCCGACAGAGCCCGACAGAGCCCGACAGGGCCCGACTGGGCCCGACAGGGCCCGACAGGGCCCAGTAGAGCCCGACAGAGCCCGACAGAGCCCGACAGAACCCGACAGGGCCCAGTAGAGCCCGACAGAGCCCGACAGAGCCCGACAGGGCCCGACAGGGCCCAGTAGAGCCCGACAGAGCCCGACAGAGACCGACAGAGCCCGACAGGGCCCGACACAGCCCGACAGAGCCAGACAGAGCCCGACAGGGCCCGACAGGGCCCAGTAGAGCCCGACAGAGCCCGGCAGGGCCCAACAGAGCCCGACAGAGCCCGACAGAGCCCGACAGAGCGCGACAGAGCCCGACAGAACCCGACAGAGCCCGACAGAGACCAGTTGAGCCCGACAGAGCCCGACAGAGCCCGACAGAGCCCGACAGGGCCCGACAGGGCCCAGTAGAGCCCGACAGAGCCCGACAGAGCCCGACAGAGCCCGACAGGGCCCGACAGAGCCCGACAGAGCCCGACAGGGCCCGACAGAGCCCGACAGAGCCCAGTAGAGCCCAGTAGAGCCCGACAGAGCCCGACAGAGCCCGACAGGGCCCGACAGAGCCCGACAGAGCCCGACAGAGCCCGACAGGGCCCAGTAGAGCCCGACAGAGCCCGACAGAGCCCGACAGAGCCCAGTAGAGCCCGACAGAGCCCGACATAGCCCGACAGAGCCCGACAGGGCCCGACAGAGCCCGACAGAGCCCGACAGAGCCTGACAGAGCCCAGTAGAGCCCGACAGAGCCCGACAGGGCCCGACAGAGCCCAGTAGAGCCCAGTAGAGCCCGACAGAGCCCAGTAGAGCCCAGTAGAGCCCGACAGAGCCCGACAGAGCCCGACAGAACCCGACAGAGCCCGACAGAGACCAGTTGAGCCCGACAGAGCCCCACAGAGCCCGACAGAGCCCGACAGGGCCCGACAGGGCCCAGTAGAGCCCGACAGAGCCCGACAGAGCCCGACAGAGCCCGACAGAGCCCGACAGGCCCCAGTAGAGCCCGACAGAGCCCGACAGGGAACAGTAGAGCCCGACAGAGCCCGACAGAGCCCGACAGGGCCCGACAGAGCCCGACAGAGCCCGACAGAGCCCGACAGGGCCCAGTAGAGCCCGACAGAGCCCGACAGGGCCCGACAGAGCCCGACAGAGCCCGACAGAGCCCGACAGGGCCCGACTGGGCCCGACTGGGCCCGACAGGGCCCGACAGGGCCCAGTAGAGCCCGACAGAGCCCGACAGAGCCCGACAGAACCCGACAGGGCCCAGTAGAGCCCGACAGAGCCCGACAGAGCCCGACAGGGCCCGACAGGGCCCAGTAGAGCCCGACAGAGCCCGACAGAGACCGACAGAGCCCAACAGGGCCCGACACAGCCCGACAGAGCCAGACAGAGCCCGACAGGGCCCGACAGGGCCCAGTAGAGCCCGACAGAGCCCGACAGGGCCCAACAGAGCCCGACAGAGCCCGACAGAGCCCGACAGAGCGCGACAGAGCCCGACAGAACCCGACAGAGCCCGACAGAGACCAGTTGAGCCCGACAGAGCCCGACAGAGCCCGACAGAGCCCGACAGGGCCCGACAGGGCCCAGTAGAGCCCGACAGAGCCCGACAGAGCCCGACAGAGCCCGACAGGGCCCGACAGGGCCCGACAGGGCCCAGTAGAGCCCGACAGAGCCCGACAGAGCCCAGTAGAGCCCAGTAGAGCCCGACAGAGCCCGACAGAGCCCGACAGGGCCCGACAGAGCCCGACAGAGCCCGACAGAGCCCGACAGGGCCCGACAGAGCCCGACAGGGCCCAGTAGAGCCCGACAGAGCCCGACAGAGCCCGACAGAGACCAGTAGAGCCCGACAGAGCCCGACATAGCCCGACAGAGCCCGACAGGGCCCGACAGAGCCCGACAGAGCCCGACAGAGCCTGACAGAGCCCAGTAGAGCCCGACAGAGCCCGACAGGGCCCGACAGAGCCCGACAGGGCCCGACAGAGCCCAGTAGAGCCCAGTAGAGCCCGACAGAGCCCAGTAGAGCCCAGTAGAGCCCGACAGAGCCCGACAGAGCCCGACAGAACCCGACAGAGCCCGACAGAGACCAGTTGAGCCCGACAGAGCCCGACAGAGCCCGACAGAGCCCGACAGGGCCCGACAGGGCCCAGTAGAGCCCGACAGAGCCCGACAGAGCCCGACAGAGCCCGACAGAGCCCAGTAGAGCCCGACAGAGCCCGACAGAGCCCGACAGAGCCCGACAGGGCCCGACAGAGCCCGACAGAGCCCGACAGAGCCCGACAGGGCCCGACAGAGCCCAAGAGAGCCCGACAGAGCCCGACAGAGCCCAGTAGAGCCCGACAGAGCCCGACAGAGCCCGACAGAGCCCGACAGGGCCCGACAGAGCCCGACAGAGCCCGACAGGGCCCGACAGAGCCTGACAGAGCCCGACAGAGCCCGACAGGGCCCGACAGAGCCCGACAGAACCCGACAGGGCCCAGTAGAGCCCGACAGAGCCCGACAGGGCCCAGTAGAGCCCGACAGAGCCCGACAGGGCCCAGTAGAGCCCGACAGAGCCCGACAGGGCCCGACAGAGCCCGACAGGGCCCAGTAGAGCCCGACAGAGCCCGACAGAGCCCGACAGGGCCCAGTAGAGCCCGACAGAGCCCGACAGAGCCCGACAGAGCCCAGTAGAGCCCGACAGGGCCCGACAGGGCCCGACAGGGCCCAGTAGAGCCCGACAGAGCCCGACAGAGCCCAGTAGAGCCCAGTAGAGCCCGACAGAGCCCGACAGAGCCCGACAGGGCCCGACAGAGCCCGACAGAGCCCGACAGAGCCCGACAGGGCCCGACAGAGCCCGACAGGGCCCAGTAGAGCCCGACAGAGCCCGACAGAGCCCGACAGAGCCCAGTAGAGCCCGACAGAGCCCGACATAGCCCGACAGAGCCCGACAGGGCCCGACAGAGCCCGACAGAGCCCGACAGAGCCTGACAGAGCCCAGTAGAGCCCGACAGAGCCCGACAGGGCCCGACAGAGCCCGACAGGGCCCGACAGAGCCCAGTAGAGCCCAGTAGAGCCCGACAGAGCCCAGTAGAGCCCAGTAGAGCCCGACAGAGCCCGACAGAGCCCGACAGAACCCGACAGAGCCCGACAGAGACCAGTTGAGCCCGACAGAGCCCGACAGAGCCCGACAGAGCCCGACAGGGCCCGACAGGGCCCAGTAGAGCCCGACAGAGCCCGACAGAGCCCGACAGAGCCCGACAGAGCCCAGTAGAGCCCGACAGAGCCCGACAGAGCCCGACAGAGCCCGACAGGGCCCGACAGAGCCCGACAGAGCCCGACAGAGCCCGACAGGGCCCGACAGAGCCCAAGAGAGCCCGACAGAGCCCGACAGAGCCCAGTAGAGCCCGACAGAGCCCGACAGAGCCCGACAGAGCCCAACAGGGCCCGACAGAGCCCGACAGAGCCCGACAGGGCCCGACAGAGCCTGACAGAGCCCGACAGAGCCCGACAGGGCCCGACAGAGCCCGACAGAACCCGACAGGGCCCAGTAGAGCCCGACAGAGCCCGACAGGGCCCAGTAGAGCCCGACAGAGCCCGACAGGGCCCGACAGGGCCCAGTAGAGCCCGACAGAGCCCGACAGAGCCCGACAGAGCCCGACAGAGCCCAGTAGAGCCCGACAGAGTCCGACAGAGCCCGACAGGGCCCGACAGAGCCCGATAGAGCCCGACAGAGACCGACAGGGCCCGACAGAGCCCAAGAGAGCCCGACAGAGCCCGACAGAGCCCAGTAGAGCCCGACAGAGCCCGACAGAGCCCGACAGAGCCCGACAGGGCCCGACAGAGCCCGACAGAGCCCGACAGGGCCCGACAGAGCCCGACAGAGCCCGACAGGGCCCGACAGAGCCCGACAGAACCCGACAGGGCCCAGTAGAGCCCGACAGAGCCCGACAGGGCCCAGTAGAGCCCGACAGAGCCCGACAGAGCCCGACAGAGCCCGACAGGGCCCGACAGAGCCCGACAGGGCCCGACAGGGCCCGACAGAGCCCAGTAGAGCCCGACAGAGCCCGACAGAGCCCGACAGGGCCCGACAGGGCCCGACAGAGCCCGACAGAGCCCGACAGAGCCCGACAGGGCCCAGTAGAGCCCGACAGAGCCCGACAGGGAACAGTAGAGCCCGACAGAGCCCGACAGAGCCCGACAGGGCCCGACAGAGCCCGACAGAGCCCGACAGAGCCCGACAGGGCCCAGTAGAGCCCGACAGAGCCCGACAGAGCCCGACAGAGCCCGACAGGGCCCGACTGGGCCCGACAGGGCCCGACAGGGCCCAGTAGAGCCCGACAGAGCCCGACAGAGCCCGACAGAACCCGACAGGGCCCAGTAGAGCCCGACAGAGCCCGACAGAGCCCGACAGGGCCCGACAGGGCCCAGTAGAGCCCGACAGAGCCCGACAGAGACCGACAGAGCCCGACAGGGCCCGACACAGCCCGACAGAGCCAGACAGAGCCCGACAGGGCCCGACAGGGCCCAGTAGAGCCCGACAGAGCCCGACAGGGCCCAACAGAGCCCGACAGAGCCCGACAGAGCCCGACAGAGCGCGACAGAGCCCGACAGAACCCGACAGAGCCCGACAGAGACCAGTTGAGCCCGACAGAGCCCGACAGAGACCAGTTGAGCCCGACAGAGCCCGACAGAGCCCGACAGAGCCCGACAGGGCCCGACAGGGCCCAGTAGAGCCCGACAGAGCCCGACAGAGCCCGACAGAGCCCGACAGAGCCCGACAGGGCCCGACTGGGCCCGACAGGGCCCGACAGGGCCCAGTAGAGCCCGACAGAGCCCGACAGAGCCCGACAGAACCCGACAGGGCCCAGTAGAGCCCGACAGAGCCCGACAGAGCCCGACAGGGCCCGACAGGGCCCAGTAGAGCCCGACAGAGCCCGACAGAGACCGACAGAGCCCGACAGGGCCCGACACAGCCCGACAGAGCCAGACAGAGCCCGACAGGGCCCGACAGGGCCCAGTAGAGCCCGACAGAGCCCGACAGGGCCCAACAGAGCCCGACAGAGCCCGACAGAGCCCGACAGAGCGCGACAGAGCCCGACAGAACCCGACAGAGCCCGACAGAGACCAGTTGAGCCCGACAGAGCCCGACAGAGCCCGACAGAGCCCGACAGGGCCCGACAGGGCCCAGTAGAGCCCGACAGAGCCCGACAGAGCCCGACAGAGCCCGACAGGGCCCGACAGGGCCCGACAGGGCCCAGTAGAGCCCGACAGAGCCCGACAGAGCCCAGTAGAGCCCGACAGAGCCCGACAGAGCCCGACAGGGCCCGACAGAGCCCGACAGAGCCCGACAGAGCCCGACAGGGCCCGACAGAGCCCGACAGGGCCCAGTAGAGCCCGACAGAGCCCGACAGAGCCCGACAGAGCCCAGTAGAGCCCGACAGAGCCCGACATAGCCCGACAGAGCCCGACAGGGCCCGACAGAGCCCGACAGAGCCCGACAGAGCCTGACAGAGCCCAGTAGAGACCGACAGAGCCCGACAGGGCCCGACAGAGCCCGACAGGGCCCGACAGAGCCCAGTAGAGCCCAGTAGAGCCCGACAGAGCCCAGTAGAGCCCAGTAGAGCCCGACAGAGCCCGACAGAGCCCGACAGAACCCGACAGAGCCCGACAGAGACCAGTTGAGCCCGACAGAGCCCGACAGAGCCCGACAGAGCCCGACAGGGCCCGACAGGGCCCAGTAGAGCCCGACAGAGCCCGACAGGGCCCGACAGAGCCCGACAGGGCCCGACAGAGCCCGACAGAGCCCGACAGAGCCCGACAGAGCCCGACAGGGCCCGACAGAGCCCGACAGAGCCCGACAGAGCCCGACAGGGCCCGAAAGAGCCCAAGAGAGCCCGACAGAGCCCGACAGAGCCCAGTAGAGCCCGACAGAGCCCGACAGAGCCCGACAGAGCCCGACAGGGCCCGACAGAGCCCGACAGAGCCCGACAGGGCCCGACAGAGCCCGACAGAGCCCGACAGAGCCCGACAGAGCCCGACAGAACCCGACAGGGCCCAGTAGAGCCCGACAGAGCCCGACAGGGCTCAGTAGAGCCCGACAGAGCCCGACAGGGCCCAGTAGAGCCCGACAGAGCCCGACAGGGCCCAGTAGAGCCCGACAGAGCCCGACAGGGCCCGACAGAGCCCGACAGGGCCCAGTAGAGCCCGACAGAGCCCGACAGAGCCCGACAGGGCCCAGTAGAGCCCGACAGAGCCCGACAGAGCCCGACAGAGCCCAGTAGAGCCCGACAGAGCCCGACAGGGCCCGACAGGGCCCGACAGGGCCCAGTAGAGCCCGACAGAGCCCGACAGAGCCCAGTAGAGCCCAGTAGAGCCCGACAGAGCCCGACAGAGCCCGACAGGGCCCGACAGAGCCCGACAGAGCCCGACAGAGCCCGACAGGGCCCGACAGAGCCCGACAGGGCCCAGTAGAGCCCGACAGAGCCCGACAGAGCCCGACAGAGCCCAGTAGAGCCCGACAGAGCCCGACATAGCCCGACAGAGCCCGACAGGGCCCGACAGAGCCCGACAGAGCCCGACAGAGCCTGACAGAGCCCAGTAGAGCCCGACAGAGCCCGACAGGGCCCGACAGAGCCCGACAGGGCCCGACAGAGCCCAGTAGAGCCCAGTAGAGCCCGACAGAGCCCAGTAGAGCCCAGTAGAGCCCGACAGAGCCCGACAGAGCCCGACAGAACCCGACAGAGCCCGACAGAGACCAGTTGAGCCCGACAGAGCCCGACAGAGCCCGACAGAGCCCGACAGGGCCCGACAGGGCCCAGTAGAGCCCGACAGAGCCCGACAGAGCCCGACAGAGCCCGACAGAGCCCAGTAGAGCCCGACAGAGCCCGACAGAGCCCGACAGAGCCCGACAGGGCCCGACAGAGCCCGACAGAGCCCGACAGAGCCCGACAGGGCCCGACAGAGCCCAAGAGAGCCCGACAGAGCCCGACAGAGCCCAGTAGAGCCCGACAGAGCCCGACAGAGCCCGACAGAGCCCAGTAGAGCCCGACAGAGCCCGACAGGGCCCGACAGGGCCCGACAGGGCCCAGTAGAGCCCGACAGAGCCCGACAGAGCCCAGTAGAGCCCAGTAGAGCCCGACAGAGCCCGACAGAGCCCGACAGGGCCCGACAGAGCCCGACAGAGCCCGACAGAGCCCGACAGGGCCCGACAGAGCCCGACAGGGCCCAGTAGAGCCCGACAGAGCCCGACAGAGCCCGACAGAGCCCAGTAGAGCCCGACAGAGCCCGACATAGCCCGACAGAGCCCGACAGGGCCCGACAGAGCCCGACAGAGCCCGACAGAGCCTGACAGAGCCCAGTAGAGCCCGACAGAGCCCGACAGGGCCCGACAGAGCCCGACAGGGCCCGACAGAGCCCAGTAGAGCCCAGTAGAGCCCGACAGAGCCCAGTAGAGCCCAGTAGAGCCCGACAGAGCCCGACAGAGCCCGACAGAACCCGACAGAGCCCGACAGAGACCAGTTGAGCCCGACAGAGCCCGACAGAGCCCGACAGAGCCCGACAGGGCCCGACAGGGCCCAGTAGAGCCCGACAGAGCCCGACAGAGCCCGACAGAGCCCAGTAGAGCCCGACAGAGCCCGACAGAGCCCGACAGAGCCCGACAGGGCCCGACAGAGCCCGACAGAGCCCGACAGAGCCCGACAGGGCCCGACAGAGCCCAAGAGAGCCCGACAGAGCCCGACAGAGCCCAGTAGATCCCGACAGAGCCCGACAGAGCCCGACAGAGCCCGACAGGGCCCGACAGAGCCCGACAGAGCCCGACAGGGCCCGACAGAGCCTGACAGAGCCCGACAGAGCCCGACAGGGCCCGACAGGGCCCGACAGAACCCGACAGAACCCGACAGGGCCCAGTAGAGCCCGACAGAGCCCGACAGGGCCCAGTAGAGCCCGACAGAGCCCGACAGAGCCCGACAGGGCCCGACAGGGCCCAGTAGAGCCCGACAGAGCCCGACAGAGCCCGACAGAGCCCGACAGAGCCCAGTAGAGCCCGACAGAGTCCGACAGAGCCCGACAGGGCCCGACAGAGCCCGATAGAGCCCGACAGAGACCGACAGGGCCCGACAGAGCCCAAGAGAGCCCGACAGAGCCCGACAGAGCCCAGTAGAGCCCGACAGAGCCCGACAGAGCCCGACAGAGCCCGACAGGGCCCGGCAGAGCCCGACAGAGCCCGACAGGGCCCGACAGAGCCCGACAGAGCCCGACAGGGCCCGACAGAGCCCGACAGAACCCGACAGGGCCCAGTAGAGCCCGACAGAGCCCGACAGGGCCCAGTAGAGCCCGACAGAGCCCGACAGAGCCCGAGAGAGCCCGACAGGGCCCGACAGAGCCCGACAGGGCCCGACAGGGCCCGACAGAGCCCAGTAGAGCCCGACAGAGCCCGACAGAGCCCGACAGAGCCCAGTAGAGCCCGACAGAGCCCGACAGAGCCCGACAGAGCCCGACAGGGCCCGAGAGAGTCCGACAGAACACGATAGAGCCCGACAGAGCCCGACAGAGCCCGACAGGGCCCAGTAGAGCCCAGTAGAGCCCGACAGAGCCCAGTAGAGCCCGACAGAGGCCGACAGAGCCCGACAGAGCCCGACAGGGCCCGACAGGGCCCGACAGAGCCCGACAGGGCCCGACAGAGCCCGACAGAGCCCGACAGAGCCCGACAGAGCCCGACAGAGCCTGACAGAGCCCGACAGGGCCCAGTAGAGCCCGACAGAGACCGACAGAGCCCGACAGAACCCGACAGAGCCCGACAGAGCCCGACAGGGCCCGACAGGGCCCGACAGAGCCCGACAGAGCCCGACAGGGCCCAGTAGAGCCCGACAGAGCCCGACAGAGCCCAGTAGAGCCCAGTAGAGCCCGACAGAGCCCGACAGAGCCCGACAGAACCCGACAGAGCCCGACAGAGACCAGTTGAGCCCGACAGAGCCCGACAGAGCCCGACAGGGCCCGACAGAGCCCGACAGAGCCCGACAGAGCCCGACAGGGCCCGACAGAGCCCAGTAGAGCCCGACAGAGCCCGACAGAGTCCGACAGAGCCCGACAGGGCCCGACAGAGCCCAAGAGAGCCCGACAGAGCCCGACAGAGCCCAGTAGAGCCCGACAGAGCCCGACAGAGCCCGACAGGGCCCGACAGGGCCCGACAGAGCCCGACAGAGCCCGACAGAGCCCGACAGGGCCCAGTAGAGCCCGACAGAGCCCGACAGGGAACAGTAGAGCCCGACAGAGCCCGACAGAGCCCGACAGGGCCCGACAGGGCCCGACAGAGCCCGACAGAGCCCGACAGGGCCCAGTAGAGCCCGACAGAGCCCGACAGGGCCCGACAGAGCCCGACAGAGCCCGACAGAGCCCGACAGAGCCCGACAGGGCCCGACTGGGCCCGACAGGGCCCAGTAGAGCCCGACAGAGCCCGACAGAGCCCGACAGAACCCGACAGGGCCCAGTAGAGCCCGACAGAGCCCGACAGAGCCCGACAGGGCCCGACAGGGCCCAGTAGAGCCCGACAGAGCCCGACAGAGACCGACAGAGCCCGACAGGGCCCGACACAGCCCGACAGAGCCAGACAGAGCCCGACAGGGCCCGACAGGGCCCAGTAGAGCCCGACAGAGCCCGACAGGGCCCAACAGAGCCCGACAGAGCCCGACAGAGCCCGACAGAGCGCGACAGAGCCCGACAGAACCCGACAGAGCCCGACAGAGACTAGTTGAGCCCGACAGAGCCCGACAGAGCCCGACAGAGCCCGACAAGGCCCGACAGGGCCCAGTAGAGCCCGACAGAGCCCGACAGAGCCCGACAGAGCCCGACAGAGCCCGACAGAGCCCGACGGAGCCCGACAGGGCCCGACAGGGCCCGACAGAGCCCGACAGGGGCCAGTAGAGCCCGACAGAGCCCGACAGAGCCCGACAGAACCCAGTAGAGCCCGACAGAGCCCGACAGGGCCCGACAGGGCCCGACAGGCCACAGTAGAGCCCGACAGAGCCCGACAGAGCCCAGTAGAGCCCAGTAGAGCCCGACAGAGCCCGACAGAGCCCGACAGAGCCCGACAGAGCCCGACAGGGCCCGACAGAGCCCGACAGAGCCCGAGAGGGCCCGACAGAGCCCGACAGAGCCCGACAGGGCCCAGTAGAGCCCGACAGAGCCCGACAGAGCCCGACAGAGCCCGACAGGGCCCGACAGAGCCCGACAGAACCCGACAGGGCCCAGTAGAGCCCGACAGAGCCCGACAGGGCCCGACAGAGCCCGACAGAGCCCGACAGAGCCCGACAGGGCCCGACAGAGCCCGACAGGGCCCGACAGGGCCCGACAGGGACCGACAGGGCCCAGTAGAGCCCGACAGAGCCCGACAGAGCCCGACAGAACCCGACTAGGCCCAGTAGAGCCCGACAGAGCCCGACAGAGCCCGACAGAGCCCGACAGGGCCCGACAGGGCCCAGTAGAGCCCGACAGAGCCCGACAGAGCCCGACAGAGCCCGACAGAGCCCGACAGGGCCCGACAGGGCCCAGTAGAGCCCGACAGAGCCCGACAGGGCCCAACAGAGCCCGACAGAGCCCGACAGAGCCCGACAGAGCGCGACAGGGCCCAGTAGAGCCCGACAGAGCCCGACAGAGCCCGACAGAGCCCGACAGGGCCCGACAGAGCCCGACAGAGCCCGACAGGGCCCGACAGGGCCCGACAGAGCCCGACAGGGCCCGACAGAGCCCGACAGAGCCCGACAGGGCCCGACAGAGCCCGACAGAGCCCGACAGAGCCCATGAGAGCCCGACAGAGCCCGACAGAGCCCGACAGGGCCCGACAGAGCCCGACAGAGCCCGACAGGGCCCGACAGAGCCCGACAGGGCCCAGTAGAGCCCGACAGAGCCCGACAGAGCCCGACAGAGCCCAGTAGAGCCCGACAGAGCCCGACAGGGCCCGACAGGGCCCGACAGAGCCCGACAGGCCCGACAGAGCCCCGACAGAGCCCGACAGGGCCCGACAGAGCCCGACAGGGCCCAGTAGAGACCGACAGAGCCCGACAGAGCCCGACAGAGCCCAGTAGAGCCCCGTAGAGCCCGACAGAGCCCAGTAGAGCCCAGTAGAGCCCGACAGGGCCCAGTAGAGCCCAGTAGAGCCCGACAGAGCCCAGTAGAGCCCGACAGAGCCCGACAGAGCCCGACAGGGCCCGACAGAGCCCGACAGAGCCCGACAGAGCCTGACAGAGCCCAGTAGAGCCCGACAGAGCCCGACAGGGCCCGACAGAGCCCGACAGGGCCCCGACAGAGCCCGTAGAGCCCAGTAGAGCCCGACAGAGCCCAGTAGAGCCCAGTAGAGCCCGACAGAGCCCGACAGAGCCCGACAGAACCCGACAGAGCCCGACAGAGACCAGTTGAGCCCGACAGAGCCCGACAGAGCCCGACAGAGCCCGACAGGGCCCGACAGGGCCCAGTAGAGCCCGACAGAGCCCGACAGAGCCCGACAGAGCCCGACAGAGCCCAGTAGAGCCCGACAGAGCCCGACAGAGCCCGACAGAGCCCGACAGGGCCCGACAGAGCCCGACAGAGCCCGACAGAGCCCGACAGGGCCCGACAGAGCCCAAGAGAGCCCGACAGAGCCCGACAGAGCCCAGTAGAGCCCGACAGAGCCCGACAGAGCCCGACAGGGCCCGACAGAGCCCGACAGAGCCCGACAGGGCCCGACAGAGCCTGACAGAGCCCGACAGAGCCCGACAGGGCCCGACAGGGCCCGACAGAACCCGACAGAACCCGACAGGGCCCAGTAGAGCCCGACAGAGCCCGACAGGGCCCAGTAGAGCCCGACAGAGCCCGACAGAGCCCGACAGGGCCCGACAGGGCCCAGTAGAGCCCGACAGAGCCCGACAGAGCCCGACAGAGCCCGACAGAGCCCAGTAGAGCCCGACAGAGCCCGACAGGGCCCGACAGAGCCCGATAGAGCCCGACAGAGACCGACAGGGCCCGACAGAGCCCAAGAGAGCCCGACAGAGCCCGACAGAGCCCAGTAGAGCCCGACAGAGCCCGACAGAGCCCGACAGAGCCCGACAGGGCCCGACAGAGCCCGACAGAGCCCGACAGGGCCCGACAGAGCCCGACAGAGCCCGACAGGGCCCAGTAGAGCCCGACAGAGCCCGACAGGGCCCAGTAGAGCCCGACAGAGCCCGACAGAGCCCGACAGAGCCCGACAGGGCCCGACAGAGCCCGACAGGGCCCGACAGGGCCCGACAGAGCCCAGTAGAGCCCGACAGAGCCCGACAGAGCCCGACAGAGCCCAGTAGAGCCCGACAGAGCCCGACAGAGCCCGACAGAGCCCGACAGGGCCCGAGAGAGCCCGACAGAACACGATAGAGCCCGACAGAGCCCGACAGAGCCCGACAGGGCCCAGTAGAGCCCAGTAGAGCCCGACAGAGCCCAGTAGAGCCCGACAGAGGCCGACAGAGCCCGACAGAGCCCGACAGGGCCCGACAGGGCCCGACAGAGCCCGACAGGGCCCGACAGAGCCCGACAGAGCCCGACAGAGCCCGACAGAGCCTGACAGAGCCCGACAGGGCCCAGTAGAGCCCGACAGAGCCCGACAGAGCCCGACAGAACCCGACAGAGCCCGACAGAGCCCGACAGGGCCCGACAGGGCCCGACAGAGCCCGACAGAGCCCGACAGGGCCCAGTAGAGCCCGACAGAGCCCGACAGAGCCCAGTAGAGCCCAGTAGAGCCCGACAGAGCCCGACAGAGCCCGACAGAACCCGACAGAGCCCGACAGAGACCAGTTGAGCCCGACAGAGCCCGACAGAGCCCGACAGGGCCCGACAGAGCCCGACAGAGCCCGACAGAGCCCGACAGGGCCCGACAGAGCCCAGTAGAGCCCGACAGAGCCCGACAGAGTCCGACAGAGCCCGACAGGGCCCGACAGAGCCCAAGAGAGCCCGACAGAGCCCGACAGAGCCCAGTAGAGCCCGACAGAGCCCGACAGAGCCCGACAGGGCCCGACAGGGCCCGACAGAGCCCGACAGAGCCCGACAGAGCCCGACAGGGCCCAGTAGAGCCCGACAGAGCCCGACAGGGAACAGTAGAGCCCGACAGAGCCCGACAGAGCCCGACAGGGCCCGACAGAGCCCGACAGAGCCCGACAGAGCCCGACAGGGCCCAGTAGAGCCCGACAGAGCCCGACAGGGCCCGACAGAGCCCGACAGAGCCCGACAGAGCCCGACAGAGCCCGACAGGGCCCGACTGGGCCCGACAGGGCCCAGTAGAGCCCGACAGAGCCCGACAGAGCCCGACAGAACCCGACAGGGCCCAGTAGAGCCCGACAGAGCCCGACAGAGCCCGACAGGGCCCGACAGGGCCCAGTAGAGCCCGACAGAGCCCGACAGAGACCGACAGAGCCCGACAGGGCCCGACACAGCCCGACAGAGCCAGACAGAGCCCGACAGGGCCCGACAGGGCCCAGTAGAGCCCGACAGAGCCCGACAGGGCCCAACAGAGCCCGACAGAGCCCGACAGAGCCCGACAGAGCGCGACAGAGCCCGACAGAACCCGACAGAGCCCGACAGAGACTAGTTGAGCCCGACAGAGCCCGACAGAGCCCGACAGAGCCCGACAAGGCCCGACAGGGCCCAGTAGAGCCCGACAGAGCCCGACAGAGCCCGACAGAGCCCGACAGAGCCCGACAGAGCCCGACGGAGCCCGACAGGGCCCGACAGGGCCCGACAGAGCCCGACAGGGGCCAGTAGAGCCCGACAGAGCCCGACAGAGCCCGACAGAACCCAGTAGAGCCCGACAGAGCCCGACAGGGCCCGACAGGGCCCGACAGGCCACAGTAGAGCCCGACAGAGCCCGACAGAGCCCAGTAGAGCCCAGTAGAGCCCGACAGAGCCCGACAGAGCCCGACAGAGCCCGACAGAGCCCGACAGGGCCCGACAGAGCCCGACAGAGCCCGAGAGGGCCCGACAGAGCCCGACAGAGCCCGACAGGGCCCAGTAGAGCCCGACAGAGCCCGACAGAGCCCGACAGAGCCCGACAGGGCCCGACAGAGCCCGACAGAACCCGACAGGGCCCAGTAGAGCCCGACAGAGCCCGACAGGGCCCGACAGAGCCCGACAGAGCCCGACAGAGCCCGACAGGGCCCGACAGAGCCCGACAGGGCCCGACAGGGCCCGACAGGGACCGACAGGGCCCAGTAGAGCCCGACAGAGCCCGACAGAGCCCGACAGAACCCGACTAGGCCCAGTAGAGCCCGACAGAGCCCGACAGAGCCCGACAGAGCCCGACAGGGCCCGACAGGGCCCAGTAGAGCCCGACAGAGCCCGACAGAGCCCGACAGAGCCCGACAGAGCCCGACAGGGCCCGACAGGGCCCAGTAGAGCCCGACAGAGCCCGACAGGGCCCAACAGAGCCCGACAGAGCCCGACAGAGCCCGACAGAGCGCGACAGGGCCCAGTAGAGCCTGACAGAGCCCGACAGAGCCCGACAGAGCCCGACAGGGCCCGACAGAGCCCGACAGAGCCCGACAGGGCCCGACAGGGCCCGACAGAGCCCGACAGGGCCCGACAGAGCCCGACAGAGCCCGACAGGGCCCGACAGAGCCCGACAGAGCCCGACAGAGCCCATGAGAGCCCGACAGAGCCCGACAGAGCCCGACAGGGCCCGACAGAGCCCGACAGAGCCCGACAGGGCCCGACAGAGCCCGACAGGGCCCAGTAGAGCCCGACAGAGCCCGACAGAGCCCGACAGAGCCCAGTAGAGCCCGACAGAGCCCGACAGGGCCCGACAGGGCCCGACAGAGCCCGACAGGGCCCGACAGAGCCCGACAGAGCCCGACAGGGCCCGACAGAGCCCGACAGGGCCCAGTAGAGACCGACAGAGCCCGACAGAGCCCGACAGAGCCCAGTAGAGCCCAGTAGAGCCCGACAGAGCCCAGTAGAGCCCAGTAGAGCCCGACAGAGCCCGACAGGGCCCGACAGGGCCCGACAGAGCCCGACAGGGCCCGACAGAGCCCGACAGAGCCCGACAGAGCCCGACAGGGCCCGACAGAGCCCGACAGGCCCCAGTAGAGCCCGACAGAGCCCGACAGAGCCCGACAGAGCCCAGTAGAGCCCGACAGAGCCCGACATAGCCCGACAGAGCCCGACAGGGCCCGACAGAGCCCGACAGAGCCCGACAGGGCCCGACAGAGCCCGACAGAGCCTGACAGAGCCCAGTAGAGCCCGACAGAGCCCGACAGGGCCCGACAGGGCCCGACAGGGCCCAGTAGAGCCCGACAGAGCCCGACAGAGCCCAGTAGAGCCCAGTAGAGCCCGACAGAGCCCGACAGAGCCCGACAGAGCCCGACAGGGCCCGACAGAGCCCGACAGAGCCCGACAGGGCCCGACAGAGCCCGACAGGGCCCGACAGGGCCCAGTAGAGCCCGACAGAGCCCGACAGAGCCCGACAGAGCCCGATAGGGCCCGACAGAGCCCGACAGAGCCCGACAGGGCCCGACAGGGCCCAGTAGAGCCCGACAGAGCCCGACAGAGCCCGACAGAGCCCGACAGGGCCCGACAGAGCCCAGTAGAGCCCGACAGAGCCCGACAGAGCCCGACAGAGCCCAGTAGAGCCTGACAGAGCCCGACAGAGCCCGACAGAGCCCGACAGGGCCCGACAGAGCCCAGTAGAGCCCGACAGAGCCCGATAGACCCCGACAGAGCCCGACAGGGCCCAGTAGAGCCCAGTAGAGCCCGACAGAGCCCAGTAGAGCCCGACAGAGCCCGACAGAGCCCGACAGAGCCTGACAGGGCCCGACAGGGCCCGACAGAGCCCGACAGAGCCCGACAGGGCCCGACAGAGCCCGACAGGGCCCGACAGAGCCTGACAGAGCCCGACAGGGCCCAGTAGAGCCCGACAGAGCCCGACAGAGCCCGACAGAGCCCGACAGAACCCGACAGAGCCCGACAGAGCCCGACAGAGCCCGACAGGGCCCGACAGAGCCCGACAGGGCCCAGTAGAGCCCGACAGAGCCCGACAGAGCCCAGTAGAGCCCAGTAGAGCCCGACAGAGCCCGACAGAGCCCGACAGAGCCCAACAGAACCCGACAGAGCCCGACAGAGACCAGTTGAGCCCGACAGAGCCCGACAGAGCCCGACAGAGCCCGACAGGGCCCGACAGGGCCCAGTAGAGCCCGACAGAGCCCGACAGAGCCCGACAGAGCCCGACAGAGCCCAGTAGAGCCCGACAGAGCCCGACAGAGCCCGACAGAGCCCGACAGGGCCCGACAGAGCCCGACAGAGCCCGACAGGGCCCGACAGAGCCCAAGAGAGCCCGACTGAGCCCGACAGAGCCCAGTAGAGCCCGACAGAGCCCGACAGAGCCCGACAGAGCCCGACAGAGCCCGACAGGGCCCGACAGAGCCCGACAGAGCCCGACAGGGCCCGACAGAGCCCGACAGAACCCGACAGGGCCCAGTAGAGCCCGACAGAGCCCGACAGGGCCCAGTCGAGCCCGACAGAGCCCGACAGAGCCCGACAGAGCCCGACAGGGCCCGACAGAGCCCGACAGAGCCCGACAGGGCCCAGTAGAGCCCGACAGAACCCAACAGGGCCCGACAGAGCCCGACAGAGCCCGACAGAGCCCGACAGGGCCCGACAGGGCCCGACAGGGACCGACAGGGCCCGACAGGGACCGACAAGGCCCAGTAGAGCCCGACAGAGCCCGACAGAGCCCGACAGAGCCCGACAGGGCCCGACAGAGCCCGACAGAGCCCGACAGAGCCCGACAGGGCCCGACAGGGCCCGACAGAGCCCAGTTTAGCCCAGTAGAGCCCGACAGAGCCCGACAGAGCCCGACAGGGCCCGACAGGGCCCAGTAGAGCCCGACAGAGCCCGACAGGGCCCGACAGAGCCCGACAGGGCCCAGTAGAGCCCAGTAGAGCCCGACAGAGCCCAGTAGAGCCCGACAGAGCCCGACAGAGCCCGACAGAGCCCGTCAGGGCCCGACAGAGCCCGACAGAGCCCGACAGGGCCCGACAGAGCCCGACAGGGCCCAGTAGAGACCGACAGAGCCCAACAGGGCCCGACAGAGCCCAGTAGAGCCCGACAGAGCCCGACATAGCCCGACAGACCCCGACAGAGCCCGACAGAGCCCGACAGAACCCGACAGAGCCCGACAGAGCCCGACAGAGCCCGACAGGGCCCGACAGGGCCCGACAGAGCCCGACAGGGCCCAGTAGAGCCCGACAGAGCCCGACAGAGCCCAGTAGAGCCCAGTAGAGTCCGACAGAGCCCGACAGAGCCCGACAGAGCCCGACAGAACCCGATAGGGCCCGACAGGGCCCGACAGGGCCCAGTAGAGCCCGACAGAGCCCGACAGAGCCCGACAGAGCCCGACTGGGCCCAGTAGAGCCCGACAGAGCCCGACAGAGCCCGACAGAGCCCGACAGGGCCCGACAGGGCCCAGTAGAGCCCGACAGAGCCCGACAGAGCCCGACAGAGCCCGACAGGGCCCGACAGAGCCCGACAGAGCCCGACAGAGCCCGACAGGGCCCGACAGGGCCCAGGAGAGCCCGACAGAGCCCGACAGGGCCCAACAGAGCCCGACAGAGCCCGACAGAGCCCGACAGAGCGCGACAGGGCCCAGTAGAGCCCGACAGAGCCCGACAGAGCCCGACAGAGCCCGACAGGGCCCGACAGAGCCCGACAGAGCCCGACAGGGCCCGACAGGGCCCGACAGAGCCCGACAGGGCCCGACAGAGCCCGACAGAGCCCGACAGGGCCCGACAGAGCCCGACAGAGCCCGACAGAGCCCGACAGGGCCCGACAGGGCCCGACAGAGCCCAGTTTAGCCCAGTAGAGCCCGACAGAGCCCGACAGAGCCCGACAGGGCCCGACAGGGCCCAGTAGAGACCGACAGAGCCCGACAGGGCCCGACAGAGCCCGACAGGGCCCAGTAGAGCCCAGTAGAGCCCGACAGAGCCCAGTAGAGCCCGACAGAGCCCGACAGAGCCCGACAGAGCCCGTCAGGGCCCGACAGAGCCCGACAGAGCCCGACAGGGCCCGACAGAGCCCGACAGGGCCCAGTAGAGACCGACAGAGCCCAACAGGGCCCGACAGAGCCCAGTAGAGCCCGACAGAGCCCGACAGAGCCCGACAGAACCCGACAGAGCCCGACAGAGCCCGACAGAGCCCGACAGGGCCCGACAGGGCCCGACAGAGCCCGACAGAGCCCGACAGGGCCCAGTAGAGCCCGACAGAGCCCGACAGAGCCCAGTAGAGCCCAGTAGAGTCCGACAGAGCCCGACAGAGCCCGACAGAGCCCGACAGAACCCGACAGGGCCCGACAGGGTCCGACAGGGCCCAGTAGAGCCCGACAGAGCCCGACAGAGCCCGACAGAGCCCGACTGGGCCCAGTAGAGCCCGACAGAGCCCGACAGAGCCCGACAGAGCCCGACAGGGCCCGACAGGGCCCAGTAGAGCCCGACAGAGCCCGACAGAGCCCGACAGAGCCCGACAGGGCCCGACAGAGCCCGACAGAGCCCGACAGAGCCCGACAGGGCCCGACAGGGCCCAGTAGAGCCCGACAGAGCCCGACAGGGCCCAACAGAGCCCGACAGAGCCCGACAGAGCCCGACAGAGCGCGACAGGGCCCAGTAGAGCCCGACAGAGCCCGACAGAGCCCGACAGAGCCCGACAGGGCCCGACAGAGCCCGACAGAGCCCGACAGGGCCCGACAGGGCCCGACAGAGCCCGACAGAGCCCGACAGGGCCCGACAGAGCCCGACAGAGCCCATGAGAGCCCGACAGAGCCCGACAGAGCCCGACAGGGCCCGACAGAGCCCGACAGAGCCCGACAGGGCCCGACAGAGCCCGACAGGGCCCAGTAGAGCCCGACAGAGCCCGACAGAGCCCGACAGAGCCCAGTAGAGCCCGACAGAGCCCGACAGGGCCCGACAGGGCCCGACAGAGCCCGACAGGGCCCGACAGAGCCCGACAGAGCCCGACAGGGCCCGACAGAGCCCGACAGGGCCCAGTAGAGACCGACAGAGCCCGACAGAGCCCGACAGAGCCCAGTAGAGCCCAGTAGAGCCCGACAGAGCCCAGTAGAGCCCAGTAGAGCCCGACAGAGCCCGACAGGGCCCGACAGGGCCCGACAGAGCCCGACAGGGCCCGACAGAGCCCGACAGAGCCCGACAGAGCCCGACAGGGCCCGACAGAGCCCGACAGGGCCCAGTAGAGCCCGACAGAGCCCGACAGAGCCCGACAGAGCCCAGTAGAGCCCGACAGAGCCCGACATAGCCCGACAGAGCCCGACAGGGCCCGACAGAGCCCGACAGAGCCCGACAGGGCCCGACAGAGCCCGACAGAGCCTGACAGAGCCCAGTAGAGCCCGACAGAGCCCGACAGAGCCCGACAGGGCCCGACAGGGCCCAGTAGAGCCCGACAGAGCCCGACAGAGCCCAGTAGAGCCCAGTAGAGCCCGACAGAGCCCGACAGAGCCCGACAGAGCCCGACAGGGCCCGACAGAGCCCGACAGAGCCCGACAGGGCCCGACAGAGCCCGACAGGGCCCGACAGGGCCCAGTAGAGCCCGACAGAGCCCGACAGAGCTCGACAGAGCCCGATAGGGCCCGACAGAGCCCGACAGAGCCCGACAGGGCCCAGTAGAGCCCGACAGAGCCCGACAGAGCCCGACAGAGCCCGACAGAGCCTGACAGAGCCCGACAGGGCCCGACAGAGCCCAGTAGAGCCCGACAGAGCCCGACAGAGCCCGACAGAGCCCAGTAGAGCCTGACAGAGCCCGACAGAGCCCGACAGAGCCCGACAGGGCCCGACAGAGCCTAGTAGAGCCCAGTAGAGCCCGATAGACCCCGACAGAGCCCGACAGGGCCCAGTAGAGCCCAGTAGAGCCCGACAGAGCCCAGTAGAGCCCGACAGAGCCCGACAGAGCCCGACAGACCCCGACAGGGCCCGACAGGGCCCGACAGAGCCCGACAGGGCCCGACAGAGCCCGACAGAGCCCGACAGGGCCCGACAGAGCCTGACAGAGCCCGACAGGGCCCAGTAGAGCCCGACAGAGCCCGACAGAGCCCGACAGAGCCCGACAGAACCCGACAGAGCCCGACAGAGCCCGACAGAGCCCGACAGGGCCCGACAGAGCCCGACAGAGCCCGACAGGGCCCAGTAGAGCCTGACAGAGCCCGACAGAGCCCAGTAGAGCCCAGTAGAGCCCGACAGAGCCCGACAGAGCCCGACAGAGCCCAACAGAACCCGACAGAGCCCGACAGAGACCAGTTGAGCCCGACAGAGCCCGACAGAGCCCGACAGAGCCCGACAGGGCCCGACAGGACCCAGTAGAGCCCGACAGAGCCCGACAGAGCCCGACAGAGCCCAGTAGAGCCCGACAGAGCCCGACAGAGCCCGACAGAGCCCGACAGGGCCCGACAGAGCCCGACAGGGCCCGACAGAGCCCAAGAGAGCCCGACTGAGCCCGACAGAGCCCAGTAGAGCCCGACAGAGCCCGACAGAGCCCGACAGAGCCCGACAGAGCCCGACAGGGCCCGACAGAGCCCGACAGAGCCCGACAGGGCCCGACAGAGCCCGACAGAGCCCGACAGGGCCCGACAGAGCCCGACAGAACCCGACAGGGTCCAGTAGAGCCCGACAGAGCCCGACAGGGCCCAGTCGAGCCCGACAGAGCCCGACAGAGCCCGACAGAGCCCGACAGG
Organism: Caloenas nicobarica; assembly: GCF_036013445.1. Classification (NCBI taxonomy): domain Eukaryota; kingdom Metazoa; phylum Chordata; class Aves; order Columbiformes; family Columbidae; genus Caloenas; species Caloenas nicobarica. The sequence continues at coordinate 66,471 of NW_027016990.1, forward strand.
GCCCGACAGAGCCCGACAGAGCCCGACAGGGCCCAGTAGAGCCCGACAGAACCCAACAGGGCCCGACAGAGCCCGACAGAGCCCGACAGAGCCCGACAGAGCCCGACAGGGCCCGACAGGGCCCGACAGGGACCGACAGGGCCCGACAGGGACCGACAAGGCCCAGTAGAGCCCGGCAGAGCCCGACAGAGCCCGACAGAACCCGACAGGGCCCAGTAGAGCCCGACAGAGCCCGACAGAGCCCGACAGAGCCCGACAGGGCCCGACAGGGCCCAGTAGAGCCCGACAGAGCCCGACAGAGCCCGACAGAGCCCGACAGGGCCCGACAGAGCCCGACAGAGCCCGACAGAGCCCGACAGGGACCGACAGGGCCCAGTAGAGCCCGACAGAGCCCGACAGGGCCCAACAGAGCCCGACAGAGCCCGACAGAGCCCGACAGAGCGCGACAGGGCCCGACAGAGCCCGACAGGGCCCGACAGAGCCCGACAGGGCCCGACAGGGCCCGACAGAGCCCGACAGGGCCCGACAGGGCCCGACAGAGCCCGACAGGGCCCAGTAGAGCCCGACAGAGCCCGACAGAGCCCGACAGAGCCCAGTAGAGCCCGACAGAGCCCGACAGGGCCCGACAGGGCCCGACAGGGCACAGTAGAGCCCGACAAAGCCCGACAGAGCCCAGTAGAGCCCAGAAGAGCCCGACAGAGCCCGACAGAGCCCGACAGAGCCCGACAGGGCCCGACAGAGCCCGACAGAGCCCGACAGGGCCCGACAGGGCCCAGTAGAGCCCGACAGAGCCCGACAGAGCCCAGTAGAGCCCAGTAGAGCCCGACAGGGCCCGACAGGGCCCGACAGGGCCCAGTAGAGCCCGACAGAGCCCGAAAGAGCCTGACAGAGCCCGACAGGGCCCGACAGGTCCCGACAGAGCCCGACAGAGCCCGACAGGGCCCAGTAGAGCCCGACAGAGCCCGACAGAGCCCGACAGAGCCCGACAGGGCCCAGTAGAGCCCGACAGAGCCCGACTGAGCCCGACAGAGCCCGACAGGGCCCGACAGGGCCCGACAGAGCCCGACAGAGCCCGACAGGGCCCGACAGAGCCCGACAGAGCCCGACAGAGCCCGACAGGGCCCGAGAGGGCCCGACAGAGCCCAGTTTAGCCCAGTAGAGCCCGACAGAGCCCGACAGGGCCCGACAGGGCCCAGTAGAGCCCGACAGAGCCCGACAGGGCCCGACAGAGCCCGACAGGGCCCAGTAGAGCCCAGTAGAGCCTGACAGAGCCCGACAGAGGCCGACAGAGCCCGTCAGGGCCCGACAGAGCCCGACAGAGCCCGACAGGGCCCGACAGAGCCCGACAGGGCCCAGTAGAGACCGACAGAGCCCGACAGGGCCCGACAGAGCCCAGTAGAGCCCGACAGAGCCCGACAGAGCCCGACAGAACCCGACAGAGCCCGACAGAGCCCGACAGAGCCCGACAGGGCCCGACAGGGCCCGACAGAGCCCGACAGAGCCCAGTAGAGCCCGACAGAGCCCGACAGAGCCCAGTAGAGCCCAGTAGAGTCCGACAGAGCCCGACAGAGCCCGACAGAGCCCGACAGAACCCGACAGAGCCCGACAGAGACCAGTTGAGCCCGACAGAGCCCGACAGAGCCCGACAGAGCCCGACAGGGCCCGACAGGGCCCAGTAGAGCCCGACAGAGCCCGACAGAGCCCGACAGAGCCCGACAGGACCCAGCAGAGCCCGACAGAGCCCGACAGAGCCCGACAGAGCCCGACAGAAACCAGTTGAGCCCGACAGAGCCCGACAGAGCCCGACAGAGCCCGACAGGGCCCGACAGGGCCCGACAGGGCCCAGTAGAGCCCGACAGGGCCCGACAGGGCCCGACAGAGCCCGACAGAGCCCGACAGGGCCCGACAGAACCCGACAGAGCCCGACAGAGCCCGACAGGGCCCGACAGGGCCCGACAGAGCCCAGTTTAACCCAGCAGAGCCCGACAGAGCCCGACAGAGCCCGACAGAGCCCGACAGGGCCCAGTAGAGCCCGACAGAGCCCGACAGGGCCCGACAGAGCCCGACAGAGCCCGACAGGGCCCGACAGAGCCCGACAGAGCCCGATAGAGCCCGACAGGGCCCAGCAGAGCCCGACAGAGCCCGACAGAGCCCGACAGGGCCCGACAGAGCCCGACAGAGCCCGACAGGGCCCGACAGGGCCCAGTAGAGCCCGACAGAGCCCGACAGGGCCCGACAGGGCCCAGCAGAGCCCGACAGAGCCCGACAGAGCCCGACAGAGCCCGACAGGGCCCGACAGAGCCCGACAGGGCCCGACAGGGCCCGACAGAGCCCGACAGAGCCCGACAGAGCCCAGTAGAGCCCGACAGAGCCCGACAGAGCCCGACAGAGCCCGACAGGGCCCAGTAGAGCCCAGTAGAGCCCGACAGAGCCCAGTAGAGCCCGACAGAGCCCGACAGAGCCCGACAGAGCCCGACAGGGCCCGACAGAGCCCAACAGAGCCCGACAGAGCCCGACAGGGCCCGACAGAGCCCGACAGGGCCCAGTAGAGCCCGACAGAGCCCGACAGAGCCCGACAGAGCCCAGTAGAGCCCGACACAGCCCGACATAGCCCGACAGAGCCCGACATGGCCCGACAGGGCCCGACAGAGCCCGACAGAGCCTGACAGAGCCCAGTAGAGCCCGACAGAGCCCGAGAGGGCCCGACAGGGCCCGACAGGGCCCAGTAGAGTCCGACAGAGCCCGACAGAGCCCAGTAGAGCCCAGTAGAGCCCGACAGAGCCCGACAGAGCCCGACAGAGCCCGACAGGGCCCGACAGAGCCCGACAGAGCCCGACAGGGCCCGACAGAGCCCGACAGGGCCCGACAGGGCCCAGTAGAGCCCGACAGAGCCCGACAGAGCCCGACAGAGCCCGACAGGGCCCGACAGAGCCCGACAGAGCCCGACAGGGCCCGACAGAGCCCAGTAGAGCCCGACAGAGCCCGATAGAGCCCAACAGAGCCCGACAGAGCCCGACAGGGCCCAGTAGAGCGCAGTAGAGCCCGACAGAGCCCAGTAGAGCCCGACAGAGCCCGACAGAGCCCGACAGAGCCCGACAGGGCCCGACAGGGCCCGACAGAGCCCGACAGGGCCCGACAGGGCCCGACAGAGCCCGACAGGGCCCAGTAGATCCCGACAGAGCCCGACAGAGCCCGACAGAGCCCGACAGGGCCCGACAGAGCCCGACAGAGCCCGACAGGGCCCGACAGAGCCCAACAGAGCCCGACAGGGCCCAGTAGAGCCCGACAGAGCCCGACAGAGCCCAGTAGAGCCCAGTAGAGCCCGACAGAGCCCGACAGAGCCCGACAGAGCCCGACAGAACCTGACAGAGCCCGACAGAGACCAGTTGAGCCCGACAGAGCCCGACAGAGCCCGACAGAGCCCGACAGGGCCCGACAGGGCCCAGTAGAGCCCGACAGAGCCCGACAGAGCCCGACAGAGCCCAGTAGAGCCCGACAGAGCCCGACAGAGCCCGACAGAGCCCGACAGGGCCCAACAGAGCCCGACAGAGCCCGACAGGGCCCGACAGAGCCCAGTAGAGCCCGACAGAGCCCGACAGAGCCCGACAGGGCCCGACAGAGCCCGACAGAGCCCGACAGGGCCCGACAGAGCCCGACAGAGCCCGACAGGGCCCGACAGAGCCCGACAGAACCCGACAGGGCCCAGTAGAGCCCGACAGAGCCCGACAGGGCCCAGTAGAGCCCGACAGAGCCCGACAGAGCCCGACAGAGCCCGACAGGGCCCAGTAGAGCCCGACAGAGCCCGACAGGGCCCGACAGAGCCCGACAGAGCCCGACAGAGCCCGACAGGGCCCGACAGAGCCCGACAGGGCCCGACAGAGCCCGACAGAGCCCGACAGGGCCCAGTAGAGCCCGACAGAGCCCGACAGGGCCCAGTAGAGCCCGAAAGAGCCCGACAGGGCCCAGTAGAGCCCGACAGAGCCCGACAGAGCCCGACAGAGCCCGACAGGGCCCAGTAGAGCCCGACAGAGCCCGACAGGGCCCGACAGAGCCCGACAGGGCCCAGTAGAGCCCGACAGAGCCCGACAGGGCCCGACAGATTTCGACAGAGCCCGACAGAGCCCGACAGAGCCCGACAGGGCCCGACAGGGACCGACAGGGCCCAGTAGAGCCCGACAGAGCCCGACAGAGCCCGACAGAACCCGACAGGGCCCACTAGAGCCCGACAGAGCCCGACAGAGCCCGACAGAGCCCGACAGGGTCCGACAGGGCCCAGTAGAGCCCGACAGAGCCCGACAGAGCCCGACAGGGCCCGACAGAGCCCGACAGAGCCCGACAGGGCCCGACAGGGCCCGACAGGGACCGACAGGGCCCGACAGGGACCGACAAGGCCCAGTAGAGCCCGGCAGAGCCCGACAGAGCCCGACAGAACCCGACAGGGCCCAGTAGAGCCCGACAGAGCCCGACAGAGCCCGACAGAGCCCGACAGGGCCCGACAGGGCCCAGTAGAGCCCGACAGAGCCCGACAGAGCCCGACAGAGCCCGACAGGGCCCGACAGAGCCCGACAGAGCCCGACAGGGACCGACAGGGCCCAGTAGAGCCCGACAGAGCCCGACAGGGCCCAAGAGAGCCCGACAGAGCCCGACAGAGCCCGACAGAGCGCGACAGGGCCCGACAGAGCCCGACAGGGCCCGACAGAGCCCGACAGGGCCCGACAGGGCCCGACAGAGCCCGACAGGGCCCGACAGGGCCCGACAGAGCCCGACAGGGCCCAGTAGAGCCCGACAGAGCCCGACAGAGCCCGACAGAGCCCAGTAGAGCCCGACAGAGCCCGACAGGGCCCGACAGGGCCCGACAGGGCACAGTAGAGCCCGACAAAGCCCGACAGAGCCCAGTAGAGCCCAGAAGAGCCCGACAGAGCCCGACAGAGCCCGACAGAGCCCGACAGGGCCCGACAGAGCCCGACAGAGCCCGACAGGGCCCGACAGGGCCCAGTAGAGCCCGACAGAGCCCGACAGAGCCCAGTAGAGCCCAGTAGAGCCCGACAGGGCCCGACAGGGCCCGACAGGGCCCAGTAGAGCCCGACAGAGCCCGAAAGAGCCTGACAGAGCCCGACAGGGCCCGACAGGTCCCGACAGAGCCCGACAGAGCCCGACAGGGCCCAGTAGAGCCCGACAGAGCCCGACAGAGCCCGACAGAGCCCGACAGGGCCCAGTAGAGCCCGACAGAGCCCGACTGAGCCCGACAGAGCCCGACAGGGCCCGACAGGGCCCGACAGAGCCCGACAGAGCCCGACAGGGCCCGACAGAGCCCGACAGAGCCCGACAGAGCCCGACAGGGCCCGAGAGGGCCCGACAGAGCCCAGTTTAGCCCAGTAGAGCCCGACAGAGCCCGACAGGGCCCGACAGGGCCCAGTAGAGCCCGACAGAGCCCGACAGGGCCCGACAGAGCCCGACAGGGCCCAGTAGAGCCCAGTAGAGCCCGACAGAGCCCAGTAGAGCCCGACAGAGCCCGACAGAGGCCGACAGAGCCCGTCAGGGCCCGACAGAGCCCGACAGAGCCCGACAGGGCCCGACAGAGCCCGACAGGGCCCAGTAGAGACCGACAGAGCCCGACAGGGCCCGACAGAGCCCAGTAGAGCCCGACAGAGCCCGACAGAGCCCGACAGAACCCGACAGAGACCGACAGAGCCCGACAGAGCCCGACAGGGCCCGACAGGGCCCGACAGAGCCCGACAGAGCCCAGTAGAGCCCGACAGAGCCCGACAGAGCCCAGTAGAGCCCAGTAGAGTCCGACAGAGCCCGACAGAGCCCGACAGAGCCCGACAGAACCCGACAGAGCCCGACAGAGACCAGTTGAGCCCGACAGAGCCCGACAGAGCCCGACAGAGCCCGACAGGGCCCGACAGGGCCCAGTAGAGCCCGACAGAGCCCGACAGAGCCCGACAGAGCCCGACAGGACCCAGCAGAGCCCGACAGAGCCCGACAGAGCCCGACAGAGCCCGACAGAAACCAGTTGAGCCCGACAGAGCCCGACAGAGCCCGACAGAGCCCGACAGGGCCCGACAGGGCCCGACAGGGCCCAGTAGAGCCCGACAGGGCCCGACAGGGCCCGACAGAGCCCGACAGAGCCCGACAGGGCCCGACAGAACCCGACAGAGCCCGACAGAGCCCGACAGGGCCCGACAGGGCCCGACAGAGCCCAGTTTAACCCAGCAGAGCCCGACAGAGCCCGACAGAGCCCGACAGAGCCCGACAGGGCCCAGTAGAGCCCGACAGAGCCCGACAGGGCCCGACAGAGCCCGACAGAGCCCGACAGGGCCCGACAGAGCCCGACAGAGCCCGATAGAGCCCGACAGGGCCCAGCAGAGCCCGACAGAGCCCGACAGAGCCCGACAGGGCCCGACAGAGCCCGACAGAGCCCGACAGGGCCCGACAGGGCCCAGTAGAGCCCGACAGAGCCCGACAGGGCCCGACAGGGCCCAGCAGAGCCCGACAGAGCCCGACAGAGCCCGACAGAGCCCGACAGGGCCCGACAGAGCCCGACAGGGCCCGACAGGGCCCGACAGAGCCCGACAGAGCCCGACAGAGCCCAGTAGAGCCCGACAGAGCCCGACAGAGCCCGACAGAGCCCGACAGGGCCCAGTAGAGCCCAGTAGAGCCCGACAGAGCCCAGTAGAGCCCGACAGAGCCCGACAGAGCCCGACAGAGCCCGACAGGGCCCGACAGAGCCCAACAGAGCCCGACAGAGCCCGACAGGGCCCGACAGAGCCCGACAGGGCCCAGTAGAGCCCGACAGAGCCCGACAGAGCCCGACAGAGCCCAGTAGAGCTCGACACAGCCCGACATAGCCCGACAGAGCCCGACATGGCCCGACAGGGCCCGACAGAGCCCGACAGAGCCTGACAGAGCCCAGTAGAGCCCGACAGAGCCCGAGAGGGCCCGACAGGGCCCGACAGGGCCCAGTAGAGTCCGACAGAGCCCGACAGAGCCCAGTAGAGCCCAGTAGAGCCCGACAGAGCCCGACAGAGCCCGACAGAGCCCGACAGGGCCCGACAGAGCCCGACAGAGCCCGACAGGGCCCGACAGAGCCCGACAGGGCCCGACAGGGCCCAGTAGAGCCCGACAGAGCCCGACAGAGCCCGACAGAGCCCGACAGGGCCCGACAGAGCCCGACAGAGCCCGACAGGGCCCGACAGAGCCCAGTAGAGCCCGACAGAGCCCGATAGAGCCCAACAGAGCCCGACAGAGCCCGACAGGGCCCAGTAGAGCGCAGTAGAGCCCGACAGAGCCCAGTAGAGCCCGACAGAGCCCGACAGAGCCCGACAGAGCCCGACAGGGCCCGACAGGGCCCGACAGAGCCCGACAGAGCCCGACAGGGCCCGACAGGGCCCGACAGAGCCCGACAGGGCCCAGTAGATCCCGACAGAGCCCGACAGAGCCCGACAGAGCCCGACTGGGCCCGACAGAGCCCGACAGAGCCCGACAGGGCCCGACAGAGCCCAACAGAGCCCGACAGGGCCCAGTAGAGCCCGACAGAGCCCGACAGAGCCCAGTAGAGCCCAGTAGAGCCCGACAGAGCCCGACAGAGCCCGACAGAGCCCGACAGAACCTGACAGAGCCCGACAGAGACCAGTTGAGCCCGACAGAGCCCGACAGAGCCCGACAGAGCCCGACAGGGCCCGACAGGGCCCAGTAGAGCCCGACAGAGCCCGACAGAGCCCGACAGAGCCCAGTAGAGCCCGACAGAGCCCGACAGAGCCCGACAGAGCCCGACAGGGCCCAACAGAGCCCGACAGAGCCCGACAGGGCCCGACAGAGCCCAGTAGAGCCCGACAGAGCCCGACAGAGCCCGACAGGGCCCGACAGAGCCCGACAGAGCCCGACAGGGCCCGACAGAGCCCGACAGAGCCCGACAGGGCCCGACAGAGCCCGACAGAACCCGACAGGGCCCAGTAGAGCCCGACAGAGCCCGACAGGGCCCAGTAGAGCCCGACAGAGCCCGACAGAGCCCGACAGAGCCCGACAGGGCCCAGTAGAGCCCGACAGAGCCCGACAGGGCCCGACAGAGCCCGACAGAGCCCGACAGAGCCCGACAGGGCCCGACAGAGCCCGACAGGGCCCGACAGAGCCCGACAGAGCCCGACAGGGCCCAGTAGAGCCCGACAGAGCCCGACAGGGCCCAGTAGAGCCCGAAAGAGCCCGACAGGGCCCAGTAGAGCCCGACAGAGCCCGACAGAGCCCGACAGAGCCCGACAGGGCCCAGTAGAGCCCGACAGAGCCCGACAGGGCCCGACAGAGCCCGACAGGGCCCAGTAGAGCCCGACAGAGCCCGACAGGGCCCGACAGATTTCGACAGAGCCCGACAGAGCCCGACAGAGCCCGACAGGGCCCGACAGGGACCGACAGGGCCCAGTAGAGCCCGACAGAGCCCGACAGAGCCCGACAGAACCCGACAGGGCCCACTAGAGCCCGACAGAGCCCGACAGAGCCCGACAGAGCCCGACAGGGTCCGACAGGGCCCAGTAGAGCCCGACAGAGCCCGACAGAGCCCGACAGGGCCCGACAGAGCCCGACAGAGCCCGACATAGCCCGACAGGGCCCAGTAGAGCCCGACAGGGCCCGACAGGGCCCAACAGAGCCCGACAGAGCCCGACAGAGCCCGACAGGGCCCGACAGAGCCCGACAGAGCCCGACAGGGCCCGACAGAGCCCGACAGGGCCCGACAGAGCCCGACAGAGCCCGACAGGGCCCGACAGAGCCCGACAGAGCCCGACAGAGCCCAGTAGAGCCCGACAGAGCCCGACAGAGCCCGACAGAGCCCGACAGGGCCCGACAGGGCCCGACAGAGCCCGACAGAGCCCGACAGGGCCCAGTAGAGCCCGACAGAGCCCGACAGAGCCCGACAGAGCCCAGTAGAGCCCGACAGAGCCCGACAGGGCCCGACAGGGCCCGACAAGGCACAGTAGAGCCCGACAGAGCCCGACAGAGCCCAGTAGAGCCCAGTAGAGCCCGACAGAGCCCGACAGAGCCCGACAGAGCCCGACAGGGCCCGACAGGGCCCGACAGAGCCCGACAGGGCCCGACAGGGCCCGACAGGGCCCAGAAGAGCCCGACAGAGCCCAGTAGAGCCCAGTAGAGCCCGACATGGCCCGACAGGGCCCGACAGGGCCCAGTAGAGCCCGACAGAGCCCGACAGAGCCTGACAGAGCCCGACAGGGCCCAGTAGAGCCCGACAGAGCCCGACAGAGCCCGACAGAGCCCGACAGAGCCCGACAGGGCCCAGTAGAGCCCAACAGAGCCCGACAGAGCCCGACAGAGCCCGACAGGGACCAGTAGAGCCCGACAGAGCCCGACAGGGCCCGACAGGGCCCGACAGAGCCCGACAGAGCCCGACAGGGCCCGACAGAGCCCGACAGAGCCCGACAGAGCCCGACAGGGCCCGACAGGGCCCGACAGAGCCCAGTTTAGCCCAGTAGAGCCCGACAGAGCCCGACATAGCCCGACAGGGCCCGACAGGGCCCAGTAGAGCCCGACAGAGCCCGACAGGGCCCGACAGAGCCCGACAGAGCCCGACAGGGCCCGACAGAGCCCGACAGAGTCCGACAGAGCCCGACAGGACCCAGCAGAGCCCGACAGAGCCCGACAGGGCCCGACAGAGCCCGACAGGGCCCGACAGAGCCCGACAGAGCCCGACAGGGCCCGACAGGGCCCAGTAGAGCCCGACAGAGCCCGACAGGGCCCGACAGAGCCCGACAGAGCCCGACAGAGCCCGACAGGGCCCAGTAGAGCCCGACAGAGCCCGACAGAGCCCGACAGAACCCGACAGGGCCCGACAGAGCCCGACAGCGCCCGACAGGGCCCGACAGGGCCCGACAGAGCCCGACAGAGCCCAGTAGAGCCCGACAGAGCCCGACAGAGCCCGACAGAGCCCGACCGAGCCCGACAGGGCCCTGTAGAGCCCAGTAGAGCCCGACAGAGCCCAGTAGAGCCCGACAGAGCCCGACAGAGCACGACAGAGCCCGACAGGGCCCGACAGAGCCCGACAGAGCCCGACAGAGCCCGACAGGGCCCGACAGAGCCCGACAGGGCCCAGTAGAGCCCGACAGAGCCCGACAGAGCCCGACAGAGCCCAGTAGAGCCCGACAGAGCCCGACAGAGCCCGACAGAACCCGACAGAGCCCGACAGAGCCCGACAGAGCCCGACAGGGCCCGACAGGGCCCGACAGAGCCCGACAGAGCCCGACAGGGCCCGACAGAGCCCGACAGAGCCCAGTTTAGCCCAGTAGAGCCCGACAGAGCCCGACAGAGCCCGACAGGGACCGACAGAGCCCGACAGAGCCCGACAGAGCCCGACAGGGCCCGACAGGGCCCGACAGGGCCCGACAGAGCCCGACAGGGCCCGACAGGGCCCAGTAGAGCCCGACAGAGCCCGACAGGGCCCGACAGAGCACGACAGAGCCCGACAGGGCCCGACAGAGCCCGACAGAGCCCGACAGAGCCCGACAGGGCCCAGTAGAGCCCGACAGAGCCCGACAGGGCCCGACAGGACCCGACAGAGCCCGACAGAGCCCGACAGGGCCCGACAGAGCCCAGTAGAGCCCGACAGAGCCCGACAGAGCCCGACAGGGCCCGACAGGGCCCAGTAGAGCCCGACAGAGCCCGACAGGGCCCGACACAGTCCGACAGGGCCCGACAGGACCCAGCAGAGCCCGACAGAGCCCGACAGAGCCCGACAGAGCCCGACAGGGCCCGACAGAGCCCGACAGAGCCCGACAGGGCCCTACAGCGCCCAGTAGAGCCCAGTAGAGCCCGACAGAGCCCAGTAGAGCCCGACAGAGCCCAGTAGAGCCCGACAGAGCCCGACAGAGCCCGACAGAGCCCGACAGGGCCCGACAGGGCCCGACAGAGCCTGACAGAGCCCGACAGGGCCCAGTAGAGCCCGACAGAGCCCGACAGAGCCCGACAGAGCCCAGTAGAGCCCGACAGAGCCCGACAGAGCCCGACAGAGCCCGACAGGGCCCGACAGGGCCCGACAGAGTCCGACAGAGCCCGACAGGGCCTGACAGAGCCCGACAGAGTCCGACAGAGCCCGACAGGACCCAGCAGAGCCCGACAGAGCCCGACAGAGCCCGACAGAGCCCGACAGGGCCCGACAGAGCCCGACAGAGCCCGACAGGGCCCTACAGCGCCCAGTAGAGCCCGACAGAGCCCGACAGAGCCCGACAGAGCCCGACAGGGCCCAGTAGAGCCCAGTAGAGCCCGACAGAGCCCAGTAGAGCCCGACAGAGCCCGACAGAGCCCGACAGAGCCCGACAGGGCCCGACAGGGCCCGACAGAGCCTGACAGAGCCCGACAGGGCCCAGTAGAGCCCGACAGAGCCCGACAGAGCCCGACAGAGCCCAGTAGAGCCCGACAGAGCCCGACAGAGCCCGACAGAGCCCGACAGGTCCCGACAGGGCCCGACAGAGCCCGACAGAGCCCGACAGGGCCCGACAGAGCCTGACAGAGCCCGACAGAGCCCAGTTTAGCCCAGTAGAGCCCGACAGAGCCCGACAGAGCCCGACAGGGCCCGACAGGGCCCAGTAGAGCCCGACAGAGCCCGACAGGGCCCGACAGAGCCCGACAGAGCCAGACAGAGCCCGACAGAGCCCGACAGGGCCCAGCAGAGCCCGACAGAGCCCGACAGAGCCCGACAGAGCCCGACAGGGCCCGACAGAGCCCGACAGAGCCCGACAGGGCCCGACAGGGCCCAGTAGAGCCCGACAGAGCCCGACAGGGCCCGACAGAGCCCGACAGAGCCCGACAGAGCCCGACAGGGCCCAGTAGAGCCCGACAGAGCCCGACAGAGCCCGACAGAGCCCGACAGGGCCCGACAGAGCCCGACAGAGCCCGACAGGGCCCGACAGAGCCCAGTAGAGCCCGACAGAGCCCGACAGAACCCGACAGAGCCCGACAGAGCCCGACAGGGCCCAGTAGAGCCCAGTAGAGCCCGACAGAGCCCGACAGAGCCCGACAGGGCCCGACAGAGCCCGACAGAGCCCGACAGGGCCCGACAGGGCCCAGTAGAGCCCGACAGGGCCCGACAGGGCCCAACAGAGCCCGACAGAGCCCGACAGAGCCCGACAGGGCCCGACAGAGCCCGACAGAGCCCGACAGGGCCCGACAGAGCCCGACAGGGCCCGACAGAGCCCGACAGAGCCCGACAGGGCCCGACAGAGCCCGACAGAGCCCGACAGAGCCCAGTAGAGCCCGACAGAGCCCGACAGAGCCCGACAGAGCCCGACAGGGCCCGACAGGGCCCGACAGAGCCCGACAGAGCCCGACAGGGCCCAGTAGAGCCCGACAGAGCTCGACAGAGCCCGACAGAGCCCAGTAGAGCCCGACAGAGCCCGACAGGGCCCGACAGGGCCCGACAAGGCACAGTAGAGCCCGACAGAGCCCGACAGAGCCCAGTAGAGCCCAGTAGAGCCCGACAGAGCCCGACAGAGCCCGACAGAGCCCGACAGGGCCCGACAGGGCCCGACAGAGCCCGACAGGGCCCGACAGGGCCCGACAGGGCCCAGAAGAGCCCGACAGAGCCCAGTAGAGCCCAGTAGAGCCCGACATGGCCCGACAGGGCCCGACAGGGCCCAGTAGAGCCCGACAGAGCCCGACAGAGCCTGACAGAGCCCGACAGGGCCCAGTAGAGCCCGACAGAGCCCGACAGAGCCCGACAGAGCCCGACAGAGCCCGACAGGGCCCAGTAGAGCCCAACAGAGCCCGACAGAGCCCGACAGAGCCCGACAGGGACCAGTAGAGCCCGACAGAGCCCGACAGGGCCCGACAGGGCCCGACAGAGCCCGACAGAGCCCGACAGGGCCCGACAGAGCCCGACAGAGCCCGACAGAGCCCGACAGGGCCCGACAGGGCCCGACAGAGCCCAGTTTAGCCCAGTAGAGCCCGACAGAGCCCGACATAGCCCGACAGGGCCCGACAGGGCCCAGTAGAGCCCGACAGAGCCCGACAGGGCCCGACAGAGCCCGACAGAGCCCGACAGGGCCCGACAGAGCCCGACAGAGTCCGACAGACCCCGACAGGACCCAGCAGAGCCCGACAGAGCCCGACAGGGCCCGACAGAGCCCGACAGGGCCCGACAGAGCCCGACAGAGCCCGAGAGGGCCCGACAGGGCCCAGTAGAGCCCGACAGAGCCCGACAGGGCCCGACAGAGCCCGACAGAGCCCGACAGAGCCCGACAGGGCCCAGTAGAACCCGACAGAGCCCGACAGAGCCCGACAGAACCCGACAGGGCCCGACAGAGCCCGACAGCGCCCGACAGGGCCCGACAGGGCCCGACAGAGCCCGACAGAGCCCAGTAGAGCCCGACAGAGCCCGACAGAGCCCGACAGAGCCCGACCGAGCCCGACAGGGCCCTGTAGAGCCCAGTAGAGCCCGACAGAGCCCAGTAGAGCCCGACAGAGCCCGACAGAGCACGACAGAGCCCGACAGGGCCCGACAGAGCCCGACAGAGCCCGACAGAGCCCGACAGGGCCCGACAGAGCCCGACAGGGCCCAGTAGAGCCCGACAGAGCCCGACAGAGCCCGACAGAGCCCAGTAGAGCCCGACAGAGCCCGACAGAGCCCGACAGAACCCGACAGAGCCCGACAGAGCCCGACAGAGCCCGACAGGGCCCGACAGGGCCCGACAGAGCCCGACAGAGCCCGACAGGGCCCGACAGAGCCCGACAGAGCCCAGTTTAGCCCAGTAGAGCCCGACAGAGCCCGACAGAGCCCGACAGGGACCGACAGAGCCCGACAGAGCCCGACAGAGCCCGACAGGGCCCGACAGGGCCCGACAGGGCCCGACAGAGCCCGACAGGGCCCGACAGGGCCCAGTAGAGCCCGACAGAGCCCGACAGGGCCCGACAGAGCACGACAGAGCCCGACAGGGCCCGACAGAGCCCGACAGAGCCCGACAGAGCCCGACAGGGCCCAGTAGAGCCCGACAGAGCCCGACAGGGCCCGACAGGACCCGACAGAGCCCGACAGAGCCCGACAGGGCCCGACAGAGCCCAGTAGAGCCCGACAGAGCCCGACAGAGCCCGACAGGGCCCGACAGGGCCCAGTAGAGCCCGACAGAGCCCGACAGGGCCCGACACAGTCCGACAGGGCCCGACAGGACCCAGCAGAGCCCGACAGAGCCCGACAGAGCCCGACAGAGCCCGACAGGGCCCGACAGAGCCCGACAGAGCCCGACAGGGCCCTACAGCGCCCAGTAGAGCCCAGTAGAGCCCGACAGAGCCCAGTAGAGCCCGACAGAGCCCAGTAGAGCCCGACAGAGCCCGACAGAGCCCGACAGAGCCCGACAGGGCCCGACAGGGCCCGACAGAGCCTGACAGAGCCCGACAGGGCCCAGTAGAGCCCGACAGAGCCCGACAGAGCCCGACAGAGCCCAGTAGAGCCCGACAGAGCCCGACAGAGCCCGACAGAGCCCGACAGGGCCCGACAGGGCCCGACAGAGTCCGACAGAGCCCGACAGGGCCTGACAGAGCCCGACAGAGTCCGACAGAGCCCGACAGGACCCAGCAGAGCCCGACAGAGCCCGACAGAGCCCGACAGAGCCCGACAGGGCCCGACAGAGCCCGACAGAGCCCGACAGGGCCCTACAGCGCCCAGTAGAGCCCGACAGAGCCCGACAGAGCCCGACAGAGCCCGACAGGGCCCAGTAGAGCCCAGTAGAGCCCGACAGAGCCCAGTAGAGCCCGACAGAGCCCGACAGAGCCCGACAGAGCCCGACAGGGCCCGACAGGGCCCGACAGAGCCTGACAGAGCCCGACAGGGCCCAGTAGAGCCCGACAGAGCCCGACAGAGCCCGACAGAGCCCAGTAGAGCCCGACAGAGCCCGACAGAGCCCGACAGAGCCCGACAGGGCCCGACAGGGCCCGACAGAGCCCGACAGAGCCCGACAGGGCCCGACAGAGCCTGACAGAGCCCGACAGAGCCCAGTTTAGCCCAGTAGAGCCCGACAGAGCCCGACAGAGCCCGACAGGGCCCGACAGGGCCCAGTAGAGCCCGACAGAGCCCGACAGGGCCCGACAGAGCCCGACAGAGCCAGACAGAGCCCGACAGAGCCCGACAGGGCCCAGCAGAGCCCGACAGAGCCCGACAGAGCCCGACAGAGCCCGACAGGGCCCGACAGAGCCCGACAGAGCCCGACAGGGCCCGACAGGGCCCAGTAGAGCCCGACAGAGCCCGACAGGGCCCGACAGAGCCCGACAGAGCCCGACAGAGCCCGACAGGGCCCAGTAGAGCCCGACAGAGCCCGACAGAGCCCGACAGAGCCCGACAGGGCCCGACAGAGCCCGACAGAGCCCGACAGGGCCCGACAGAGCCCAGTAGAGCCCGACAGAGCCCGACAGAACCCGACAGAGCCCGACAGAGCCCGACAGGGCCCAGTAGAGCCCAGTAGAGCCCGACAGAGCCCAGTAGAGCCCGACAGAGCCCGACAGAGCCCGACAGAGCCAGACAGGGCCCGACAGAGCCCGACAGAGCCCGACAGAGCCCGACAGGGCCCGACAGAGCCCGACAGGGCCCAGTAGAGCCCGACAGAGCCCGACAGAGCCCGACAGAGCCCAGTAGAGCCCGACAGAGCCCGACATAGCCCGACAGA
Organism: Caloenas nicobarica; assembly: GCF_036013445.1. Classification (NCBI taxonomy): domain Eukaryota; kingdom Metazoa; phylum Chordata; class Aves; order Columbiformes; family Columbidae; genus Caloenas; species Caloenas nicobarica. The sequence goes on from NW_027016990.1 coordinate 82,121, forward strand.
GCCCGACAGGGCCCGACAGAGCCCGACAGAGCCTGACAGAGCCCAGTAGAGCCCAACAGAGCCCGACAGGGCCCGACAGGTCCCGACAGGGCCCAATAGAGCCCGACAGAGCCCGACAGAGCCCAGTAGAGCCCAGTAGAGCCCGACAGAGCCCGACAGAGCCCGACAGAGCCCGACAGGGCCCGACAGAGCCCGACAGAGCCCGACGGAGCCCGACAGAGCCCGACAGGGCCAGACAGAGCCCGACAGAGCCCGACAGGGCCCGACAGAGCCCAGTAGAGCCCGACAGAGCCCGACAGAGCCCGACAGAGCCCAGTAGAGCCCGACAGAGCCCGACAGAGCCCGACAGAGCCCGACAGGGCCCGACAGAGCCCGACAGAGCCCGACAGGGCCCGACAGAGCCCAGTAGAGCCCGACAGAGCCCGATAGAGCCCGACAGAGCCTGACAGAGCCCGACAGGGCCCAGTAGAGCCCAGTAGAGCCCGACAGAGCCCAGTAGAGCCCGACAGAGCCCGACAGAGCCCGACAGGACCCGACAGGGCCCGACAGAGCCCGACAGGGCCCGACAGACCCCGACAGAGCCCGACAGAGCCCGACAGGGCCCGACAGAGCCCGACAGAGCCCGACAGGGCCCGACAGGGCCCGACAGAGCCCGACAGAACCCGACAGGGCCCAGCAGAGCCCGACAGAGCCCGACAGAGCCCAGTAGAGCCCAGTAGAGCCCGACAGAGCCCGACAGAGCCCGACAGAGCCCGACAGAACCCGACAGAGCCCGACAGAGACCAGTTGAGCCCGACAGAGCCCGACAGAGCCCGACAGAGCCCGACAGGGCCCGACAGGGCCCAGTAGAGCCCGACAGAGCCCGACAGAGCCCGACAGAGCCCGACAGAGACCGACAGGGCCCGACAGAGCCCGACAGGGCCCGACAGAGCCCAGTAGAGCCCGACAGAGCCCGACAGAGCCCGACAGAGCCCGACAGGGCCCGACAGAGCCCGACAGAGCCCGACAGGGCCCGACAGAGCCCGACAGAACCCGACAGAGCCCGACAGGGCCCAGTAGAGCCCAGTAGAGCCCGACAGAGCCCAGTAGAGCCCGACAGAGCCCGACAGAGCCCGACAGAGCCCGACAGGGCCCGACAGGGCCCGACAGAGCCTGACAGAGCCCGACAGGGCCCAGTAGAGCTAGACAGAGCCCGACAGAGCCCGACAGAGCCCAGTAGAGCCCGACAGAGCCCGACAGAGCCCGACAGAGCCCGACAGGGCCCGACAGGGCCCGACAGAGCCCGACAGAGCCCGACAGGGCCCGACAGAGCCTGACAGAGCCCGACAGAGCCCAGTTTAGCCCAGTAGAGCCCGACAGAGCCCGACAGAGCCCGACAGGGCCCGACAGGGCCCAGTAGAGCCCGACAGAGCCCGACAGGGCCCGACAGAGCCCGACAGAGCCAGACAGAGCCCGACAGAGCCCGACAGGGCCCAGCAGAGCCCGACAGAGCCCGACAGAGCCCGACAGAGCCCGACAGGGCCCGACAGAGCCCGACAGGGCCCGACAGGGCCCAGTAGAGCCCGACAGAGCCCGACAGGGCCCGACAGAGCCCGACAGAGCCCGACAGAGCCCGACAGGGCCCAGTAGAGCCCGACAGAGCCCGACAGAGCCCGACAGAGCCCGACAGGGCCCGACAGAGCCCGACAGAGCCCGACAGGGCCCGACAGAGCCCAGTAGAGCCCGACAGAGCCCGACAGAACCCGACAGAGCCCGACAGAGCCCGACAGGGCCCAGTAGAGCCCAGTAGAGCCCGACAGAGCCCAGTAGAGCCCGACAGAGCCCGACAGAGCCCGACAGAGCCAGACAGGGCCCGACAGAGCCCGACAGAGCCCGACAGAGCCCGACAGGGCCCGACAGAGCCCGACAGGGCCCAGTAGAGCCCGACAGAGCCCGACAGAGCCCGACAGAGCCCAGTAGAGCCCGACAGAGCCCGACATAGCCCGACAGAGCCCGACAGGGCCCGACAGAGCCCGACAGAGCCCGACAGGGCCCGACAGAGCCCGACATAGCCTGACAGAGCCCAGTAGAGCCCGACAGAGCCCGACAGGGCCCGACAGGTCCCGACAGGGCCCAATAGAGCCCGACAGAGCCCGACAGAGCCCAGTAGAGCCCAGTAGAGCCCGACAGAGCCCGACAGAGCCCGACAGAGCCCGACAGGGCCCGACAGAGCCCGACAGAGCCCGACAGGGCCCAGTAGAGCCCGACAGAGCCCGACAGAGCCCGACAGAGCCCAGTAGAGCCCGACAGAGCCCGACATAGCCCGACAGAGCCCGACAGGGCCCGACAGAGCCCGACAGAGCCTGACAGAGCCCAGTAGAGCCCAACAGAGCCCGACAGGGCCCGACAGGTCCCGACAGGGCCCAATAGAGCCCGACAGAGCCCGACAGAGCCCAGTAGAGCCCAGTAGAGCCCGACAGAGCCCGACAGAGCCCGACAGAGCCCGACAGGGCCCGACAGAGCCCGACAGAGCCCGACGGAGCCCGACAGAGCCCGACAGGGCCCGACAGGGCCCGACAGAGCCCGACAGAGCCCGACAGGGCCCAGTAGAGCCCGACAGAGCCCGACAGAGCCCGACAGAGCCCAGTAGAGCCCGACAGAGCCCGACAGGGCCCGACAGGTCCCGACAAGGCACAGTAGAGCCCGACAGAGCCCGACAGGGCCCGACAGAGCCCAGTAGAGCCCGACAGAGCCCGATAGAGCCCGACAGAGCCCGACAGAGCCCGACAGGGCCCAGTAGAGCCCAGTAGAGCCCGACAGAGCCCAGTAGAGCCCGACAGAGCCCGACAGAGCCCGACAGGACCCGACAGGGCCCGACAGAGCCCGACAGGGCCCGACAGACCCCGACAGAGCCCGACAGAGCCCGACAGGGCCCGACAGAGCCCGACAGAGCCCGACAGGGCCCGACAGGGCCCGACAGAGCCCGACAGAACCCGACAGGGCCCAGCAGAGCCCGACAGAGCCCGACAGAGCCCAGTAGAGCCCAGTAGAGCCCGACAGAGCCCGACAGAGCCCGACAGAGCCCGACAGAGCCCGACAGAGCCCGACAGAGACCAGTTGAGCCCGACAGAGCCCGACAGAGCCCGACAGAGCCCGACAGGGCCCGACAGGGCCCAGTAGAGCCCGACAGAGCCCGACAGAGCCCGACAGAGCCCGACAGAGACCGACAGGGCCCGACAGAGCCCGACAGGGCCCGACAGAGCCCAGTAGAGCCCGACAGAGCCCGACAGAGCCCGACAGAGCCCGACAGGGCCCGACAGAGCCCGACAGAGCCCGACAGGGCCCGACAGAGCCCGACAGAGCCCGACAGGGCCCGACAGAGCCCGACAGAACCCGACAGAGCCCGACAGGGCCCAGTAGAGCCCAGTAGAGCCCGACAGAGCCCAGTAGAGCCCGACAGAGCCCGACAGAGCCCGACAGAGCCCGACAGGGCCCGACAGGGCCCGACAGAGCCTGACAGAGCCCGACAGGGCCCAGTAGAGCTAGACAGCCCGACAGAGCCCGACAGAGCCCAGTAGAGGCCCGACAGAGCCCGACAGAGCCCGACAGAGCCCGACAGGCCCGACAGGGCCCGACAGAGCCCGACAGAGCCCGACAGGGCCCGACAGAGCCTGACAGAGCCCGACAGAGCCCAGTTTAGCCCAGTAGAGCCCGACAGAGCCCGACAGAGCCCGACAGGGCCCGACAGGGCCCAGTAGAGCCCGACAGAGCCCGACAGGGCCCGACAGAGCCCGACAGAGCCAGACAGAGCCCGACAGAGCCCGACAGGGCCCAGCAGAGCCCGACAGAGCCCGACAGAGCCCGACAGAGCCCGACAGGGCCCGACAGAGCCCGACAGGGCCCGACAGGGCCCAGTAGAGCCCGACAGAGCCCGACAGGGCCCGACAGAGCCCGACAGAGCCCGACAGAGCCCGACAGGGCCCAGTAGAGCCCGACAGAGCCCGACAGAGCCCGACAGGGCCCGACAGAGCCCGACAGAGCCCGACAGGGCCCGACAGAGCCCAGTAGAGCCCGACAGAGCCCGACAGACCCGACAGAGCCCGACAGAGCCCGACAGGGCCCAGTAGAGCCCAGTAGAGCCCGACAGAGCCCAGTAGAGCCCGACAGAGCCCGACAGAGCCCGACAGAGCCAGACAGGGCCCGACAGAGCCCGACAGAGCCCGACAGAGCCCGACAGGGCCCGACAGAGCCCGACAGGGCCCAGTAGAGCCCGACAGAGCCCGACAGGGCCCGACAGAGCACGACAGAGCCCGACAGGGCCCGACAGAGCCCGACAGAGCCCGACAGAGCCCGACAGGGCCCAGTAGAGCCCGACAGAGCCCGACAGGCCCGACAGGACCCGACAGAGCCCGACAGAGCCCGACAGGGCCCGACAGAGCCCAGTAGAGCCCGACAGAGCCCGACAGAGCCCGACAGGCCCGACAGGGCCCAGTAGAGCCCGACAGAGCCCGACAGGGCCCGACACAGTCCGACAGGGCCCGACAGGACCCAGCAGAGCCCGACAGAGCCCGACAGAGCCCGACAGAGCCCGACAGGGCCCGACAGAGCCCGACAGAGCCCGACAGGGCCCTACAGCGCCCAGTAGAGCCCAGTAGAGCCCGACAGAGCCCAGTAGAGCCCGACAGAGCCCGAGAGCCCGACAGAGCCCGACAGAGCCCACGAGGCCCGACAGGCCCACAGAGCCCTGACAGAGCCAGCAGAGCCCGACAGAGCCCGACAGACCCGACAGAGCCCGACAGAGCCCAGTAGAGCCCGACAGAGCCCGACAGAGCCCGACAGAGCCCGACAGGCCCGACAGGGCCCGACAGAGTCCAACAGAGCCCGACAGGGCCTGACAGAGCCCACAGAGTCCGACAGAGCCCGACAGGACCCAGCAGAGCCCGACAGAGCCCGACAGAGCCCGACAGAGCCCGACAGGGCCCGACAGAGCCCGACAGAGCCCGACAGGGCCCTACAGCGCCCAGTAGAGCCCGACAGAGCCCGACAGAGCCCGACAGAGCCCGACAGGGCCCAGTAGAGCCCAGTAGAGCCCGACAGAGCCCAGTAGAGCCCGACAGAGCCCGACAGAGCCGACAGAGCCCGACAGGGCCCGACAGGGCCCGACAGAGCCTGACAGAGCCCGACAGGGCCCAGTAGAGCCCGACAGAGCCCGACAGAGCCCGACAGAGCCCAGTAGAGCCCGACAGAGCCCGACAGAGCCCGACAGAGCCCGACAGGCCCGACAGGGCCCGACAGAGCCCGACAGAGCCCGACAGGGCCCGACAGAGCCTGACAGAGCCCGACAGAGCCCAGTTTAGCCCAGTAGAGCCCGACAGAGCCCGACAGAGCCCGACAGGGCCCGACAGGGCCCAGTAGAGCCCGACAGAGCCCGACAGGGCCCGACAGAGCCCGACGAGCCAGACAGAGCCCGACAGAGCCCGACAGGGCCAGCAGAGCCCGACAGAGCCCGACAGAGCCCGACAGAGCCCGACAGGGCCCGACAGAGCCCGACAGAGCCCGACAGGGCCCGACAGGGCCCAGTAGAGCCCGACAGAGCCCGACAGGGCCCGACAGAGCCCGACAGAGCCCGACAGAGCCCGACAGGGCCCAGTAGAGCCCGACAGAGCCCGACAGAGCCCGACAGAGCCCGACAGGGCCCGACAGAGCCCGACAGAGCCCGACAGGGCCCGACAGAGCCAGTAGAGCCCGACAGAGCCCGACAGAACCCGACAGAGCCCGACAGAGCCCGACAGGGCCCAGTAGAGCCCAGTAGAGCCCGACAGAGCCCAGTAGAGCCCGACAGAGCCCGACAGAGCCCGACAGAGCCAGACAGGGCCCGACAGAGCCCGACAGAGCCCGACAGAGCCCGACAGGGCCCGACAGAGCCCGACAGGGCCCAGTAGAGCCCGACAGAGCCCGACAGAGCCCGACAGAGCCCAGTAGAGCCCGACAGAGCCCGACATAGCCCGACAGAGCCCGACAGGGCCCGACAGAGCCCGACAGAGCCTGACAGAGCCCAGTAGAGCCCAACAGAGCCCGACAGGGCCCACAGGCCCCGACAGGGCCCAATAGAGCCCGACAGAGCCCGACAGAGCCCAGTAGAGCCCAGTAGAGCCCGACAGAGCCCGACAGAGCCCGACAGAGCCCGACAGGGCCCGACAGAGCCCGACAGAGCCCGACGGAGCCCGACAGAGCCCGACAGGGCCAGACAGAGCCCGACAGAGCCCACAGGGGCCCGACAGAGCCAGTAGAGCCCGTCAGGGCCCGACAGAGCCCAGTAGAGCCCGACAGAGCCCGACAGAGCCCGACAGAGCCCAGTAGAGCCCGACAGAGCCCGACAGAGCCCGACAGAGCCCGACAGGGCCCGACAGAGCCCGACAGAGCCCGACAGGGCCCGACAGAGCCCAGTAGAGCCCGACAGAGCCCGATAGAGCCCGACAGAGCCTGACAGAGCCCGACAGGGCCCAGTAGAGCCCAGTAGAGCCCGACAGAGCCCAGTAGAGCCCGACAGAGCCCGACAGAGCCCGACAGGACCCGACAGGGCCCGACAGAGCCCGACAGGGCCCGACAGACCCCGACAGAGCCCGACAGAGCCCGACAGGGCCCGACAGAGCCCGACAGAGCCCGACAGGGCCCGACAGGGCCCGACAGAGCCCGACAGAACCCGACAGGGCCCAGCAGAGCCCGACAGAGCCCGACAGAGCCCAGTAGAGCCCAGTAGAGCCCGACAGAGCCCGACAGAGCCCGACAGAGCCCGACAGAACCCGACAGAGCCCGACAGAGACCAGTTGAGCCCGACAGAGCCCGACAGAGCCCGACAGAGCCCGACAGGGCCCGACAGGGCCCAGTAGAGCCCGACAGAGCCCGACAGAGCCCGACAGAGCCCGACAGAGACCGACAGGGCCCGACAGAGCCCGACAGGGCCCGACAGAGCCCAGTAGAGCCCGACAGAGCCCGACAGAGCCCGACAGAGCCCGACAGGGCCCGACAGAGCCCGACAGAGCCCGACAGGGCCCGACAGAGCCCGACAGAACCCGACAGAGCCCGACAGGGCCCAGTAGAGCCCAGTAGAGCCCGACAGAGCCCAGTAGAGCCCGACAGAGCCCGACAGAGCCCGACAGAGCCCGACAGGGCCCGACAGGGCCCGACAGAGCCTGACAGAGCCCGACAGGGCCCAGTAGAGCTAGACAGAGCCCGACAGAGCCCGATAGAGCCCAGTAGAGCCCGACAGAGCCCGACAGAGCCCGACAGAGCCCGACAGGGCCCGACAGGGCCCGACAGAGCCCGACAGAGCCCGACAGGGCCCGACAGAGCCTGACAGAGCCCGACAGAGCCCAGTTTAGCCCAGTAGAGCCCGACAGAGCCCGACAGAGCCCGACAGGGCCCGACAGGGCCCAGTAGAGCCCGACAGAGCCCGACAGGGCCCGACAGAGCCCGACAGAGCCAGACAGAGCCCGACAGAGCCCGACAGGGCCCAGCAGAGCCCGACAGAGCCCGACAGAGCCCGACAGAGCCCGACAGGGCCCGACAGAGCCCGACAGGGCCCGACAGGGCCCAGTAGAGCCCGACAGAGCCCGACAGGCCCGACAGAGCCCGACAGAGCCCGACAGAGCCCGACAGGGCCCAGTAGAGCCCGACAGAGCCCGACAGAGCCCGACAGAGCCCGACAGGGCCCGACAGAGCCCGACAGAGCCCGACAGGGCCCGACAGAGCCCAGTAGAGCCCGACAGAGCCCGACAGAACCCGACAGAGCCCGACAGAGCCCGACAGGGCCCAGTAGAGCCCAGTAGAGCCCGACAGAGCCCAGTAGAGCCCGACAGAGCCCGACAGAGCCCGACAGAGCCAGACAGGGCCCGACAGAGCCCGACAGAGCCCGACAGAGCCCGACAGGGCCCGACAGAGCCCGACAGGGCCCAGTAGAGCCCGACAGAGCCCGACAGAGCCCGACAGAGCCCAGTAGAGCCCGACAGAGCCCGACATAGCCCGACAGAGCCCGACAGGGCCCGACAGAGCCGACAGAGCCCGACAGGGCCCGACAGAGAGCCCGACATAGCCTGACAGAGCCCAGTAGAGCCCGACAGAGCCCGACAGGGCCCGACAGGTCCCGACAGGGCCCAATAGAGCCCGACAGAGCCCGACAGAGCCCAGTAGAGCCCAGTAGAGCCCGACAGAGCCCGACAGAGCCCGACAGAGCCCGACAGGGCCCGACAGAGCCCGACAGAGCCCGACAGGGCCCAGTAGAGCCCGACAGAGCCCGACAGAGCCCGACAGAGCCCAGTAGAGCCCGACAGAGCCCGACATAGCCCGACAGAGCCCGACAGGGCCCGACAGAGCCCGACAGAGCCTGACAGAGCCCAGTAGAGCCCAACAGAGCCCGACAGGGCCCGACAGGTCCCGACAGGGCCCAATAGAGCCCGACAGAGCCCGACAGAGCCCAGTAGAGCCCAGTAGAGCCCGACAGAGCCCGACAGAGCCCGACAGAGCCCGACAGGGCCCGACAGAGCCCGACAGAGCCCGACGGAGCCCGACAGAGCCCGACAGGGCCCGACAGGGCCCGACAGAGCCCGACAGAGCCCGACAGGGCCCAGTAGAGCCCGACAGAGCCCGACAGAGCCCGACAGAGCCCAGTAGAGCCCGACAGAGCCCGACAGGGCCCGACAGGGCCCGACAAGGCACAGTAGAGCCCGACAGAGCCCGACAGGGCCCGACAGAGCCCAGTAGAGCCCGACAGAGCCCGATAGAGCCCGACAGAGCCCGACAGAGCCCGACAGGGCCCAGTAGAGCCCAGTAGAGCCCGACAGAGCCCAGTAGAGCCCGACAGAGCCCGACAGAGCCCGACAGGACCCGACAGGGCCCGACAGAGCCCGACAGGGCCCGACAGACCCCGACAGAGCCCGACAGAGCCCGACAGGGCCCGACAGAGCCCGACAGAGCCCGACAGGGCCCGACAGGGCCCGACAGAGCCCGACAGAACCCGACAGGGCCCAGCAGAGCCCGACAGAGCCCGACAGAGCCCAGTAGAGCCCAGTAGAGCCCGACAGAGCCCGACAGAGCCCGACAGAGCCCGACAGAACCCGACAGAGCCCGACAGAGACCAGTTGAGCCCGACAGAGCCCGACAGAGCCCGACAGAGCCCGACAGGGCCCGACAGGGCCCAGTAGAGCCCGACAGAGCCCGACAGAGCCCGACAGAGCCCGACAGAGACCGACAGGGCCCGACAGAGCCCGACAGGGCCCGACAGAGCCCAGTAGAGCCCGACAGAGCCCGACAGAGCCCGACAGAGCCCGACAGGGCCCGACAGAGCCCGACAGAGCCCGACAGGGCCCGACAGAGCCCGACAGAGCCCGACAGGGCCCGACAGAGCCCGACAGAACCCGACAGAGCCCGACAGGGCCCAGTAGAGCCCAGTAGAGCCCGACAGAGCCCAGTAGAGCCCGACAGAGCCCGACAGAGCCCGACAGAGCCCGACAGGGCCCGACAGGGCCCGACAGAGCCTGACAGAGCCCGACAGGGCCCAGTAGAGCTAGACAGAGCCCGACAGAGCCCGACAGAGCCCAGTAGAGCCCGACAGAGCCCGACAGAGCCCGACAGAGCCCGACAGGGCCCGACAGGGCCCGACAGAGCCCGACAGAGCCCGACAGGGCCCGACAGAGCCTGACAGAGCCCGACAGAGCCCAGTTTAGCCCAGTAGAGCCCGACAGAGCCCGACAGAGCCCGACAGGGCCCGACAGGGCCCAGTAGAGCCCGACAGAGCCCGACAGGGCCCGACAGAGCCCGACAGAGCCAGACAGAGCCCGACAGAGCCCGACAGGGCCCAGCAGAGCCCGACAGAGCCCGACAGAGCCCGACAGAGCCCGACAGGGCCCGACAGAGCCCGACAGGGCCCGACAGGGCCCAGTAGAGCCCGACAGAGCCCGACAGGGCCCGACAGAGCCCGACAGAGCCCGACAGAGCCCGACAGGGCCCAGTAGAGCCCGACAGAGCCCGACAGAGCCCGACAGAGCCCGACAGGGCCCGACAGAGCCCGACAGAGCCCGACAGGGCCCGACAGAGCCCAGTAGAGCCCGACAGAGCCCGACAGAACCCGACAGAGCCCGACAGAGCCCGACAGGGCCCAGTAGAGCCCAGTAGAGCCCGACAGAGCCCAGTAGAGCCCGACAGAGCCCGACAGAGCCCGACAGAGCCAGACAGGGCCCGACAGAGCCCGACAGAGCCCGACAGAGCCCGACAGGGCCCGACAGAGCCCGACAGGGCCCAGTAGAGCCCGACAGAGCCCGACAGAGCCCGACAGAGCCCAGTAGAGCCCGACAGAGCCCGACATAGCCCGACAGAGCCCGACAGGGCCCGACAGAGCCCGACAGAGCCCGACAGGGCCCGACAGAGCCCGACATAGCCTGACAGAGCCCAGTAGAGCCCGACAGAGCCCGACAGGGCCCGACAGGTCCCGACAGGGCCCAATAGAGCCCGACAGAGCCCGACAGAGCCCAGTAGAGCCCAGTAGAGCCCGACAGAGCCCGACAGAGCCCGACAGGGCCCGACAGAGCCCGACAGAGCCCGACGGAGCCCGACAGAGCCCGACAGGGCCAGACAGAGCCCGACAGAGCCCGACAGGGCCCGACAGAGCCCAGTAGAGCCCGACAGAGCCCGAAAGAGCCCGACAGTGCCCAGTAGAGCCCGACAGAGCCCGACAGAGCCCGACAGAGCCCGACAGGGCCCGACAGAGCCCGACAGAGCCCGACAGGGCCCGACAGAGCCCAGTAGAGCCCGACAGAGCCCGATAGAGCCCGACAGAGCCCGACAGAGCCCGACAGGGCCCAGTAGAGCCCAGTAGAGCCCGACAGAGCCCAGTAGAGCCCGACAGAGCCCGACAGAGCCCGACAGGACCCGACAGGGCCCGACAGAGCCCGACAGGGCCCGACAGACACCGACAGAGCCCGACAGAGCCCGACAGGGCCCGACAGAGCCCGACAGAGCCCGACAGGGCCCGACAGGGCCCGACAGAGCCCGACAGAGCCCGACAGGGCCCAGCAGAGCCCGACAGAGCCCGACAGAGCCCGACAGAGCCCGACAGAGCCCGACAGGGCCCGACAGAGCCCGACAGGGCCCAGTAGAGCCCGACAGGGCCCGACAGAGCCCGACAGAGCCCAGTAGAGCCCGACAGAGCCCGACAGGGACCGACAGGGCCCGACAGGGCACAGTAGAGCCCGACAGAGCCCGACAGAGCCCAGTAGAGCCCAGTAGAGCCCGACAGAGCCCGACAGAGCCCGACAGAGCCCGACAGAGCCCTACAGAGCCCGACAGGGCCCGACAGAACCCGACAGGGCCCAGTAGAGCCCGACAGAGCCCGACAGGGTCCGACAGAGCCCGACAGAGCCCGACAGGGCCCGACAGAGCCCGACAGAGCCAAACAGAGCCCGACAGGGCCCAGTAGAGCCCGACAGAGCCCGACAGAGCCCGACAGAGCCCGACAGAACCCGACAGGGCCCGACAGAGCCCGACAGCGCCCGACAGGGCCCGACAGGGCCCGACAGAGCCTGACAGAGCCCAGTAGAGCCCGACAGAGCCCGACAGAGCCCGACAGAGCCCGACAGAGCCCGACAGGGCCCAGTAGAGCCCAGTAGAGCCCGACAGAGCCCAGTAGAGCCCGACAGAGCCCGACAGAGCCCGACAGGGCCCGACAGAGCCCGACAGAGCCCGACAGAGCCCGACAGGGCCCGACAGAGCCCGACAGGGCCCAGTAGAGCCCAACAGAGCCCGACAGAGCCCGACAGAGCCCGACAGAGCCCGACAGAGCCCGACAGAACCCGACAGAGCCCGACAGAGCCCGGCAGAGCCCGACAGGGCCCGACAGAGCCCGACAGAGCCCGACAGGGCCCGACAGGGCCCGACAGAGCCCGACAGAGCCCAGTAGAGCCCAGTAGACTCCGACAGAGCCCGACAGAGCCCGACAGATCCCGACAGAACCCGACAGAGCCCGACAGAGCCCAGTAGAGCCCAGTAGAGCCCGACAGAGCCCGACAGAGCCAGACAGGGCCCGACAGAGCCCGACAGAGCCCGACAGGGCCCGACAGAGCCCGACAGGGCCCAGTAGAGCCCGACAGAGCCCGACAGAGCCCGACAGAGCCCAGTAGAGCCCGACAGAGCCCGACATAGCCCGACAGAGCCCGACAGGGCCCGACAGAGCCCGACAGAGCCCGACAGGGCCCGACAGAGCCCGACAGAGCCTGACAGAGCCCAGTAGAGCCCGACAGAGCCCGACAGGGCCCGACAGGTCCCGACAGGGCCCACTAGAGCCCGACAGAGCCCGACAGAGCCCAGTAGAGCCCAGTAGAGCCCGACAGAGCCCGACAGAGCCCGACAGAGCCCGACAGGGCCCGACAGAGCCCGACAGAGCCCGACGGAGCCCGACAGAGCCCGACAGGGCCAGACAGAGCCCGACAGAGCCCGACAGAGCCCGACAGAGCCCGACAGAGCCCAGTAGAGCCCGACAGAGCCCGACAGAGCCCGACAGAGCCCGACAGGGCCCGACAGAGCCCGACAGAGCCCGACAGGGCCCGACAGAGCCCAGTAGAGCCCGACAGAGCCCGATAGAGCCCGACAGAGCCCGACAGAGCCCGACAGGGCCCAGTAGAGCCCGACAGAGCCAGGTAGAGCCCGACAGAGCCCAGTAGAGCCCGACAGAGCCCGACAGAGCCCGACAGGACCCGACAGGGCCCGACAGAGCCCGACAGGGCCCGACAGACCCCGACAGAGCCCGACAGAGCCCGACAGGGCCCGACAGAGCCCGACAGAGCCCGACAGGGCCCGACAGGGCCCGACAGAGCCCGACAGAGCCCGACAGGGCCCGACAGAGCCCGACAGAGCCCGACAGAGCCCAGTAGAGCCCAGTAGAGCCCGACAGAGCCCGACAGAGCCCGACAGAGCCCGACAGAGCCCGACAGAACCCGACAGAGACCAGTTGAGCCCGACAGAGCTTGACAGAGCCCGACAGAGCCCGACAGGGCCCGACAGGGCCCAGTAGAGCCCGACAGAGCCCGACAGAGCCCGACAGAGCCCGACAGAGACCGACAGGGCCCGACAGAGCCCGACAGGGCCCGACAGAGCCCAGTAGAGCCCGACAGAGCCCGACAGAGCCCGACAGAGCCCGACAGGGCCCGACAGAGCCCGACAGAGCCCGACAGGGCCCGACAGAGCCCGACAGAGCCCGACAGGGCCCGACAGAGCCCGACAGAACCCGACAGGGCCCAGTAGAGCCCGACAGAGCCCGACAGGGCCCAGTAGAGCCCGACAGAGCCCGACAGAGCCCGACAGAGCCCGACAGAGCCCGACAGGGCCCAGTAGAGCCCGACAGAGCCCGACAGGGCCCGACAGAGCCCGACAGAGCCCGAAAGAGCCCGACAGAGCCCGACAGGGCCCGACAGAGCCCGACAGGGCCCGACAGGGCCCGACAGGGACCGACAGGGCCCAGTAGAGCCCGACAGAGCCCGACAGAGCCCGACAGAGCCCGACAGAACCCGACAGGGCCCAGTAGAGCCCGACAGAGCCTGACAGAGCCCGACAGAGCCCGACAGGGCCCGACAGAGCCCGACAGGGCCCAGTAGAGCCCGACAGAGCCTGACAGGGCCCGACAGAGCCCAGTAGAGCCCGACAGAGCCCGACAGGGCCCGACAGGGCCCGACAGGGCACAGTAGAGCCCGACAGAGCCCGACAGAGCCCAGTAGAGCCCAGTAGAGCCCGACAGAGCCCGACAGAGCCCGACAGAGCCCGACAGAGCCCTACAGAGCCCAACAGGGCCCGACAGAGCCCGACAGGGCCCAGTAGAGCCCGACAGAGCCCGACAGGGTCCGACAGAGCCCGACAGAGCCCGACAGGGCCCGACAGAGCCCGACAGAGCCAAACAGAGCCCGACAGGGCCCAGTAGAGCCCGACAGAGCCCGACAGAGCCCGACAGAGCCCGACAGAGCCCGACAGAACCCGACAGGGCCCGACAGAGCCCGACAGCGCCCGACAGGGCCCGACAGGGCCCGACAGAGCCCGACAGAGCCCAGTAGAGCCCGACAGAGCCCGACAGAGCCCGACAGAGCCCGACAGAGCCCGACAGGGCCCAGTAGAGCCCAGTAGAGCCCGACAGAGCCCAGTAGAGCCCGACAGAGCCCGACAGAGCCCGACAGGGCCCGACAGAGCCCGACAGAGCCCGACAGAGCCCGACAGGGCCCAACAGAGCCCGACAGGGCCCAGTAGAGCCCAACAGAGCCCGACAGAGCCCGACAGAGCCCGACAGAGCCCGACAGAACCCGACAGAGCCCGACAGAGCCCGACAGAGCCCGACAGGGCCCGACAGGGCCCGACAGAGCCCGACAGAGCCCGACAGGGCCCGACAGGGCCCGACAGAGCCCGACAGAGCCCAGTAGAGCCCAGTAGAGCCCGACAGAGCCCGACAGAGCCCGACAGATCCCGACAGAACCCGACAGAGCCCGACAGAGACCAGTTGAGCCCGACAGAGCCCGACAGAGCCTGACAGAGCCCGACAGGGCCCGACAGGGCCCAGTAGAGCCCGACAGAGCCCGACAGAGCCCGACAGAGCCCGACAGAGCCCAGTAGAGCCCGACAGAGCCCGACAGAGCCCGACAGAGCCCGACAGGGCCCGACAGAGCCCGACAGAGCCCGACAGAGCCCGACAGGGCACAGTAGAGCCCGACAGAGCCCAGTAGAGCCCAGTAGAGCCCGACAGAGCCCGACAGAGCCCGACAGAGCCCGACAGGGCCCGACAGGGCCCGACAGGGCCCGACAGGGCCCGACAGGGACCGACAGGGCCCAGTAGAGCCCGACAGAGCCCGACAGAGCCCGACAGAGCCCGACAGAACCCGACAGGGCCCGACAGAGCCCGACAGGGCCCAGTAGAGCCCGACAGAGCCCGACAGAGCCCGACAGAGCCCGACAGAGCCCGACAGGGCCCGACAGAGCCCGACAGGGCCCAGTAGAGCCCGACAGAGCCCGACAGAGCCCGACAGAGCCCAGTAGAGCCCGACAGAGCCCGACAGGGCCCGACAGGGCCCGACAGGGCACAGTAGAGCCCGACAGAGCCCGACAGAGCCCAGTAGAGCCCAGTAGAGCCCGACAGAGCCCGACAGAGCCCGACAGAGCCCGACAGAGCCCTACAGAGCCCGACAGGGCCCGACAGAGCCCGACAGGGCCCAGTAGAGCCCGACAGAGCCCGACAGGGTCCGACAGAGCCCGACAGAGCCCGACAGGGCCCGACAGAGCCCGACAGAGCCAAACAGAGCCCGACAGGGCCCAGTAGAGCCCGACAGAGCCCGACAGAGCCCGACAGAGCCCGACAGAGCCCGACAGAACCCGACAGGGCCCGACAGAGCCCGACAGCGCCCGACAGGGCCCGACAGGGCCCGACAGAGCCCGACAGAGCCCAGTAGAGCCCGACAGAGCCCGACAGAGCCCGACAGAGCCCGACAGGGCCCAGTAGAGCCCAGTAGAGCCCGACAGAGCCCAGTAGAGCCCGACAGAGCCCGACAGAGCGCGACAGGGCCCGACAGAGCCCGACAGATCCCGACAGAGCCCGACAGGGCCCGACAGAGCCCGACAGGGCCCAGTAGAGCCCAACAGAGCCCGACAGAGCCCGACAGAGCCCGACAGAGCCCGACAGAGCCCGACAGAACCCGACAGAGCCCGACAGAGCCCGACAGAGCCCGACAGGGCCCGACAGGGCCCGACAGAGCCCGACAGAGCCCGACAGGGCCCGACAGGGCCCGACAGAGCCCGACAGAGCCCAGTAGAGCCCAGTAGAGCCCGACAGAGCCCGACAGAGCCCGACAGATCCCGACAGAACCCGACAGAGCCCGACAGAGACCAGTTGAGCCCGACAGAGCCCGACAGAGCCCGACAGAGCCCGACAGGGCCCGACAGGGCCCAGTAGAGCCCGACAGAGCCCGACAGAGCCCGACAGAGCCCGACAGAGCCCAGTAGAGCCCGACAGAGCCCGACAGAGCCCGACAGAGCCCGACAGGGCCCGACAGAGCCCGACAGAGCCCGACAGAGCCCGACAGGGCACAGTAGAGCCCGACAGAGCCCAGTAGAGCCCAGTAGAGCCCGACAGAGCCCGACAGAGCCCGACAGAACCCGACAGAGCCCGACAGAGACCAGTTGAGCCCGACAGAGCCCGACAGAGCCCGACAGAGCCCGACAGGGCCCGATAGGGCCCAGTAGAGCCCGACAGAGCCCGACAGAGCCCGACAGAGCCCGACAGGGCCCCGACAGAGCCCGACAGAGCCCGACAGAGCCCGACAGGGCCCGACAGAGCCCGACAGAGCCCGACAGGGCACGACAGAGCCCAGTAGAGCCTGACAGAGCCCGACAGAGCCCGACAGAGCCCGACAGAGCCCGACAGAGCCCAGTAGAGCCCAGTAGAGCCCGACAGAGCCCGACAGAGCCCGACAGAGCCCGACAGAGCCCGACAGAGCCCTACAGAGCCCGACAGGGCCCGACAGAGCCCGACAGGGCCCAGTAGAGCCCGACAGAGCCCGACAGGGTCCGACAGAGCCCGACAGAGCCCGACAGGGCCCGACAGAGCCCGACAGAGCCAAACAGAGCCCGACAGGGCCCAGTAGAGCCCGACAGAGCCCGACAGAGCCCGACAAAGCCCGACAGAGCCTGACAGAACCCGACAGGGCCCGACAGAGCCCGACAGCGCCCGACAGGGCCCGACAGGGCCCGACAGAGCCCGACAGAGCCCAGTAGAGCCCGACAGAGCCCGACAGAGCCCGACAGAGCCCGACAGAGCCCGACAGGGCCCAGTAGAGCCCAGTAGAGCCCGACAGAGCCCAGTAGAGCCCGACAGAGCCCGACAGAGCCCGACAGAGCCCGACAGGGCCCGACAGAGCCCGACAGGGCCCAGTAGAGCCCAACAGAGCCCGACAGAGCCCGACAGAGCCCGACAGAGCCCGACAGAACCCGACAGACCCGACAGAGCCCGACAGGGCCCGACAGGGCCCGACAGAGCCCGACAGAGCCCGACAGGGCCCGACAGGGCCCGACAGAGCCCGACAGAGCCCAGTAGAGCCCAGTAGAGCCCGACAGAGCCCGACAGAGCCCGACAGATCCCGACAGAACCCGACAGAGCCCGACAGAGACCAGTTGAGCCCGACAGAGCCCGACAGAGCCCGACAGAGCCCGACAGGGCCCGACAGGGCCCAGTAGAGCCCGACAGAGCCCGACAGAGCCCAACAGAGCCCGACAGAGCCCAGTAGAGCCCGACAGAGCCCGACAGAGCCCGACAGGGGCCGACAGAGCCCGACAGGGCCCGACAGAGCCCGACAGAGCCCAGTAGAGCCCGACAGAGCCCGACAGAGCCCGACAGAGCCCGACAGAGCCCGACAGGGCACAGTAGAGCCCGACAGAGCCCAGTAGAGCCCAGTAGAGCCCGACAGAGCCCGACAGAGCCCGACAGAGCCCGACAGAACCCGACAGAGCCCGACAGAGACCAGTTGAGCCCGACAGAGCCCGACAGAGCCCGACAGAGCCCGACAGGGCCCGATAGGGCCCAGTAGAGCCCGACAGAGCCCGACAGAGCCCGACAGAGCCCGACAGGGCCCGACAGAGCCCGACAGAGCCCGACAGGGCCCGACAGAGCCCAGTAGAGCCTGACAGAGCCCGACAGAGCCCGACAGAGCCCGACAGAGCCCGACAGAGCCCAGTAGAGCCTGACAGAGCCCGACAGAGCCCGACAGAGCCCGACAGAGCCCGACAGGGCCCGACAGGGCCCGACAGAGCCCGACAGGGCCCGACAGAGCCCG
This sequence comes from Caloenas nicobarica, assembly GCF_036013445.1. Lineage (NCBI taxonomy): Eukaryota > Metazoa > Chordata > Aves > Columbiformes > Columbidae > Caloenas > Caloenas nicobarica. The sequence continues at coordinate 99,946 of NW_027016990.1, forward strand.
ACAGAGCCCGACAGGGCCCGACAGAGCCTGACAGAGCCCGACAGGGCCCAGTAGAGCCCGACAGAGCCCGACAGAGCCCGACAGAGCCCGACAGAGCCCAGTAGAGCCCGACAGAGCCCGACAGAGCCCGACAGAGCCCGACAGGGCCCGACAGGGCCCAGTAGAGCCCGACAGAGCCCGACAGAGCCCGACAGAGCCCGACAGGGCCCGACAGGGCCTGACAGAGCCCGACAGAGCCCGACAGGGCCCGACAGGGCCCGACAGAGCCCAGTTTAGCCCAGTAGAGCCCGACAGAGCCCGACAGAGCCCGACAGGGCCCGACAGGGCCCGACAGAGCCCGACAGAGCCCGACAGGGCCCGACAGGGCCCGACAGAGCCCGACAGAGCCCGACAGAGCCCGACAGGGCCCGACAGAGCCCGACAGAGCCCGACAGAACCCGACAGGGCCCAGTAGAGCCCGACAGAGCCCTACAGGGCCCGACAGAGCCCGACAGAGCCCGACAGGGCCCGACAGGGCCCGACAGAGCCCGACAGAGCCCGACAGGGCCCAGTAGAGCCCGACAGAGCCCGACAGGGCCCGACAGGACCCGACAGAGCCCGACAGAGCCCGACAGGGCCGACAGAGCCCAGTAGAGCCCGACAGAGCCCGACAGAGCCCGACAGGGCCCGACAGGGCCCAGTAGAGCCCGACAGAGCCCGACAGGGCCCGACAGAGCCCGACAGAGCCCGACAGGGCCCGACAGGGCCCGACACAGTCCGACAGAGCCCGACAGGACCCAGCAGAGCCCGACAGAGCCCGACAGAGCCCGACAGAGCCCGACAGGGCCCAACAGAGCCCGACAGAGCCCGACAGGGCCCGACAGGGCCCGACAGAGTCCGACAGAGCCCGACAGGACCCAGCAGAGCCCGACAGAGCCCGACAGAGCCCGACAGAGCCCGACAGAGCCCGACAGGGCCCGACAGAGCCCGACAGAGCCCGACAGGGCCCGACAGGGCCCAGTAGAGCCCGACAGAGCCCGACAGGGCCCGACAGGGCCCGACAGAGCCCGACAGGGCCCGACAGAGCCCAGTAGAGCCCGACAGAGACCGACAGAGCCCGACAGAGCCCGACAGAGCCCGACAGGGCCCAGTAGAGCCCAGTAGAGACCGACAGAGCCCAGTAGAGCCCGACAGAGCCCGACAGAGCCCGACAGAGCCCGACAGGGCCCGACGGGGCCCGACAGAGCCCGACAGAGCCCAGTAGAGCCCGACAGAGCCCGACAGGGCCCGACAGAGCCCGACAGAGCCCGACAGAGCCCGACAGAGCCCGACAGAGCCCGACAGGGCCCGACAGGGCCCGACAGAGCCCGACAGGGCCCGACAGAGCCCGACAGGGCCCGACAGAGCCCGACAGAGCCCGACAGAGCCCAGTTTAGCCCAGTAGAGCCCGACAGAGCCCGACAGAGCCCAACAGGGCCCGACAGGGCCCAGTAGAGCCCGACAGGGCCCAGTAGAGCCCGACAGAACCTGACAGGGCCCGACAGGGCCCGACAGAGCCCGACAGGGCCCGACAGAGCCCGACAGAGCCCGACAGAGCCCAGCAGAGCTCGACAGAGCCCGACAGAGCCCGACAGAGCCCGACAGGGCCCGACAGGGCCCAGTAGAGCCCGACAGAGCCCGACAGGGCCCGACAGAGCCCGACAGAGCCCGACAGGGCCCGACAGAGCCCGACAGAGCCCGACAGAGCCCGACAGGGCCCAGTAGAGCCCGACAGAGCCCGACAGAGCCCGACAGAGCCCGACAGAGCCCGACAGGGCCCGACAGAGCCCGACAGAGCCCGACAGGGCCCGACAGGGCCCGACAGAGCCCAGTAGAGCCCGACAGAGCCCGACAGAACCCGACAGAGCCCGACAGAGCCCGACAGGGCCCAGTAGAGCCCAGTACAGCCCGACAGAGCCCAGTAGAGCCCGACAGAGCCCGACAGAGCTCGACAGAGCCAGACAGGGCCCGACAGAGCCCGACAGAGCCCGACAGAGCCCGACAGGGCCCGACAGAGCCCGACAGGGCCCAGTAGAGCCCGACAGAGCCCAACAGAGCCCGACAGAGCCCAGTAGAGCCCGACAGATCCCGACATAGCCCGACAGAGCCCGACAGGGCCCGACAGAGCCCGACAGAGCCCGACAGGGCCCGACAGAGCCCGACAGAGCCAAACAGAGCCCGACAGGGCCCAGTAGAGCCCGACAGAGCCCGACAGAGCCCGACAAAGCCCGACAGAGCCCGACAGAACCCGACAGGGCCCGACAGAGCCCGACAGCGCCCGACAGGGCCCGACAGGGCCCGACAGAGCCCGACAGAGCCCAGTAGAGCCCGACAGAGCCCGACAGAGCCCGACAGAGCCCGACAGAGCCCGACAGGGCCCAGTAGAGCCCAGTAGAGCCCGACAGAGCCCAGTAGAGCCCGACAGAGCCCGACAGAGCCCGACAGAGCCCGACAGGGCCCGACAGAGCCCGACAGGGCCCAGTAGAGCCCAACAGAGCCCGACAGAGCCCGACAGAGCCCGACAGAGCCCGACAGAACCCGACAGACCCGACAGAGCCCGACAGGGCCCGACAGGGCCCGACAGAGCCCGACAGAGCCCGACAGGGCCCGACAGGGCCCGACAGAGCCCGACAGAGCCCAGTAGAGCCCAGTAGAGCCCGACAGAGCCCGACAGAGCCCGACAGATCCCGACAGAACCCGACAGAGCCCGACAGAGACCAGTTGAGCCCGACAGAGCCCGACAGAGCCCGACAGAGCCCGACAGGGCCCGACAGGGCCCAGTAGAGCCCGACAGAGCCCGACAGAGCCCGACAGAGCCAGACAGAGCCCAGTAGAGCCCGACAGAGCCCGACAGAGCCCGACAGGGCCCGACAGAGCCCGACAGGGCCCGACAGAGCCCGACAGAGCCCAGTAGAGCCCGACAGAGCCCGACAGAGCCCGACAGAGCCCGACAGAGCCCGACAGGGCACAGTAGAGCCCGACAGAGCCCAGTAGAGCCCAGTAGAGCCCGACAGAGCCCGACAGAGCCCGACAGAGCCCGACAGAACCCGACAGAGCCCGACAGAGACCAGTTGAGCCCGACAGAGCCCGACAGAGCCCGACAGAGCCCGACAGGGCCCGATAGGGCCCAGTAGAGCCCGACAGAGCCCGACAGAGCCCGACAGAGCCCGACAGGGCCCGACAGAGCCCGACAGAGCCCGACAGGGCCCGACAGAGCCCGACAGAGCCCGACAGGGCCCGACAGAGCCCAGTAGAGCCTGACAGAGCCCGACAGAGCCCGACAGAGCCCGACAGAGCCCGACAGAGCCCAGTAGAGCCTGACAGAGCCCGACAGAGCCCGACAGAGCCCGACAGAGCCCGACAGGGCCCGACAGGGCCCGACAGAGCCCGACAGGGCCCGACAGAGCCCGACAGAGCCCGACAGGGCCCGACAGAGCCTGACAGAGCCCGACAGGGCCCAGTAGAGCCCGACAGAGCCCGACAGAGCCCGACAGAGCCCGACAGAGCCCAGTAGAGCCCGACAGAGCCCGACAGAGCCCGACAGAGCCCGACAGGGCCCGACAGGGCCCAGTAGAGCCCGACAGAGCCCGACAGAGCCCGACAGAGCCCGACAGGGCCCGACAGGGCCTGACAGAGCCCGACAGAGCCCGACAGGGCCCGACAGGGCCCGACAGAGCCCAGTTTAGCCCAGTAGAGCCCGACAGAGCCCGACAGAGCCCGACAGGGCCCGACAGGGCCCGACAGAGCCCGACAGAGCCCGACAGGGCCCGACAGGGCCCGACAGAGCCCGACAGAGCCCGACAGAGCCCGACAGGGCCCGACAGAGCCCGACAGAGCCCGACAGAACCCGACAGGGCCCAGTAGAGCCCGACAGAGCCCTACAGGGCCCGACAGAGCCCGACAGAGCCCGACAGGGCCCGACAGGGCCCGACAGAGCCCGACAGAGCCCGACAGGGCCCAGTAGAGCCCGACAGAGCCCGACAGGGCCCGACAGGACCTGACAGAGCCCGACAGAGCCCGACAGGGCCCGACAGAGCCCAGTAGAGCCCGACAGAGCCCGACAGAGCCCGACAGGGCCCGACAGGGCCCAGTAGAGCCCGACAGAGCCCGACAGGGCCCGGACAGAGCCCGACAGAGCCCGACAGGGCCCGACAGGGCCCGACACAGTCCGACAGAGCCCGACAGGACCCAGCAGAGCCCGACAGAGCCCGACAGAGCCCGACAGAGCCCGACAGGGCCCGACAGAGCCCGACAGAGCCCGACAGGGCCCGACAGGGCCCGACAGAGTCCGACAGAGCCCGACAGGACCCAGCAGAGCCCGACAGAGCCCGACAGAGCCCGACAGAGCCCGACAGAGCCCGACAGGGCCCGACAGAGCCCGACAGAGCCCGACAGGGCCCGACAGGGCCCAGTAGAGCCCGACAGAGCCCGACAGGGCCCGACAGGGCCCGACAGGGCCCGACAGAGTCCGACAGAGCCCGACAGGACCCAGCAGAGCCCGACAGAGCCCGACAGAGCCCGACAGAGCCCGACAGGGCCCGACAGAGCCCGACAGAGCCCGACAGGGCCCGACAGGGCCCAGTAGAGCCCGACAGAGCCCGACAGGGCCCGACAGGGCCCGACAGAGCCCGACAGGGCCCGACAGAGCCCAGTAGAGCCCGACAGAGACCGACAGAGCCCGACAGAGCCCGACAGAGCCCGACAGGGCCCAGTAGAGCCCAGTAGAGACCGACAGAGCCCAGTAGAGCCCGACAGAGCCCGACAGAGCCCCACAGAGCCCGACAGGGCCCGACGGGGCCCGACAGAGCCCGACAGAGCCCAGTAGAGCCCGACAGAGCCCGACAGGGCCCGACAGAGCCCGACAGAGCCCGACAGAGCCCGACAGAGCCCGACAGAGCCCGACAGGCCCGACAGGGCCCGACAGAGCCCGACAGGGCCCCGACAGAGCCCGACAGGGCCCGACAGAGCCCGACAGAGCCCGACAGAGCCCAGTTTAGCCCAGTAGAGCCCGACAGAGCCCGACAGAGCCCAACAGGGCCCGACAGGGCCCAGTAGAGCCCGACAGGGCCCAGTAGAGCCCGACAGAACCTGACACGGCCCGACAGGGCCCGACAGAGCCCGACAGGGCCCGACAGAGCCCGACAGAGCCCGACAGAGCCCAGCAGAGCTCGACAGAGCCCGACAGAGCCCGACAGAGCCCGACAGGGCCCGACAGGGCCCAGTAGAGCCCGACAGAGCCCGACAGGGCCCGACAGAGCCCGACAGAGCCCGACAGGGCCCGACAGAGCCCGACAGAGCCCGACAGAGCCCGACAGGGCCCAGTAGAGCCCGACAGAGCCCGACAGAGCCCGACAGAGCCCGACAGGGCCCGACAGAGCCCGACAGAGCCCGACAGGGCCCGACAGGGCCCGACAGAGCCCGACAGAGCCCAGTAGAGCCCGACAGAGCCCGACAGAACCCGACAGAGCCCGACAGAGCCCGACAGGGCCCAGTAGAGCCCAGTACAGCCCGACAGAGCCCAGTAGAGCCCGACAGAGCCCGACAGAGCTCGACAGAGCCAGACAGGGCCCGACAGAGCCCGACAGAGCCCGACAGGGCCCAGTAGAGCCCGACAGAGCCCAACAGAGCCCGACAGAGCCCAGTAGAGCCCGACAGATCCCGACATAGCCCGACAGAGCCCGACAGGGCCCGACAGAGCCCGACAGAGCCCGACAGGGCCCGACAGAGCCCGACAGAGCCTGACAGAGCCCAGTAGAGCCCGACAGAGCCCGACAGGGCCCGACAGGGCCCGACAGGGCCCAATAGAGCCCGACAGAGCCCGACAGAGCCCAGTAGAGCCCAGTAGAGCCCGACAGAGCCCGACAGAGCCCGACAGAGCCCGACAGGGCCCGACAGAGCCCGACAGAGCCCGACGGGGCCCGACAGAGCCCGACAGGGCCCGACAGGGCCCAGTAGAGCCCGACAGAGCCCGACAGAGCCCAGTAGAGCCCGACAGGGCCCGACAGAGCCCGACAGGGCCCGACAGGGCCCGACAGATCCCGACAGGGCCCGACAGAGCCCAGTAGAGCCCGACAGAGCCCGACAGAGCCCGACAGAGCCCGACAGGGCCCGACAGAGCCCGACAGAGCCCGACAGGGCCCGACAGAGCCCGACAGAGCCCGACAGGGCCCGACAGAGCCCGACAGAACCCGACAGGGCCCAGTAGAGCCCGACAGGGCCCGACAGAGCCCGACAGAACCCGACAGGGCCCAGTAGAGCCCGACAGAGCCCGACAGAGCCCGACAGAGCCCGACAGGGCCCGACAGAGCCCGACAGAGCCCGACAGGGCCCAGTAGAGCCCGACAGAGCCCGACAGGGCCCGACAGAGCCCGACAGAGCCCGACAGAGCCCGACAGGGCCCGACAGGGACCGACAGGGCCCAGTAGAGTCCGACAGAGCCCGACAGAGCCCGACAGAGCCCGACAGAACCCGACAGGGCCCAGTAGAGCCCGACAGAGCCCGACAGAGCCCGACAGAGCCCGACAGGGCCCGACAGGGCCCAGTAGAGCCCGACAGAGCCCGACAGAGCCCGACAGGGCCCGACAGAGCCCGACAGAGCCCGACAGAGCCCGACAGGGCCCGACAGGGCCCTGTAGAGCCCGACAGAGCCCGACAGGGCCCAACAGAGCCCGACAGAGCCCGACAGAGCCCGACAGAGCGCGACAGGGCCCAGTAGAGCCCGACAGAGCCCGACAGAGCCCGACAGAGCCCGACAGGGCCCGACAGAGCCCGACAGAGCCCGACAGGGCCCGACAGGGCCCGACAGAGCCCGACAGAGCCCGACAGGGCCCGACAGAGCCCGACAGGGCCCAGTAGAGCCCGACAGAGCCCGACAGAGCCCGACAGAGCCCAGTTTAGCCCAGTAGAGCCCGACAGAGCCCGACAGAGCCCAACAGGGCCCGACAGGGCCCAGTAGAGCCCGACAGGGCCCAGTAGAGCCCGACAGAACCTGACACGGCCCGACAGGGCCCGACAGAGCCCGACAGGGCCCGACAGAGCCCGACAGAGCCCGACAGAGCCCAGCAGAGCTCGACAGAGCCCGACAGAGCCCGACAGAGCCCGACAGGGCCCGACAGGGCCCAGTAGAGCCCGACAGAGCCCGACAGGGCCCGACAGAGCCCGACAGAGCCCGACAGGGCCCGACAGAGCCCGACAGAGCCCGACAGAGCCCGACAGGGCCCAGTAGAGCCCGACAGAGCCCGACAGAGCCCGACAGAGCCCGACAGGGCCCGACAGAGCCCGACAGAGCCCGACAGGGCCCGACAGGGCCCGACAGAGCCCGACAGAGCCCAGTAGAGCCCGACAGAGCCCGACAGAACCCGACAGAGCCCGACAGAGCCCGACAGGGCCCAGTAGAGCCCAGTACAGCCCGACAGAGCCCAGTAGAGCCCGACAGAGCCCGACAGAGCTCGACAGAGCCAGACAGGGCCCGACAGAGCCCGACAGAGCCCGACAGGGCCCAGTAGAGCCCGACAGAGCCCAACAGAGCCCGACAGAGCCCAGTAGAGCCCGACAGATCCCGACATAGCCCGACAGAGCCCGACAGGGCCCGACAGAGCCCGACAGAGCCCGACAGGGCCCGACAGAGCCCGACAGAGCCTGACAGAGCCCAGTAGAGCCCGACAGAGCCCGACAGGGCCCGACAGGGCCCGACAGGGCCCAATAGAGCCCGACAGAGCCCGACAGAGCCCAGTAGAGCCCAGTAGAGCCCGACAGAGCCCGACAGAGCCCGACAGAGCCCGACAGGGCCCGACAGAGCCCGACAGAGCCCGACGGGGCCCGACAGAGCCCGACAGGGCCCGACAGGGCCCAGTAGAGCCCGACAGAGCCCGACAGAGCCCAGTAGAGCCCGACAGGGCCCGACAGAGCCCGACAGGGCCCGACAGGGCCCGACAGATCCCGACAGGGCCCGACAGAGCCCAGTAGAGCCCGACAGAGCCCGACAGAGCCCGACAGAGCCCGACAGGGCCCGACAGAGCCCGACAGAGCCCGACAGGGCCCGACAGAGCCCGACAGAGCCCGACAGGGCCCGACAGAGCCCGACAGAACCCGACAGGGCCCAGTAGAGCCCGACAGGGCCCGACAGAGCCCGACAGAACCCGACAGGGCCCAGTAGAGCCCGACAGAGCCCGACAGAGCCCGACAGAGCCCGACAGGGCCCGACAGAGCCCGACAGAGCCCGACAGGGCCCAGTAGAGCCCGACAGAGCCCGACAGGGCCCGACAGAGCCCGACAGAGCCCGACAGAGCCCGACAGGGCCCGACAGGGACCGACAGGGCCCAGTAGAGTCCGACAGAGCCCGACAGAGCCCGACAGAGCCCGACAGAACCCGACAGGGCCCAGTAGAGCCCGACAGAGCCCGACAGAGCCCGACAGAGCCCGACAGGGCCCGACAGGGCCCAGTAGAGCCCGACAGAGCCCGACAGAGCCCGACAGGGCCCGACAGAGCCCGACAGAGCCCGACAGAGCCCGACAGGGCCCGACAGGGCCCTGTAGAGCCCGACAGAGCCCGACAGGGCCCAACAGAGCCCGACAGAGCCCGACAGAGCCCGACAGAGCGCGACAGGGCCCAGTAGAGCCCGACAGAGCCCGACAGAGCCCGACAGAGCCCGACAGGGCCCGACAGAGCCCGACAGAGCCCGACAGGGCCCGACAGGGCCCGACAGAGCCCGACAGAGCCCGACAGGGCCCGACAGAGCCCGACAGGGCCCAGTAGAGCCCGACAGAGCCCGACAGAGCCCGACAGAGCCCAGTAGAGCCCGACAGAGCCAGACAGGGCCCGACAGGGCCCGACAGGGCCCAGTAGAGCCCGACAGAGCCCGACAGAGCCCAGTAGAGCCCAGTAGAGCCCGACAGAGCACGACAGAGCCCATGAGAGCCCGGCAGGGCCCGACAGAGCCGGACAGAGCCCTACAGGGCCCGACAGAGCCCGACAGGGCCCAGTAGAGCCCGACAGAGCCCGACAGAGCCCGACAGAGCCCAGTAGAGCCCGACAGAGCCCGACAGAGCCCAGTAGAGCCCAGTAGAGCCCGACAGAGCCCGACAGAGCCCGACAGAGCCCGACAGGGCCCGATAGAGCCCGAAAGAGCCCGACAGGGCCCGACAGGGCCCGACAGAGCCCGACAGGGCCCGACAGGGCCCGACAGGGCCCAGTAGAGCCCGACAGAGCCCGACAGAGCCCGACAGAGCCCAGTAGAGCCCGACAGGGCCCGACAGGGCCCGACAGGGCCCAGTAGAGCCCGACAGAGCCCGACAGAGCCTGACAGAGCCCGACAGGGCCCGACAGGGCCCGACAGAGCCCGACAGAGCCCGACAGGTCCCAGTAGAGCCCGACAGAGCCCGACAGAGCCCGACAGAGCCCGACAGGGCCCAGTAGAGCCCGACAGAGCCCGACAGAGCCCGACAGAGCCCGACAGAGCCCGACAGGGCCCGACAGAGCCCGACAGAGCCCGACAGGGCCCGACAGAGCCCAACAGAGCCCGACAGAGCCCGACAGGGCCCGACAGGGCCGGACAGAGCCCAGTTTAGCCCAGTAGAGCCCGACAGAGCCCGACAGAGCCCGACAGGGCCCGACAGGGCCCAGTAGAGCCCGACAGAGCCCGACAGGGCCCAACAGAGCCCGACAGAGCCCGACAGGGCCCGACAGAGCCCGACAGAGTCCGACAGAGCCCGACAGGACCCAGCAGAGCCCGACAGAGCCCGACAGAGCCCGACAGAGCCCGACAGGGCCCGACAGAGCCCGACAGGGCCCGACAGAGCCCGACAGAGCCCGACAGAGCCCGACAGGGCCCGACAGGGCCTGACAGAGCCCGACACAGCCCGACAGGGCCCGACAGGGCCCGACAGAGCCCAGTTTAGCCCAGTAGAGCCCGACAGAGCCCGACAGAGCCCGACAGGGCCCGACAGGGCCCGACAGAGCCCGACAGAGCCCGACAGGGCCCGACAGGGCCCGACAGAGCCCGACAGAGCCCGACAGGGCCCGACAGAGCCCGACAGAACCCGACAGGGCCCGACAGAGCCCGACAGAGCCCGACAGGGCCCGACAGGGCCCGACAGAGCCCGACAGGGCCCAGTAGAGCCCGACAGAGCCCGACAGGGCCCGACAGGACCCGACAGAGCCCGACAGAGCCCGACAGGGCCCGACAGAGCCCAGTAGAGCCCGACAGAGCCCGACAGAGCCCGACAGGGCCCGACAGGGCCCAGTAGAGCCCGACAGAGCCCGACAGGGCCCGACAGAGCCCGACAGAGCCCGACAGGGCCCGACAGGGCCCGACAGAGTCCGACAGAGCCCGACAGGACCCAGCAGAGCCCGACAGAGCCCGACAGAGCCCGACAGGGCCCGACAGAGCCCGACAGAGCCCGACAGGGCCCGACAGGGCCCAGTAGAGCCCGACAGAGCCCGACAGGGCCCGACAGGGCCCGACAGAGCCCGACAGGGCCCGACAGAGCCCAGTAGAGCCCGACAGAGACCGACAGAGCCCGACAGAGCCCGACAGAGCCCGACAGGGCCCAGTAGACCCCAGTAGAGACCGACAGAGCCCAGTAGAGCCCGACAGAGCCCGACAGAGCCCGACAGAGCCCGACAGGGCCCGACGGGGCCCGACAGAGCCCGACAGGGCCCGACAGAGCCCGACAGAGCCCGACAGAGCCCGACAGGGCCCGACAGAGCCTGACAGAGCCCGACAGGGCCCAGTAGAGCCCGACAGAGCCCGACAGAGCCCGACAGAGCCCAGTAGAGCCCGACAGAGCCCGACAGAGCCCGACAGAGCCCGACAGGGCCCGACAGGGCCCGACAGAGCCCGACAGAGCCCGACAGGGCCCGACAGAGCCCGACAGGGCCCGACAGAGCCCGACAGAGCCCGACAGAGCCCAGTTTAGCCCAGTAGAGCCCGACAGAGCCCGACAGAGCCCGACAGGGCCCGACAGGGCCCAGTAGAGCCCGACAGGGCCCAGTAGAGCCCGACAGAGCCTGACAGGGCCCGACAGGGCCCGACAGAGCCCGACAGGGCCCGACAGAGCCCGACAGAGCCCAGCAGAGCCCGACAGAGCCCGACAGAGCCCGACAGAGCCCGACAGGGCCCGACAGGGCCCAGTAGAGCCCGACAGAGCCCGACAGGGCCCGACAGAGCCCGACAGAGCCCGACAGGGCCCGACAGAGCCCGACAGAGCCCGACAGAGCCCGACAGGGCCCAGTAGAGCCCGACAGAGCCCGACAGAGCCCGACAGAGCCCGACAGGGCCCGACAGAGCCCGACAGAGCCCGACAGGGCCCGACAGAGCCCGACAGAGCCCAGTAGAGCCCGACAGAGCCCGACAGAACCCGACAGAGCCCGACAGAGCCCGACAGGGCCCAGTAGAGCCCAGTACAGCCCGACAGAGCCCAGTAGAGCCCGACAGAGCCCGACAGAGCCCGACAGAGCCAGACAGGGCCCGACAGAGCCCGACAGAGCCCGACAATGCCCGACAGGGCCCGACAGAGCCCGACAGGGCCCAGTAGAGCCCGACAGAGCCCGACAGAGCCCGACAGAGCCCAGTAGAGCCCGACAGATCCCGACATAGCCCGACAGAGCCCGACAGGGCCCGACAGAGCCCGACAGAGCCCGACAGGGCCCGACAGAGCCCGACAGAGCCTGACAGAGCCCAGTAGAGCCCGACAGAGCCCGACAGGGCGCGACAGGGCCCGACAGGTCCCAATAGAGCCCGACAGAGCCCGACAGAGCCCAGTAGAGCCCAGTAGAGCCCGACAGAGCCCGACAGAGCCCGACAGAGCCCGACAGGGCCCGACAGAGCCCGACAGAGCCCGACGGGGCCCGACAGAGCCCGACAGGGCCCGACAGGGCCCAGTAGAGCCCGACAGAGCCCGACAGAGCCCGACAGAGCCCGACAGGGCCAGACAGAGCCCGACAGAGCCCGAGAGGGCCCGACAGAGCCCAGTAGAGCCCGACAGGGCCCGACAGAGCCCAGTAGAGCCCGACAGACCCCGATAGAGCCCGACAGAGCCCGACAGAGCCCGACAGGGCCCAGTAGAGCCCAGTAGAGCCCGACAGAGCCCAGTAGAGCCCGACAGAGCCCGACAGAACCCGACAGGGCCCGACAGGGCCCGACAGAGCCCGACAGGGCCCGACAGAGCCCGACAGAGCCCGACAGAGCCCGACAGGGCCCGACAGAGCCTGACAGAGCCCGACAGGGCCCAGTAGAGCCCGACAGAGCCCGACAGAGCCCGACAGAGCCCGACAGGGCCCGACAGGGCCCAGTAGAGCCCGACAGAGCCCGACAGAGCCCAGTAGAGCCCAGTAGAGCCCGACAGAGCCCGACAGAGCCCGACAGAGCCCGACAGAACCCGACAGAGCCCGACAGAGACCAGTTGAGCCCGACAGAGCCCGACAGAGCCCGACAGAGCCCGACAGGGCCCGACAGGGCCCAGTATAGCCCGACAGAGCCCGACAGAGCCCGACAGAGCCCGACAGAGCCCGACAGGGCCCGACAGATCCCGACAGGGCCCGACAGAGCCCAGTAGAGCCCGACAGAGCCCGACAGAGCCCGACAGAGCCCGACAGGGCCCGACAGAGCCCGACAGAGCCCGACAGGGCCCGACAGAGCCCGACAGAGCCCGACAGGGCCCGACAGAGCCCGACAGAACCCGACAGGGCCCAGTAGAGCCCGACAGGGCCCGACAGAGCCCGACAGAACCCGACAGGGCCCAGTAGAGCCCGACAGAGCCCGACAAAGCCCGACAGAGCCCGACAGGGCCCGACAGAGCCCGACAGAGCCCGACAGAGCCCGACAGGGCCCAGTAGAGCCCGACAGAGCCCGACAGGGCCCGACAGAGCCCGACAGAGCCCGACAGAGCCCGACAGAGCCCGACAGGGCCCGACAGGGACCGACAGGGCCCAGTAGAGTCCGACAGAGCCCGAAAGAGCCCGACAGAGCCCGACAGAACCCGACAGGGCCCAGTAGAGCCCGACAGAGCCCGACAGAGCCCGACAGAGCCCGACAGGGCCCGACAGGGCCCAGTAGAGCCCGACAGAGCCCGACAGAGCCCGACAGAGCCCGACAGGGCCCGACAGGGCCCGACAGGGCCCAATAGAGCCCGACAGAGCCCGACAGAGCCCAGTAGAGCCCAGTAGAGCCCGACAGAGCCCGACAGAGCCCGACAGAGCCCGACAGGGCCCGACAGAGCCCGACAGAGCCCGACGGGGCCCGACAGAGCCCGACAGGGCCCGACAGGGCCCAGTAGAGCCCGACAGAGCCCGAGAGAGCCCAGTAGAGCCCGACAGGGCCCGACAGAGCCCGACAGGGCCCGACAGGGCCCGACAGATCCCGACAGGGCCCGACAGAGCCCAGTAGAGCCCGACAGAGCCCGACAGAGCCCGACAGAGCCCGACAGGGCCCGACAGAGCCCGACAGAGCCCGACAGGGCCCGACAGAGCCCGACAGAACCCGACAGGGCCCAGTAGAGCCCGACAGAGCCCGACAGAGCCCGACAGAACCCGACAGGGCCCAGTAGAGCCCGACAGAGCCCGTCAGAGCCCGACAGAGCCCGACAGGGCCCGACAGAGCCCGACAGAGCCCAACAGGGCCCAGTAGAGCCCGACAGAGCCCGACAGGGCCCGACAGAGCCCGACAGAGCCCGACAGAGCCCGACAGGGCCCGACAGGGACCGACAGGGCCCAGTAGAGTCCGACAGAGCCCGACAGAGCCCGACAGAGCCCGACAGAACCCGACAGGGCCCAGTAGAGCCCGACAGAGCCCGACAGAGCCCGACAGAGCCCGACAGGGCCCGACAGGGCCCAGTAGAGCCCGACAGAGCCCGACAGAGCCCGACAGGGCCCGACAGAGCCCGACAGAGCCCGACAGAGCCCGACAGGGCCCGACAGGGCCCTGTAGAGCCCGACAGAGCCCGACAGGGCCCAACAGAGCCCGACAGAGCCCGACAGAGCCCGACAGAGCCCGACAGAGCGCGACAGGGCCGAGTAGAGCCCGACAGAGCCCGACAGAGCCCGACAGAGCCCGACAGGGCCCGACAGAGCCCGACAGAGCCCGACAGGGCCCGACAGGGCCCGACAGAGCCCGACAGAGCCCGACAGGGCCCGACAGAGCCCGACAGGGCCCAGTAGAGCCCGACAGAGCCCGACAGAGCCCGACAGAGCCCAGTAGAGCCCGACAGAGCCCGACAGGGCCCGACAGGGCCCGACAGGGCCCAGTAGAGCCCGACAGAGCCCGACAGAGCCCAGTAGAGCCCAGTAGAGCCCGACAGAGCACGACAGAGCCCATGAGAGCCCGACAGGGCCCGACAGAGCCGGACAGAGCCCTACAGGGCCCGACAGAGCCCGACAGGGCCCAGTAGAGCCCGACAGAGCCCGACAGAGCCCGACAGAGCCCAGTAGAGCCCGACAGAGCCCGACAGAGCCCAGTAGAGCCCAGTAGAGCCCGACAGAGCCCGACAGAGCCCGACAGAGCCCGACAGGGCCCGATAGAGCCCGAAAGAGCCCGACAGGGCCCGACAGGGCCCGACAGAGCCCGACAGGGCCCGACAGGGCCCGACAGGGCCCAGTAGAGCCCGACAGAGCCCGACAGAGCCCAGTAGAGCCCAGTAGAGCCCGACAGGGCCCGACAGGGCCCGACAGGGCCCAGTAGAGCCCGACAGAGCCCGACAGAGCCTGACAGAGCCCGACAGGGCCCGACAGGGCCCGACAGAGCCCGACAGAGCCCGACAGGTCCCAGTAGAGCCCGACAGAGCCCGACAGAGCCCGACAGGGCCCAGTAGAGCCCGACAGAGCCCGACAGAGCCCGACAGAGCCCGACAGGGCCCGACAGAGCCCGACAGAGCCCGACAGGGCCCGACAGAGCCCAACAGAGCCCGACAGAGCCCGACAGGGCCCGACAGGGCCGAACAGAGCCCAGTTTAGCCCAGTAGAGCCCGACAGAGCCCGACAGAGCCCGACAGGGCCCGACAGGGCCCAGTAGAGCCCGACAGAGCCCGACAGGGCCCGACAGAGCCCGACAGAGCCCGACAGGGCCCGACAGAGCCCGACAGAGTCCGACAGAGCCCGACAGGACCCAGCAGAGCCCGACAGAGCCCGACAGAGCCCGACAGAGCCCGACAGGGCCCGACAGAGCCCGACAGGGCCCGACAGAGCCCGACAGAGCCCGACAGAGCCCGACAGAGCCCGACAGGGCCTGACAGAGCCCGACAGAGCCCGACAGGGCCCGACAGGGCCCGACAGAGCCCAGTTTAGCCCAGTAGAGCCCGACAGAGCCAGACAGAGCCCGACAGGGCCCGACAGGGCCCGACAGAGCCCGACAGAGCCCGACAGGGCCCGACAGGGCCCGACAGAGCCCGACAGAGCCCGACAGGGCCCGACAGAGCCCGACAGAACCCGACAGGGCCCGACAGAGCCCGACAGAGCCTGACAGAGCCCAGTAGAGCCCGACAGAGCCCGACAGGGCGCGACAGAGCCCGACAGGGCCCAATAGAGCCCGACAGAGCCCGACAGAGCCCAGTAGAGCCCAGTAGAGCCCGACAGAGCCCGACAGAGCCCGACAGAGCCCGACAGGGCCCGACAGAGCCCGACAGAGCCCGACGGGGCCCGACAGAGCCCGACAGGGCCCGACAGGGCCCAGTAGAGCCCGACAGAGCCCGACAGAGCCCGACAGAGCCCGACAGGGCCAGACAGAGCCCGACAGAGCCCGACAGGGCCCGACAGAGCCCAGTAGAGCCCGACAGAGCCCGACAGAGCCCGACAGAGCCCAGTAGAGCCCGACAGAGCCCGACAGAGCCCGACAGGGCGCGACAGAGCCCGACAGAGCCCGACAGGGCCCGACAGAGCCCAGTAGAGCCCGACAGACCCCGATAGAGCCCGACAGAGCCCGACAGAGCCCGACAGGGCCCAGTAGAGCCCAGTAGAGCCCGACAGAGCCCAGTAGAGCCCGACAGAGCCCGACAGAACCCGACAGGGCCCGACAGGGCCCGACAGAGCCCGACAGGGCCCGACAGAGCCCGACAGAGCCCGACAGAGCCCGACAGGGCCCGACAGAGCCTGACAGAGCCCGACAGGGCCCAGTAGAGCCCGACAGAGCCCGACAGAGCCCGACAGAGCCCGACAGAACCCGACAGAGCCCGACAGAGCCCGACAGGGCCCGACAGGGCCCAGTAGAGCCCGACAGAGCCCGACAGAGCCCAGTAGAGCCCAGTAGAGCCCGACAGAGCCCGACAGAGCCCGACAGAGCCCGACAGAACCCGACAGAGCCCGACAGAGACCAGTTGAGCCCGACAGAGCCCGACAGAGCCCGACAGAGCCCGACAGGGCCCGACAGGGCCCAGTATAGCCCGACAGAGCCCGACAGAGCCCGACAGAGCCCGACAGAGCCCGACAGGGCCCGACAGATCCCGACAGGGCCCGACAGAGCCCAGTAGAGCCCGACAGAGCCCGACAGAGCCCGACAGAGCCCGACAGGGCCCGACAGAGCCCGACAGAGCCCGACAGGGCCCGACAGAGCCCGACAGAGCCCGACAGGGCCCGACAGAGCCCGACAGAACCCGACAGGGCCCAGTAGAGCCCGACAGGGCCCGACAGAGCCCGACAGAACCCGACAGGGCCCAGTAGAGCCCGACAGAGCCCGACAGAGCCCGACAGAGCCCGACAGGGCCCGACAGGGCCCAGTAGAGCCCGACAGAGCCCGACAGAGCCCGACAGGGCCTGACAGAGCCCGACAGAGCCCGACAGGGCCCGACAGGGCCCTGTAGAGCCCGACAGAGCCCGACAGGGCCCAACATAGCCCGACAGAGCCCGACAGAGCCCGACAGAGCCCGACAGAGCGCGACAGGGCCCAGTAGAGCCCGACAGAGCCCGACAGAGCCCGACAGAGCCCGACAGGGCCCGACAGGGCCCGACAGAGCCCGACAGGGCCCGACAGGGCCCGACAGGGCCCAGTAGAGCCCGACAGAGCCCGACAGAGCCCAGTAGAGCCCAGTAGAGCCCGACAGGGCCCGACAGGGCCCGACAGAGCCCGACAGGGCCCGACAGGGCCCGACAGGGCCCAGTAGAGCCCGACAGAGCCCGACAGAGCCCAGTAGAGCCCAGTAGAGCCCGACAGGGCCCGAAAGGGCCCGACAGGGCCCAGTAGAGCCCGACAGAGCCCGACAGAGCCTGACAGAGCCCGACAGGGCCCGACAGGGCCCGACAGAGGCCGACAGAGCCCGACAGGTCCCAGTAGAGCCCGACAGAGCCCGACAGAGCCCGACAGAGCCCGACAGGGCCCGACAGGGCCCAGTAGAGCCCGACAGAGCCCGACAGAGCCCGACAGAGCCCGACAGGGCCCAACAGGGTCCGACAGAGCCCGACAGAGCCCGACAGGGCCCGACAGAGCCCGACAGAGCCCGACAGAGCCCGACAGGGCCCGACAGGGCCGGACAGAGCCCAGTTTAGCCCAGTAGAGCCCGACAGAGCCCGACAGAGCCCGACAGGGCCCGACAGGGCCCAGTAGAACCCGACAGAGCCCGACAGGGCCCGACAGAGCCCGACAGAGCCCGACAGGGCCCGACAGAGCCCGACAGAGTCCGACAGAGCCCGACAGGACCCAGCAGAGCCCGACAGAGCCCGACAGAGCCCGACAGGGCCCGACAGAGCCCGACAGGGCCCGACAGAGCCCGACAGAGCCCGACAGGGCCCGACAGGGCCCAGTAGAGCCCGACAGAGCCCGACAGGGCCCGACAGAGCCCGACAGAGCCCGACAGGGCCCGACAGAGACCGACAGAGCCCGAGAGAGCCCGACAGGGCCCAGTAGAGCCCGACAGAGCCCGACAGAGCCCGACAGAACCCGACAGGGCCCGACAGAGCCCGACAGGGCCCGACAGGGCCCGACAGAGCCCGACAGAGCCCAGTAGAGCCCGACAGAGCCCGACAGATCCCGACAGAGCCCGACAGAGCCCGACAGGGCCCAGTAGAGCCCAATAGAGCCCGACAGAGCCCAGTAGAGCCCGACAGAGCCCGACAGATCCCGACAGAGCCCGACAGGGCCCGACAGAGCTCGACAGAGCCCGACAGGGCCCGACAGAGCCCGACAGGGCCCAGTAGAGCCCGACAGAGCCCGACAGAGCCCGACAGAGCCCAGTAGAGCCCGACAGAGCCCGACATAGCCCGACAGAGCCCGACAGGGCCCGACAGAGCCCGACAGAGCCCGACAGGGCCCGACAGAGCCCGACAGAGCCTGACAGAGCCCAGTAGAGCCCGACAGAGCCCGACAGGGCCCGACAGGGCCCGACAGGGCCCAGTAGAGCCCGACAGAGCCCGACAGAGCCCAGTAGAGCCCAGTAGAGCCCGACAGAGCCCGACAGAGCCCGACAGAGCCCGACAGGGCCCGACAGAGCCCGACAGAGCCCGACAGGGCCCGACAGAGCCCGACAGGGCCCGACAGGGCCCAGTAGAGCCCGACAGAGCCCGACAGAGCCCGACAGAGCCCGACAGGGCCCGACAGAGCCCGACAGAGCCCGACAGGGCCCGACAGAGCCCAGTAGAGCCCGACAGAGCCCGACAGAGCCCGACAGAGCCTGACAGAGACCAGTAGAGCCCGACAGAGCCCAACAGAGCCCGACAGAGCCCGACAGGGCCCGACAGAGCTCAGTAGAGCCCGACAGAGCCCGACAGAGCCCGACAGAGCCCGACAGTGCCCAGTAGAGCCCAGTAGAGCCCGACAGAGCCCAGTAGAGCCCGACAGAGCCCGACAGAGCCCGACAGAGCCCGACAGGGCCCGACAGGGCCCGACAGAGCCCGACAGGGCCCGACAGGGCCCGACAGAGCCCGACAGAGCCCGACAGAGCCTGACAGAGCCCGACAGGGCCCAGTAGAGCCCGACAGAGCCCGACAGAGCCCGACAGAGCCCGACAGAACCCGACAGAGCCCGACAGAGCCCGACAGGGCCCGACAGGGCCCGACAGAGCCCGACAGAGCCCGACAGGGCCCAGTAGAGCCCGACAGAGCCCGACAGAGGCCAGTAGAGCCCAGTGGAGCCCGACAGAGCCCGACAGAGCCCGACAGAGCCCGACAGAACCCGACAGAGCCCGACAGAGACCAGCTGAGCCCGACAGAGCCCGACAGAGCCCGACAGAGCCCGACAGGGCCCGACAGGGCCCAGTAGAGCCCGACAGAGACCGACAGAGCCCGACAGAGCCCGACAGAGCCCAGTAGAGCCCGACAGAGCCCGACAGAGCCCGACAGAGCCCGACAGGGCCCGACAGAGCCCGACAGAGCCCGACAGGGCCCGACAGAGCCCCGTAGAGCCCGACAGAGCCCGACAGAGCCCGACAGAGCCCGACAGAGCCCGACAGGGCCCAGTAGAGCCCAGTAGAGCCCGACAGAGCCCAGTAGAGCCCGACAGAGCCCGACAGAGCCCGACAGAGCCCGACAGGGCCCGACAGAGCCCGACAGGGCCCGACAGAGCCCGACAGAGCCCGACAGAGCCCGACAGGGCCCGACAGGGCCCGACAGAGCCTGACAGAGCCCGACAGGGCCCAGTAGAGCCCGACAGAGCCCGACAGAGCCCGACAGAGCCCGACAGAGCCCAGTAGAGCCCGACAGAGCCCGACAGAGCCCGACAGAGCCCGACAGGGCCCGACAGAGCCCGACAGAGCCCGACAGAGCCCGACAGGGCCCGACAGAGCCCAGTTTAGCCCAGTAGAGCCCGACAGAGCCCGACAGAGCCCGACAGGGCCCGACAGGGCCCAGTAGAGCCCGACAGAGCCCGACAGGGCCCGACAGAGCCCGACAGAGGCCGACAGGGCCCGACAGGGCCCGACAGAGCCCGACAGAGCCCGACAGGGCCCAGCAGAGCCCGACAGAGCCCGACAGAGCCCGACAGAGCCTGACAGGGCCCGACAGAGCCCGACAGGGCCCGACAGAGCCCGACAGAGCCCGACAGGGCCCGACAGGGCCCAGTAGAGCCCGACAGAGCCCGACAGGGCCCGACAGAGCCCGACAGAGCCCGACAGGGCCCAGTAGAGCCCGACAGAGCCCGACAGAGCCCGACAGAGCCCGACAGGGCCCGACAGAGCCCGACAGAGCCCGACAGGGCCCGACAGGGCCCGACAGAGCCCGACAGAGCCCATTAGAGCCCGACAGAGCCCGACAGAGCCCGACAGGGCCCGACAGGGCCCGACAGAGCCCGACAGGGCCCGACAGACCCCGACAGAGCCCGACAGAGCCCGACAGGGCCCGACAGAGCCTGACAGAGCCCGACAGGGCCCAGTAGAGCCCGACAGAGCCCGACAGAGCCCGACAGAGCCCGACAGAGCCCGACAGAACCCGACATAGCCCGACAGAGCCCGACAGGGCCCGACAGGGCCCAGTAGAGCCCGACAGAGCCCGACAGAGCCCAGTAGAGCCCAGTAGAGCCCGACAGAGCCCGACAGAGCCCGACAGAGCCCGACAGAACCCGACAGAGCCCGACAGAGACCAGTTGAGCCCGACAGAGCCCGACAGAGCCCGACAGAGCCCGACAGGGCCCGACAGGGCCCAGTATAGCCCGACAGAGCCCGACAGAGCCCGACAGAGCCCGACAGGGCCCGACAGGGCCCGACAGAGCCCAGTAGAGCCCGACAGAGCCCGACAGAGCCCGACAGAGCCCGACAGGGCCCGACAGAGCCCGACAGAGCCCGACAGGGCCCGACAGAGCCCGACAGAACCCGACAGGGCCCAGTAGAGCCCGACAGAGCCCGACAGGGCCCAGTAGAGCCCGACAGAGCCCGACAGAGCCCGACAGGGCCCGACAGAGCCCGACAGAGCCCGACAGAGCCCGACAGGGCCCGACAGAGCCCGACAGAGCCCGACAGAGCCCGACAGGGCCCGACAGAGCCCGACAGGGCCCGACAGGGACCGACAGGGCCCAGTAGAGTCCGACAGAGCCCGACAGAGCCCGACAGAGCCCGACAGAACCCGACAGGGCCCAGTAGAGCCCGACAGAGCCCGACAGAGCCCGACAGAGCCCGACAGGGCCCGACAGGGCCCAGTAGAGCCCGACAGAGCCCGACAGAGCCCGACAGGGCCCGACAGAGCCCGACAGAGCCCGACAGAGCCCGACAGGGCCCGACAGGGCCCTGTAGAGCCCGACAGAGCCCGACAGGGCCCAACAGAGCCCGACAGAGCCCGACAGAGCCCGACAGAGCGCGACAGGGCCCAGTAGAGCCCGACAGAGCCCGACAGAGCCCGACAGAGCCCGACAGGGCCCGACAGAGCCCGACAGAGCCCGACAGAGCCCGACAGGGCCCGACAGAGCCCGACAGAGCCCGACAGGGCCCGACAGAGCCCGACAGGGCCCAGTAGAGCCCGACAGAGCCCGACAGAGCCCGACAGAGCCCAGTAGAGCCCGACAGAGCCCGACAGGGCCCGACAGGGCCCGACAGGGCCCAGTAGAGCCCGACAGAGCCCGACAGAGCCCAGTAGAGCCCAGTAGAGCCCGACAGAGCCCGACAGAGCCCGAGAGAGCCCGACAGGGCCCGACAGAGCCGGACAGAGCCCTACAGGGCCCGACAGAGCCCGACAGGGCCCAGTAGAGCCCGACAGAGCCCGACAGAGCCCGACAGAGCCCAGTAGAGCCCGACAGAGCCCGACAGGGCCCGACAGGGCCCGACAGGGCACAGTAGAGCCCGACAGAGCCCGACAGAGCCCAGTAGAGCCCAGTAGAGCCCGACAGAGCCCGACAGAGCCCGACAGAGCCCGACAGGGCCCGATAGAGCCCGACAGAGCCCGACAGGGCCCGACAGGGCCCGACAGAGCCCGACAGGGCCCGACAGGGCCCGACAGGGCCCAGTAGAGCCCGACAGAGCCCGACAGAGCCCAGTAGAGCCCAGTAGAGCCCGACAGGGCCCAACAGGGCCCGACAGGGCCCAGTAGAGCCCGACAGAGCCCGACAGAGCCTGACAGAGCCCGACAGGGCCCGACAGGGCCCGACAGAGCCCGACAGAGCCCGACAGGTCCCAGTAGAGCCCGACAGAGCCCGACAGAGCCCGACAGAGCCCGACAGGGCCCAGTAGAGCCCGACAGAGCCCGACAGAGCCCGACAGAGCCCGACAGGGCCCGACAGGGCCCGACAGAGCCCGACAGGGCCCGACAGAGCCCGACAGAGCCCGACAGGGCCCGACAGGGCCCGACAGGGCCGGACAGAGCCCAGTTTAGCCCAGTAGAGCTCGACAGAGCCCGACAGAGCCCGACAGGGCCCGACAGGGCCCAGTAGAGCCCGACAGAGCCCGACAGGGCCCGACAGAGCCCGACAGAGCCCGACAGGGCCCGACAGAGCCCGACAGAGTCCGACAGAGCCCGACAGGACCCAGCAGAGCCCGACAGAGCCCGACAGGGCCCGACAGAGCCCGACAGGGCCCGACAGAGCCCGACAGAGCCCGACAGGGCCCGACAGGGCCCAGTAGAGCCCGACAGAGCCCGACAGGGCCCGACAGAGCCCGACAGAGCCCGACAGGGCCCGACAGAGCCCGACAGAGCCCGAGAGAGCCCGACAGGGCCCAGTAGAGCCCGACAGAGCCCGACAGAGCCCGACAGAACCCGACAGGGCCCGACAGAGCCCGACAGGGCCCGACAGGGCCCGACAGAGCCCGACAGAGCCCAGTAGAGCCCGACAGAGCCCGACAGAGCCCGACAGAGCCCGACAGAGCCCGACAGGGCCCAGTAGAGCCCAATAGAGCCCGACAGAGCCCAGTAGAGCCCGACAGAGCCCGACAGATCCCGACAGAGCCCGACAGGGCCCGACAGAGCCCGACAGAGCCCGACAGGGCCCGACAGAGCCCGACAGAGCCCGACAGGGCCCGACAGAGCCCGACAGAGCCCGACAGAGCCCAGTAGAGCCCGACAGAGCCCGACAGGGCCCGACAGGGCCCGACAGGGCCCAGTAGAGCCCGACAGAGCCCGACAGAGCCCAGTAGAGCCCAGTAGAGCCCGACAGAGCCCGACAGAGCCCGACAGAGCCCGACAGGGCCCGACAGAGCCCGACAGAGCCCGACAGGGCCCGACAGAGCCCGACAGGGCCCGACAGGGCCCAGTAGAGCCCGACAGAGCCCGACAGAGCCCGACAGAGCCCGACAGGGCCCGACAGGGCCCGACAGAGCCCGACAGAGCCCGACAGGGCCCGACAGAGCCCAGTAGAGCCCGACAGAGCCCGACAGAGCCCGACAGAGCCCGACAGAGACCAGTAGAGCCCGACAGAGCCCGACAGAGCCCGACAGGGCCCGACAGGGCCCGACAGAGCTCAGTAGAGCCCGACAGAGCCCGACAGAGCCCGACAGAGCCCGACAGAGCCCGACAGGGCCCAGTAGAGCCCAGTAGAGCCCGACAGAGCCCAGTAGAGCCCGACAGAGCCCGACAGAGCCCGACAGAGCCCGACAGGGCCCGACAGAGCCCGACAGAGCCCGACAGGGCCCGACAGAGCCCGACAGAGCCCGACAGAGCCTGACAGAGCCCGACAGGGCCCAGTAGAGCCCGACAGAGCCCGACAGAGCCCGACAGAACCCGACAGAACCCGACAGAGCCCGACAGGGCCCGACAGGGCCCGACAGAGCCCGACAGAGCCCGACAGGGCCCACTAGAGCCCGACAGAGCCCGACAGAGGCCAGTAGAGCCCAGTGGAGCCCGACAGAGCCCGACAGAGCCCGACAGAGCCCGACAGAACCCGACAGAGCCCGACAGAGACCAGCTGAGCCCGACAGAGCCCGACAGAGCCCGACAGAGCCCGACAGGGCCCGACAGGGCCCAGTAGAGCCCGACAGAGACCGACAGAGCCCGACAGAGCCCGACAGAGCCCAGTAGAGCCCGACAGAGCCCGACAGAGCCCGACAGAGCCCGACAGGGCCCGACAGAGCCCGACAGAGCCCGACAGGGCCCGACAGAGCCCCGTAGAGCCCGACAGAGCCCGACAGAGCCCGACAGAGCCCGACAGAGCCCGACAGGGCCCAGTAGAGCCCGACAGAGCCCAGTAGAGCCCGACAGAGCCCGACAGAGCCCGACAGAGCCCGACAGGGCCCGACAGGGCCCGACAGAGCCCGACAGGGCCCGACAGAGCCCGACAGAGCCCGACAGGGCCCGACAGAGCCTGACAGAGCCCGACAGGGCCCAGTAGAGCCCGACAGAGCCCGACAGAGCCCGACAGAGCCCAGTAGAGCCCGACAGAGCCCGACAGAGCCCGACAGAGCCCGACAGGGCCCGACAGGGCCCGACAGAGCCCGACAGAGCCCGACAGAGCCCGACAGGGCCCGACAGGGCCCGACAGAGCCCAGT
This sequence comes from Caloenas nicobarica, assembly GCF_036013445.1. NCBI lineage: Eukaryota > Metazoa > Chordata > Aves > Columbiformes > Columbidae > Caloenas > Caloenas nicobarica. The sequence continues at coordinate 124,277 of NW_027016990.1, forward strand.
TTAGCCCAGTAGAGCCCGACAGAGCCCGACAGAGCCCGACAGGGCCCGACAGGGCCCAGTAGAGCCCGACAGAGCCCGACAGGGCCCGACAGGGCCCGACAGGGCCCGACAGAGACCGACAGAGCCCGACAGGGCCCAGCAGAGCCCGACAGAGCCCGACAGAGCCCGACAGAGCCTGACAGGGCCCGACAGAGCCCGACAGGGCCCGACAGAGCCCGACAGAGCCCGACAGGGCCCGACAGGGCCCAGTAGAGCCCGACAGAGCCCGACAGGGCCCGACAGAGCCCGACAGAGCCCGACAGGGCCCAGTAGAGCCCGACAGAGCCCGACAGAGCCCGACAGGGCCCGACAGAGCCCGACAGAGCCCGACAGGGCCCGACAGGCCCCGACAGAGCCCGACAGAGCCCATTAGAGCCCGACAGAGCCCGACAGAGCCCGACAGAGCCCGACAGGGCCCAGTAGAGCCCAGTAGAGCCCGACAGAGCCCAGTAGAGCCCGACAGAGCCCGACAGAGCCCGACAGGGCCCGACAGAGCCCGACAGAGCCCGACAGAGCCCGTCAGGGCCCGACAGGGCCCGACAGAGCCCGACAGGGCCCGACAGAGCCCGACAGAGCCCGACAGAGCCCGACAGAGCCCGTCAGGGCCCGACAGAGCCCTACAGAGCCCGACAGGGCCCGACAGAGCCCGACAGAGCCCGACAGGGCCCAGTAGAGCCCGACAGAGCCCGACAGGGCCCAGTAGAGCCCGACAGAGCCCGACAGAGCCCGACAGGGCCCGACAGGGCCCAGTAGAGCCCGACAGAGCCCGACAGGGCCCGACAGAGCCCGACAGAGCCCGACAGGGCCCGACAGAGCCCGACAGAGCCCGAGAGAGCCCGACAGGGCCCAGCAGAGCCCGACAGAGCCCGACAGAGCCCGACAGAGCCTGACAGGGCCCGACAGAGCCCGACAGGGCCCGACAGAGCCCGACAGAGCCCGACAGGGCCCGACAGGGCCCAGTAGAGCCCGACAGAGCCCGACAGGGCCCGACAGAGCCCGACAGAGCCCGACAGGGCCCAGTAGAGCCCGACAGAGCCCGACAGGGCCCGACAGAGCCCGACAGAGCCCGACAGGGCCCGACAGGGCCCGACAGGGCCCGACAGAGCCCATTAGAGCCCGACAGAGCCCGACAGAGCCCGACAGAGCCCGACAGGGCCCAGTAGAGCCCAGTAGAGCCCGACAGAGCCCAGTAGAGCCCGACAGAGCCCGACAGAGCCCGACAGAGCCCGTCAGGGCCCGACAGGGCCCGACAGGGCCCGACAGAGCCCGACAGAGCCCGACAGAGCCCGACAGGGCCCGACAGAGCCTGACAGAGCCCGACAGGGCCCAGTAGAGCCCGACAGAGCCCGACAGAGCCCAACAGAACCCGACAGAGCCCGACAGAGCCCTACAGAGACCGACAGGGCCCGACAGAGCCCGACAGAGCCCGACAGGGCCCAGTAGAGCCCGACAGAGCCCGAGAGAGCCCAGTAGAGCCCAGTAGAGCCCGACAGAGCCCGACAGAGCCCGACAGAGCCCGACAGAACCCGACAGAGCCCGACAGAGACCAGTTGAGCCCGACAGAGCCCGACAGAGCCCGACAGAGTCCGACAGGGCCCGACAGGGCCCAGTAGAGCCCGACAGAGCCCGACAGAGCCCGACAGAGCCCGACAGAGCCCAGTAGAGCCCGACAGAGCCCGACAGAGCCCGACAGAGCCCGACAGGGCCCGACAGGGCCCGACAGAGCCCAGTAGAGCCCGACAGAGCCCGACAGAGCCCGACAGGGCCCGACAGAGCCCAGTAGAGCCCGACAGAGCCCGACAGAGCCCGACAGGGCCCAGTAGAGCCCAGTAGAGCCCGACAGAGCCCAGTAGAGCCCGACAGAGCCCGACAGAGCCTGACAGAGCCCGACAGGGCCCGACAGGGCCCGACAGGGCCCGACAGAGCCCGACAGGGCCCAGTAGAGCCCGACAGAGCCCGACAGAGCCCGACAGAGCCCGACAGGGCCCAGTAGAGCCCGACAGAGCCCGACAGAGCCCGACAGGGCCCGACAGGGCCCGACAGAGCCCGACAGGGGCCCGACAGAGCCCGACAGAGCCCGACAGGGCCCGACAGAGCCCGACAGGGCCCGACAGAGCCTGACAGAGCCCGACAGGGCCCGACAGGGCCCGACAGAGCCCGACAGAGCCCGACAGGTCCCAGTAGAGCCCGACAGAGCCCGACAGAGCCCGACAGAGCCCGACAGGGCCCAGTAGAGCCCGACAGAGCCCGACAGAGCCCGACAGGGCCCGACAGGGCCCGACAGAGCCCGACAGAGCCCGACAGGGCCCGACAGAGCCCGACAGAGCCCGACAGAGCCCGACAGGGCCCGACAGAGCCCAATTTAGCCCAGTAGAGCCCGACAGAGCCCGACAGAGCCCGACAGGGCCCGACAGGGCCCAGTAGAGCCCGACAGAGCCCGACAGAGCCCAGTAGAGCCCAGTAGAGCCCGACAGAGCCCGACAGAGCCCGACAGAGCCCAGTAGAGCCCGACAGAGCCCGACATAGCCCGACAGAGCCCGACAGGGCCCGACAGAGCCCGACAGAGCCCGACAGGGCCCGACAGAGCCCGACAGAGCCTGACAGAGCCCAGTAGAGCCCGACAGAGCCCGACAGGGCCCGACAGGGCCCGACAGGGCCCAGTAGAGCCCGACAGAGCCCGACAGAGCCCAGTAGAGCCCAGTAGAGCCCGACAGAGCCCGACAGAACCCGACAGAGCCCGACAGGGCCCGACAGAGCCCGACAGGGCCCAGTAGAACCCGACAGAGCCCGACAGAGCCCGACAGAGCCCGACAGAGCCCGACAGGGCCCGACAGAGCCCGACAGAGCCCGACAGGGCCCGACAGGGCCCAGTAGAGCCTGACAGAGCCCGACAGAGCCCGACAGAGCCCGACAGAGACCAGTAGAGCCCGACAGAGCCCGACAGAGCCCGACAGAGCCCGACAGGGCCCGACAGAGCCCAGTAGAGCCCGACAGAGCCCGACAGAGCCCGACAGAGCCCGACAGAGCCCGACAGGGCCCAGTAGAGCCCAGTAGAGCCCGACAGAGCCCAGTAGAGCCCGACAGAGCCCGACAGAGCCCGACAGAGCCCGACAGGGCCCGACAGGGCCCGACAGAGCCCGACAGGGCCCGACAGAGCCCGACAGAGCCCGACAGAGCCTGACAGAGCCCGACAGAGCCCAGTAGAGCCCGACAGAGCCCGACAGAGCCCGACAGAACCCGACAGAGCCCGACAGAGCCCGACAGGGCCCGACAGGGCCCGACAGAGCCCGACAGAGCCCGACAGGGCCCAGTAGAGCCCGACAGAGCCCGACAGAGCCCAGTAGAGCCCAGTAGAGCCCGACAGAGCCCGACAGAGCCCGACAGAGCCCGAGAGAGCCCGACAGGGCCCAGCAGAGCCCGACAGAGCCCGACAGAGCCCGACAGAGCCTGACAGGGCCCGACAGAGCCCGACAGGGCCCGACAGAGCCCGACAGAGCCCGACAGGGCCCGACAGGGCCCAGTAGAGCCCGACAGAGCCCGACAGGGCCCGACAGAGCCCGACAGAGCCCGACAGGGCCCGACAGAGCCCGACAGAGCCCGACAGGGCCCGACAGGGCCCAGTAGAGCCCGACAGAGCCCGACAGAGCCCGACAGAGCCCGACAGGGCCCGACAGAGCCCGACAGAGCCCGACAGGGCCCGACAGGGCCCGACAGAGCCCGACAGAGCCCATTAGAGCCCGACAGAGCCCGACAGAGCCCGACAGAGCCCGACAGGGCCCAGTAGAGCCCAGTAGAGCCCGACAGAGCCCAGTAGAGCCCGACAGAGCCCGACAGAGCCCGACAGAGCCCGTCAGGGCCCGACAGGGCCCGACAGAGCCCGACAGGGCCCGACAGAGCCCGACAGAGCCCGACAGAGCCCGACAGGGCCCGACAGAGCCTGACAGAGCCCGACAGGGCCCAGTAGAGCCCGACAGAGCCCGACAGAGCCCGACAGAACCCGACAGAGCCCGACAGAGCCCGACAGGGCCCGACAGGGCCCGACAGAGCCCGACAGAGCCCGACAGAGCCCGACAGGGCCCGACAGAGCCCGACAGAGCCCGACAGGGCCCGACAGGGCCCGACAGAGCCCGACAGAGCCCGACAGAGCCCGACAGAGCCTGACAGGGCCCGACAGAGCCCGACAGGGCCCGACAGAGCCCGACAGAGCCCGACAGGGCCCGACAGGGCCCAGTAGAGCCCGACAGAGCCCGACAGGGCCCGACAGAGCCCGACAGAGCCCGACAGGGCCCAGTAGAGCCCGACAGAGCCCGACAGGGCCCGACAGAGCCCGACAGAGCCCGACAGGGCCCGACAGGGCCCGACAGGGCCCGACAGAGCCCATTAGAGCCCGACAGAGCCCGACAGAGCCCGACAGAGCCCGACAGGGCCCAGTAGAGCCCAGTAGAGCCCGACAGAGCCCAGTAGAGCCCGACAGAGCCCGACAGAGCCCGACAGAGCCCGTCAGGGCCCGACAGGGCCCGACAGGGCCCGACAGAGCCCGACAGAGCCCGACAGAGCCCGACAGGGCCCGACAGAGCCTGACAGAGCCCGACAGGGCCCAGTAGAGCCCGACAGAGCCCGACAGAGCCCAACAGAACCCGACAGAGCCCGACAGAGCCCTACAGAGACCGACAGGGCCCGACAGAGCCCGACAGAGCCCGACAGGGCCCAGTAGAGCCCGACAGAGCCCGAGAGAGCCCAGTAGAGCCCAGTAGAGCCCGACAGAGCCCGACAGAGCCCGACAGAGCACGACAGAACCCGACAGAGCCCGACAGAGACCAGTTGAGCCCGACAGAGCCCGACAGAGCCCGACAGAGTCCGACAGGGCCCGACAGGGCCCAGTAGAGCCCGACAGAGCCCGACAGAGCCCGACAGAGCCCGACAGAGCCCAGTAGAGCCCGACAGAGCCCGACAGAGCCCGACAGAGCCCGACAGGGCCCGACAGGGCCCGACAGAGCCCAGTAGAGCCCGACAGAGCCCGACAGAGCCCGACAGGGCCCGACAGAGCCCAGTAGAGCCCGACAGAGCCCGACAGAGCCCGACAGGGCCCAGTAGAGCCCAGTAGAGCCCGACAGAGCCCAGTAGAGCCCGACAGAGCCCGACAGAGCCTGACAGAGCCCGACAGGGCCCGACAGGGCCCGACAGGGCCCGACAGAGCCCGACAGGGCCCAGTAGAGCCCGACAGAGCCCGACAGAGCCCGACAGAGCCCGACAGGGCCCAGTAGAGCCCGACAGAGCCCGACAGAGCCCGACAGGGCCCGACAGGGCCCGACAGAGCCCGACAGGGGCCCGACAGAGCCCGACAGAGCCCGACAGGGCCCGACAGAGCCCGACAGGGCCCGACAGAGCCTGACAGAGCCCGACAGGGCCCGACAGGGCCCGACAGAGCCCGACAGAGCCCGACAGGTCCCAGTAGAGCCCGACAGAGCCCGACAGAGCCCGACAGAGCCCGACAGGGCCCAGTAGAGCCCGACAGAGCCCGACAGAGCCCGACAGGGCCCGACAGGGCCCGACAGAGCCCGACAGAGCCCGACAGGGCCCGACAGAGCCCGACAGAGCCCGACAGAGCCCGACAGGGCCCGACAGAGCCCAATTTAGCCCAGTAGAGCCCGACAGAGCCCGACAGAGCCCGACAGGGCCCGACAGGGCCCAGTAGAGCCCGACAGAGCCCGACAGAGCCCAGTAGAGCCCAGTAGAGCCCGACAGAGCCCGACAGAGCCCGACAGAGCCCAGTAGAGCCCGACAGAGCCCGACATAGCCCGACAGAGCCCGACAGGGCCCGACAGAGCCCGACAGAGCCCGACAGGGCCCGACAGAGCCCGACAGAGCCTGACAGAGCCCAGTAGAGCCCGACAGAGCCCGACAGGGCCCGACAGGGCCCGACAGGGCCCAGTAGAGCCCGACAGAGCCCGACAGAGCCCAGTAGAGCCCAGTAGAGCCCGACAGAGCCCGACAGAACCCGACAGAGCCCGACAGGGCCCGACAGAGCCCGACAGGGCCCAGTAGAACCCGACAGAGCCCGACAGAGCCCGACAGAGCCCGACAGAGCCCGACAGGGCCCGACAGAGCCCGACAGAGCCCGACAGGGCCCGACAGGGCCCAGTAGAGCCTGACAGAGCCCGACAGAGCCCGACAGAGCCCGACAGAGACCAGTAGAGCCCGACAGAGCCCGACAGAGCCCGACAGAGCCCGACAGGGCCCGACAGAGCCCAGTAGAGCCCGACAGAGCCCGACAGAGCCCGACAGAGCCCGACAGAGCCCGACAGGGCCCAGTAGAGCCCAGTAGAGCCCGACAGAGCCCAGTAGAGCCCGACAGAGCCCGACAGAGCCCGACAGAGCCCGACAGGGCCCGACAGGGCCCGACAGAGCCCGACAGGGCCCGACAGAGCCCGACAGAGCCCGACAGAGCCTGACAGAGCCCGACAGAGCCCAGTAGAGCCCGACAGAGCCCGACAGAGCCCGACAGAACCCGACAGAGCCCGACAGAGCCCGACAGGGCCCGACAGGGCCCGACAGAGCCCGACAGAGCCCGACAGGGCCCAGTAGAGCCCGACAGAGCCCGACAGAGCCCAGTAGAGCCCAGTAGAGCCCGACAGAGCCCGACAGAGCCCGACAGAGCCCGAGAGAGCCCGACAGGGCCCAGCAGAGCCCGAGAGAGCCCGACAGAGCCCGACAGAGCCTGACAGGGCCCGACAGAGCCCGACAGGGCCCGACAGAGCCCGACAGAGCCCGACAGGGCCCGACAGGGCCCAGTAGAGCCCGACAGAGCCCGACAGGGCCCGACAGAGCCCGACAGAGCCCGACAGGGCCCGACAGAGCCCGACAGAGCCCGACAGGGCCCGACAGGGCCCAGTAGAGCCCGACAGAGCCCGACAGAGCCCGACAGAGCCCGACAGGGCCCGACAGAGCCCGACAGAGCCCGACAGGGCCCGACAGGGCCCGACAGAGCCCGACAGAGCCCATTAGAGCCCGACAGAGCCCGACAGAGCCCGACAGAGCCCGACAGGGCCCAGTAGAGCCCAGTAGAGCCCGACAGAGCCCAGTAGAGCCCGACAGAGCCCGACAGAGCCCGACAGAGCCCGTCAGGGCCCGACAGGGCCCGACAGAGCCCGACAGGGCCCGACAGAGCCCGACAGAGCCCGACAGAGCCCGACAGGGCCCGACAGAGCCTGACAGAGCCCGACAGGGCCCAGTAGAGCCCGACAGAGCCCGACAGAGCCCGACAGAACCCGACAGAGCCCGACAGAGCCCGACAGAGCCCGACAGGGCCCGACAGAGCCCGACAGAGCCCGACAGGGCCCGACAGAGCCCGACAGAGCCCGACAGGGCCCAGTAGAGCCCGACAGAGCCCGACAGAGCCCGACAGAGCCCGACAGGGCCCGACAGAGCCCGACAGAGCCCGACAGGGCCCGACAGGGCCCGACAGAGCCCGACAGAGCCCATTAGAGCCCGACAGAGCCCGACAGAGCCCGACAGAGCCCGACAGAGCCCGACAGGGCCCAGTAGAGCCCAGTAGAGCCCGACAGAGCCCAGTAGAGCCCGACAGAGCCCGACAGAGCCCGACAGAGCCCGTCAGGGCCCGACAGGGCCCGACAGATCCCGACAGGGCCCGACAGAGCCCGACAGAGCCCGACAGAGCCCGACAGGGCCCGACAGAGCCTGACAGAGCCCGACAGGGCCCAGTAGAGCCCGACAGAGCCCGACAGAGCCCAACAGAACCCGACAGAGCCCGACAGAGCCCTACAGAGCCCGACAGGGCCCAGTAGAGCCCGACAGAGCCCGACAGAGCCCGACAGAGCCCGACAGGGCCCAGTAGAGCCCGACAGAGCCCGACAGAGCCCAGTAGAGCCCAGTAGAGCCCGACAGAGCCCGACAGAGCCCGACAGAGCCCGACAGAACCCGACAGAACCCGACAGAGCCCGACAGAGACCAGTTGAGCCCGACAGAGCCCGACAGAGCCCGACAGAGTCCGACAGGGCCCGACAGGGCCCAGTAGAGCCCGACAGAGTCCGACAGAGCCCGACAGGGCCCAGTAGAGCCCGACAGAGCCCGACAGAGCCCGACAGAGCCCGACAGGGCCCGACAGGGCCCGACAGAGCCCGACAGAGCCCGACAGGGCCCGACAGAGCCCGACAGAGCCCGACAGGGCCCGACAGGGCCGGACAGAGCCCATTTTAGCCCAGTAGAGCCCGACAGAGCCCGACAGAGCCCGACAGAGCCCGACAGGACCCGACAGAGCCCGACAGGGCCCAGTAGAGCCCGACAGAGCCCGACAGAGCCCGACAGAGCCCGACAGAGCCCGACAGGGCCCGACAGAGCCCGACAGAGCCCGACAGGGCCCGACAGGGCCCAGTAGAGCCCGACAGAGCCCGACAGAGCCCGACAGAGACCAGTAGAGCCCGACAGAGCCCGACAGAGCCCGACAGGGCCCGACAGAGCCCAGTAGAGCCCGACAGAGCCCGACAGAGCCCGACAGAGCCCGACAGGGCCCAGTAGAGCCCAGTAGAGCCCGACAGAGCCCAGTAGAGCCCGACAGAGCCCGACAGAGCCCGACAGAGCCCGACAGGGCCCGACAGGGCCCGAAAGAGCCCGACAGGGCCCGACAGAGCCCGACAGAGCCCGACAGAGCCTGACAGAGCCCGACAGAGCCCAGTAGAGCCCGACAGAGCCCGACAGAGCCCGACAGAACCCGACAGAGCCCGACAGAGCCCGACAGGGCCCGACAGGGCCCGACAGAGCCCGACAGAGCCCGACAGGGCCCAGTAGAGCCCGACAGAGCCCGACAGAGCCCAGTAGAGCCCAGTAGAGCCCGACAGAGCCCGACAGAGCCCGACAGAGCCCGACAGAACCCGACAGAGCCCGACAGAGACCAGCTGAGCCCGGCAGAGCCCGACAGAGCCCGACAGAGCCCGACAGGGCCCGACAGGGCCCAGTAGAGCCCGACAGAGACCGACAGAGCCCGACAGAGCCCGACAGAGCCCAGTAGAGCCCGACAGAGCCCGACAGAGCCCGACAGAGCCCGACAGGGCCCGACAGAGCCCGACAGAGCCCGACAGAACCCGACAGAGCCCAGTAGAGCCCGACAGAGCCCGACAGAGCCCGACAGAGCCCGACAGAGCCCGACAGAGCCCGACAGGGCCCAGTAGAGCCCAGTAGAGCCCGACAGAGCCCGACAGAGCCCGACAGAGCCCGACAGGGCCCGACAGGGCCCGACAGAGCCCGACAGGGCCCGACAGAGCCCGACAGAGCCCGACAGGGCCCGACAGAGCCTGACAGAGCCCGACAGGGCCCAGTAGAGCCCGACAGAGCCCCACAGAGCCCGACAGAGCCCGACAGAGCCCAGTAGAGCCCGACAGAGCCCGACAGAGCCCGACAGAGCCCGACAGGGCCCGACAGAGCCCGACAGAGCCCGACAGAGCCCGACAGGGCCCGACAGAGCCCAGTTTAGCCCAGTAGAGCCCGACAGAGCCCGACAGAGCCCGACAGGGCCCGACAGGGCCCAGTAGAGCCCGACAGAGCCCGACAGGGCCTGACAGAGCCCGACAGAGCCCGACAGGGCCCGACAGAGCCCGACAGAGCCCGACAGAGCCCGACAGGGCCCAGCAGAGCCCGACAGAGCCCGACAGAGCCCGACAGAGCCTGACAGGGCCCGACAGAGCCCGACAGGGCCCGACAGAGCCCGACAGAGCCCGACAGGGCCCGACAGGGCCCAGTAGAGCCCGACAGAGCCCGACAGGGCCCGACAGAGCCCGACAGAGCCCGACAGGGCCCGACAGGGCCCAGTAGAGCCCGACAGAGCCCGACAGAGCCCGACAGAGCCCGACAGGGCCCGACAGAGCCCGACAGAGCCCGACAGGGCCCGACAGGGCCCGACAGAGCCCGACAGAGCCCATTAGAGCCCGACAGAGCCCGACAGAGCCCGACAGAGCCCGACAGGGCCCAGTAGAGCCCAGTAGAGCCCGACAGAGCCCAGTAGAGCCCGACAGAGCCCGACAGAGCCCGACAGAGCCCGTCAGGGCCCGACAGGGCCCGACAGAGCCCGACAGGGCCCGACAGAGCCCGACAGAGCCCGACAGAGCCCGACAGGACCCGACAGAGCCTGACAGAGCCCGACAGGGCCCAGTAGAGCCCGACAGAGCCCGACAGAGCCCGACAGAACCCGACAGAGCCCGACAGAGCCCGACAGAGCCCGACAGGGCCCGACAGAGCCCGACAGAGCCCGACAGGGCCCGACAGAGCCCGACAGAGCCCGACAGGGCCCAGTAGAGCCCGACAGAGCCCGACAGAGCCCGACAGAGCCCGACAGGGCCCGACAGAGCCCGACAGAGCCCGACAGGGCCCGACAGAGCCCGACAGAGCCCGACAGGGCCCAGTAGAGCCCGACAGAGCCCGACAGAGCCCGACAGAGCCCGACAGGGCCCGACAGAGCCCGACAGAGCCCGACAGGGCCCGACAGGGCCCGACAGAGCCCGACAGAGCCCATTAGAGCCCGACAGAGCCCGACAGAGCCCGACAGAGCCCGACAGAGCCCGACAGGGCCCAGTAGAGCCCAGTAGAGCCTGACAGAGCCCAGTAGAGCCCGACAGAGCCCGACAGAGCCCGACAGAGCCCGTCAGGGCCCGACAGGGCCCGACAGATCCCGACAGGGCCCGACAGAGCCCGACAGAGCCCGACAGAGCCCGACAGGGCCCGACAGAGCCTGACAGAGCCCGACAGGGCCCAGTAGAGCCCGACAGAGCCCGACAGAGCCCAACAGAACCCGACAGAGCCCGACAGAGCCCTACAGAGCCCGACAGGGCCCAGTAGAGCCCGACAGAGCCCGACAGAGCCCGACAGAGCCCGACAGGGCCCAGTAGAGCCCGACAGAGCCCGACAGAGCCCAGTAGAGCCCAGTAGAGCCCGACAGAGCCCGACAGAGCCCGACAGAGCCCGACAGAACCCGACAGAGCCCGACAGAGACCAGTTGAGCCCGACAGAGCCCGACAGAGCCCGACAGAGTCCGACAGGGCCCGACAGGGCCCAGTAGAGCCCGACAGAGTCCGACAGAGCCCGACAGGGCCCAGTAGAGCCCGACAGAGCCCGACAGAGCCCGACAGGGCCCGACAGGGCCCGACAGAGCCCGACAGAGCCCGACAGGGCCCGACAGAGCCCGACAGAGCCCGACAGGGCCCGACAGGGCCGGACAGAGCCCATTTTAGCCCAGTAGAGCCCGACAGAGCCCGACAGAGCCCGACAGAGCCCGACAGAGCCCGACAGGACCCGACAGAGCCCGACAGGGCCCAGTAGAGCCCGACAGAGCCCGACAGAGCCCGACAGAGCCCGACAGAGCCCGACAGGGCCCGACAGAGCCCGACAGAGCCCGACAGGGCCCGACAGGGCCCAGTAGAGCCCGACAGAGCCCGACAGAGCCCGACAGAGACCAGTAGAGCCCGACAGAGCCCGACAGAGCCCGACAGGGCCCGACAGGGCCCGACAGAGCCCGACAGGGCCCAGTAGAGCCCGACAGAGCCCGACAGAGCCCGACAGAGCCCGACAGGGCCCAGTAGAGCCCGACAGAGCCCGACAGAGCCCGACAGGGCCCGACAGGGCCCGACAGAGCCCGACAGGGGCCCGACAGAGCCCGACAGAGCCCGACAGGGCCCGACAGAGCCCGACAGGGCCCGACAGAGCCTGACAGAGCCCGACAGGGCCCGACAGGGCCCGACAGAGCCCGACAGAGCCCGACAGGTCCCAGTAGAGCCCGACAGAGCCCGACAGAGCCCGACAGAGCCCGACAGGGCCCAGTAGAGCCCGACAGAGCCCGACAGAGCCCGACAGGGCCCGACAGGGCCCGACAGAGCCCGACAGAGCCCGACAGAGCCCGACAGGGCCCGACAGAGCCCAATTTAGCCCAGTAGAGCCCGACAGAGCCCGACAGAGCCCGACAGGGCCCGACAGGGCCCAGTAGAGCCCGACAGAGCCCGACAGAGCCCAGTAGAGCCCAGTAGAGCCCGACAGAGCCCGACAGAGCCCGACAGAGCCCAGTAGAGCCCGACAGAGCCCGACATAGCCCGACAGAGCCCGACAGGGCCCGACAGAGCCCGACAGAGCCCGACAGGGCCCGACAGAGCCCGACAGAGCCTGACAGAGCCCAGTAGAGCCCGACAGAGCCCGACAGGGCCCGACAGGGCCCGACAGGGCCCAGTAGAGCCCGACAGAGCCCGACAGAGCCCAGTAGAGCCCAGTAGAGCCCGACAGAGCCCGACAGAACCCGACAGAGCCCGACAGGGCCCGACAGAGCCCGACAGGGCCCAGTAGAACCCGACAGAGCCCGACAGAGCCCGACAGAGCCCGACAGAGCCCGACAGGGCCCGACAGAGCCCGACAGAGCCCGACAGGGCCCGACAGGGCCCAGTAGAGCCTGACAGAGCCCGACAGAGCCCGACAGAGCCCGACAGAGACCAGTAGAGCCCGACAGAGCCCGACAGAGCCCGACAGAGCCCGACAGGGCCCGACAGAGCCCAGTAGAGCCCGACAGAGCCCGACAGAGCCCGACAGAGCCCGACAGAGCCCGACAGGGCCCAGTAGAGCCCAGTAGAGCCCGACAGAGCCCAGTAGAGCCCGACAGAGCCCGACAGAGCCCGACAGAGCCCGACAGGGCCCGACAGGGCCCGACAGAGCCCGACAGGGCCCGACAGAGCCCGACAGAGCCCGACAGAGCCTGACAGAGCCCGACAGAGCCCAGTAGAGCCCGACAGAGCCCGACAGAGCCCGACAGAACCCGACAGAGCCCGACAGAGCCCGACAGGGCCCGACAGGGCCCGACAGAGCCCGACAGAGCCCGACAGGGCCCAGTAGAGCCCGACAGAGCCCGACAGAGCCCAGTAGAGCCCAGTAGAGCCCGACAGAGCCCGACAGAGCCCGACAGAGCCCGAGAGAGCCCGACAGGGCCCAGCAGAGCCCGACAGAGCCCGACAGAGCCCGACAGAGCCTGACAGGGCCCGACAGAGCCCGACAGGGCCCGACAGAGCCCGACAGAGCCCGACAGGGCCCGACAGGGCCCAGTAGAGCCCGACAGAGCCCGACAGGGCCCGACAGAGCCCGACAGAGCCCGACAGGGCCCGACAGAGCCCGACAGAGCCCGACAGGGCCCGACAGGGCCCAGTAGAGCCCGACAGAGCCCGACAGAGCCCGACAGAGCCCGACAGGGCCCGACAGAGCCCGACAGAGCCCGACAGGGCCCGACAGGGCCCGACAGAGCCCGACAGAGCCCATTAGAGCCCGACAGAGCCCGACAGAGCCCGACAGAGCCCGACAGGGCCCAGTAGAGCCCAGTAGAGCCCGACAGAGCCCAGTAGAGCCCGACAGAGCCCGACAGAGCCCGACAGAGCCCGTCAGGGCCCGACAGGGCCCGACAGAGCCCGACAGGGCCCGACAGAGCCCGACAGAGCCCGACAGAGCCCGACAGGGCCCGACAGAGCCTGACAGAGCCCGACAGGGCCCAGTAGAGCCCGACAGAGCCCGACAGAGCCCGACAGAACCCGACAGAGCCCGACAGAGCCCGACAGAGCCCGACAGGGCCCGACAGAGCCCGACAGAGCCCGACAGAGCCCGACAGGGCCCGACAGAGCCCGACAGAGCCCGACAGGGCCCAGTAGAGCCCGACAGAGCCCGACAGAGCCCGACAGAGCCCGACAGGGCCCGACAGAGCCCGACAGAGCCCGACAGGGCCCGACAGGGCCCGACAGAGCCCGACAGAGCCCATTAGAGCCCGACAGAGCCCGACAGAGCCCGACAGAGCCCGACAGAGCCCGACAGGGCCCAGTAGAGCCCAGTAGAGCCCGACAGAGCCCAGTAGAGCCCGACAGAGCCCGACAGAGCCCGACAGAGCCCGTCAGGGCCCGACAGGGCCCGACAGATCCCGACAGGGCCCGACAGAGCCCGACAGAGCCCGACAGAGCCCGACAGGGCCCGACAGAGCCTGACAGAGCCCGACAGGGCCCAGTAGAGCCCGACAGAGCCCGACAGAGCCCAACAGAACCCGACAGAGCCCGACAGAGCCCTACAGAGCCCGACAGGGCCCAGTAGAGCCCGACAGAGCCCGACAGAGCCCGACAGAGCCCGACAGGGCCCAGTAGAGCCCGACAGAGCCCGACAGAGCCCAGTAGAGCCCAGTAGAGCCCGACAGAGCCCGACAGAGCCCGACAGAGCCCGACAGAACCCGACAGAGCCCGACAGAGACCAGTTGAGCCCGACAGAGCCCGACAGAGCCCGACAGAGTCCGACAGGGCCCGACAGGGCCCAGTAGAGCCCGACAGAGTCCGACAGAGCCCGACAGGGCCCAGTAGAGCCCGACAGAGCCCGACAGAGCCCGACAGAGCCCGACAGGGCCCGACAGGGCCCGACAGAGCCCGACAGAGCCCGACAGGGCCCGACAGAGCCCGACAGAGCCCGACAGGGCCCGACAGGGCCGGACAGAGCCCATTTTAGCCCAGTAGAGCCCGACAGAGCCCGACAGAGCCCGACAGAGCCCGACAGGACCCGACAGAGCCCGACAGGGCCCAGTAGAGCCCGACAGAGCCCGACAGAGCCCGACAGAGCCCGACAGAGCCCGACAGGGCCCGACAGAGCCCGACAGAGCCCGACAGGGCCCGACAGGGCCCAGTAGAGCCCGACAGAGCCCGACAGAGCCCGACAGAGACCAGTAGAGCCCGACAGAGCCCGACAGAGCCCGACAGGGCCCGACAGAGCCCAGTAGAGCCCGACAGAGCCCGACAGAGCCCGACAGAGCCCGACAGGGCCCAGTAGAGCCCAGTAGAGCCCGACAGAGCCCAGTAGAGCCCGACAGAGCCCGACAGAGCCCGACAGAGCCCGACAGGGCCCGACAGGGCCCGAAAGAGCCCGACAGGGCCCGACAGAGCCCGACAGAGCCCGACAGAGCCCGACAGAGCCTGACAGAGCCCGACAGAGCCCAGTAGAGCCCGACAGAGCCCGACAGAGCCCGACAGAACCCGACAGAGCCCGACAGAGCCCGACAGGGCCCGACAGGGCCCGACAGAGCCCGACAGAGCCCGACAGGGCCCAGTAGAGCCCGACAGAGCCCGACAGAGCCCAGTAGAGCCCAGTAGAGCCCGACAGAGCCCGACAGAGCCCGACAGAGCCCGACAGAACCCGACAGAGCCCGACAGAGACCAGCTGAGCCCGGCAGAGCCCGACAGAGCCCGACAGAGCCCGACAGGGCCCGACAGGGCCCAGTAGAGCCCGACAGAGACCGACAGAGCCCGACAGAGCCCGACAGAGCCCAGTAGAGCCCGACAGAGCCCGACAGAGCCCGACAGAGCCCGACAGGGCCCGACAGAGCCCGACAGAGCCCGACAGAACCCGACAGAGCCCAGTAGAGCCCGACAGAGCCCGACAGAGCCCGACAGAGCCCGACAGAGCCCGACAGAGCCCGACAGGGCCCAGTAGAGCCCAGTAGAGCCCGACAGAGCCCGACAGAGCCCGACAGAGCCCGACAGGGCCCGACAGGGCCCGACAGAGCCCGACAGGGCCCGACAGAGCCCGACAGAGCCCGACAGAGCCCGACAGGGCCCGACAGAGCCTGACAGAGCCCGACAGGGCCCAGTAGAGCCCGACAGAGCCCCACAGAGCCCGACAGAGCCCGACAGAGCCCAGTAGAGCCCGACAGAGCCCGACAGAGCCCGACAGAGCCCGACAGGGCCCGACAGAGCCCGACAGAGCCCGACAGAGCCCGACAGGGCCCGACAGAGCCCAGTTTAGCCCAGTAGAGCCCGACAGAGCCCGACAGAGCCCGACAGGGCCCGACAGGGCCCAGTAGAGCCCGACAGAGCCCGACAGAGCCCGACAGAGCCCGACAGGGCCCGACAGGGCCCGACAGAGCCCGACAGAGCCCGACAGGGCCCGACAGAGCCCGACAGAGCCCGACAGGGCCCGACAGGGCCGGACAGAGCCCATTTTAGCCCAGTAGAGCCCGACAGAGCCCGACAGAGCCCGACAGAGCCCGACAGGACCCGACAGAGCCCGACAGGGCCCAGTAGAGCCCGACAGAGCCCGACAGAGCCCGACAGAGCCCGACAGAGCCCGACAGGGCCCGACAGAGCCCGACAGAGCCCGACAGGGCCCGACAGGGCCCAGTAGAGCCCGACAGAGCCCGACAGAGCCCGACAGAGACCAGTAGAGCCCGACAGAGCCCGACAGAGCCCGACAGGGCCCGACAGAGCCCAGTAGAGCCCGACAGAGCCCGACAGAGCCCGACAGAGCCCGACAGGGCCCAGTAGAGCCCAGTAGAGCCCGACAGAGCCCAGTAGAGCCCGACAGAGCCCGACAGAGCCCGACAGAGCCCGACAGGGCCGACAGGGCCCGAAAGAGCCCGACAGGGCCCGACAGAGCCCGACAGAGCCCGACAGAGCCCGACAGAGCCTGACAGAGCCCGACAGAGCCCAGTAGAGCCCGACAGAGCCCGACAGAGCCCGACAGAACCCGACAGAGCCCGACAGAGCCCGACAGGGCCCGACAGGGCCCGACAGAGCCCGACAGAGCCCGACAGGGCCCAGTAGAGCCCGACAGAGCCCGACAGAGCCCAGTAGAGCCCAGTAGAGCCCGACAGAGCCCGACAGAGCCCGACAGAGCCCGACAGAACCCGACAGAGCCCGACAGAGACCAGCTGAGCCCGGCAGAGCCCGACAGAGCCCGACAGAGCCCGACAGGGCCCGACAGGGCCCAGTAGAGCCCGACAGAGACCGACAGAGCCCGACAGAGCCCGACAGAGCCCAGTAGAGCCCGACAGAGCCCGACAGAGCCCGACAGAGCCCGACAGGGCCCGACAGAGCCCGACAGAGCCCGACAGAACCCGACAGAGCCCAGTAGAGCCCGACAGAGCCCGACAGAGCCCGACAGAGCCCGACAGAGCCCGACAGAGCCCGACAGGGCCCAGTAGAGCCCAGTAGAGCCCGACAGAGCCCGACAGAGCCCGACAGAGCCCGACAGGGCCCGACAGGGCCCGACAGAGCCCGACAGGGCCCGACAGAGCCCGACAGAGCCCGACAGAGCCCGACAGGGCCCGACAGAGCCTGACAGAGCCCGACAGGGCCCAGTAGAGCCCGACAGAGCCCCACAGAGCCCGACAGAGCCCGACAGAGCCCAGTAGAGCCCGACAGAGCCCGACAGAGCCCGACAGAGCCCGACAGGGCCCGACAGAGCCCGACAGAGCCCGACAGAGCCCGACAGGGCCCGACAGAGCCCAGTTTAGCCCAGTAGAGCCCGACAGAGCCCGACAGAGCCCGACAGGGCCCGACAGGGCCCAGTAGAGCCCGACAGAGCCCGACAGGGCCTGACAGAGCCCGACAGAGCCCGACAGGGCCCGACAGAGCCCGACAGAGCCCGACAGAGCCCGACAGGGCCCAGCAGAGCCCGACAGAGCCCGACAGAGCCCGACAGAGCCTGACAGGGCCCGACAGAGCCCGACAGGGCCCGACAGAGCCCGACAGAGCCCGACAGGGCCCGACAGGGCCCAGTAGAGCCCGACAGAGCCCGACAGGGCCCGACAGAGCCCGACAGAGCCCGACAGGGCCCGACAGGGCCCAGTAGAGCCCGACAGAGCCCGACAGAGCCCGACAGAGCCCGACAGGGCCCGACAGAGCCCGACAGAGCCCGACAGGGCCCGACAGGGCCCGACAGAGCCCGACAGAGCCCATTAGAGCCCGACAGAGCCCGACAGAGCCCGACAGAGCCCGACAGGGCCCAGTAGAGCCCAGTAGAGCCCGACAGAGCCCAGTAGAGCCCGACAGAGCCCGACAGAGCCCGACAGAGCCCGTCAGGGCCCGACAGGGCCCGACAGAGCCCGACAGGGCCCGACAGAGCCCGACAGAGCCCGACAGAGCCCGACAGGACCCGACAGAGCCTGACAGAGCCCGACAGGGCCCAGTAGAGCCCGACAGAGCCCGACAGAGCCCGACAGAACCCGACAGAGCCCGACAGAGCCCGACAGAGCCCGACAGGGCCCGACAGAGCCCGACAGAGCCCGACAGGGCCCGACAGAGCCCGACAGAGCCCGACAGGGCCCAGTAGAGCCCGACAGAGCCCGACAGAGCCCGACAGAGCCCGACAGGGCCCGACAGAGCCCGACAGAGCCCGACAGGGCCCGACAGAGCCCGACAGAGCCCGACAGGGCCCAGTAGAGCCCGACAGAGCCCGACAGAGCCCGACAGAGCCCGACAGGGCCCGACAGAGCCCGACAGAGCCCGACAGGGCCCGACAGGGCCCGACAGAGCCCGACAGAGCCCATTAGAGCCCGACAGAGCCCGACAGAGCCCGACAGAGCCCGACAGAGCCCGACAGGGCCCAGTAGAGCCCAGTAGAGCCCGACAGAGCCCAGTAGAGCCCGACAGAGCCCGACAGAGCCCGACAGAGCCCGTCAGGGCCCGACAGGGCCCGACAGATCCCGACAGGGCCCGACAGAGCCCGACAGAGCCCGACAGAGCCCGACAGGGCCCGACAGAGCCTGACAGAGCCCGACAGGGCCCAGTAGAGCCCGACAGAGCCCGACAGAGCCCAACAGAACCCGACAGAGCCCGACAGAGCCCTACAGAGCCCGACAGGGCCCAGTAGAGCCCGACAGAGCCCGACAGAGCCCGACAGAGCCCGACAGGGCCCAGTAGAGCCCGACAGAGCCCGACAGAGCCCAGTAGAGCCCAGTAGAGCCCGACAGAGCCCGACAGAGCCCGACAGAGCCCGACAGAACCCGACAGAGCCCGACAGAGACCAGTTGAGCCCGACAGAGCCCGACAGAGCCCGACAGAGTCCGACAGGGCCCGACAGGGCCCAGTAGAGCCCGACAGAGTCCGACAGAGCCCGACAGGGCCCAGTAGAGCCCGACAGAGCCCGACAGAGCCCGACAGAGCCCGACAGGGCCCGACAGGGCCCGACAGAGCCCGACAGAGCCCGACAGGGCCCGACAGAGCCCGACAGAGCCCGACAGGGCCCGACAGGGCCGGACAGAGCCCATTTTAGCCCAGTAGAGCCCGACAGAGCCCGACAGAGCCCGACAGAGCCCGACAGAGCCCGACAGGACCCGACAGAGCCCGACAGGGCCCAGTAGAGCCCGACAGAGCCCGACAGAGCCCGACAGAGCCCGACAGGGCCCGACAGAGCCCGACAGAGCCCGACAGGGCCCGACAGGGCCCAGTAGAGCCCGACAGAGCCCGACAGAGCCCGACAGAGACCAGTAGAGCCCGACAGAGCCCGACAGAGCCCGACAGGGCCCGACAGAGCCCAGTAGAGCCCGACAGAGCCCGACAGAGCCCGACAGAGCCCGACAGGGCCCAGTAGAGCCCAGTAGAGCCCGACAGAGCCCAGTAGAGCCCGACAGAGCCCGACAGAGCCCGACAGAGCCCGACAGGGCCCGACAGGGCCCGAAAGAGCCCGACAGGGCCCGACAGAGCCCGACAGAGCCCGACAGAGCCCGACAGAGCCTGACAGAGCCCGACAGAGCCCAGTAGAGCCCGACAGAGCCCGACAGAGCCCGACAGAACCCGACAGAGCCCGACAGAGCCCGACAGGGCCCGACAGGGCCCGACAGAGCCCGACAGAGCCCGACAGAGCCCAGTAGAGCCCGACAGAGCCCGACAGAGCCCGACAGAGCCCGACAGAACCCGACAGAGCCCGACAGAGACCAGCTGAGCCCGGCAGAGCCCGACAGAGCCCGACAGAGCCCGACAGGGCCCGACAGGGCCCAGTAGAGCCCGACAGAGACCGACAGAGCCCGACAGAGCCCGACAGAGCCCAGTAGAGCCCGACAGAGCCCGACAGAGCCCGACAGAGCCCGACAGGGCCCGACAGAGCCCGACAGAGCCCGACAGAACCCGACAGAGCCCAGTAGAGCCCGACAGAGCCCGACAGAGCCCGACAGAGCCCGACAGAGCCCGACAGAGCCCGACAGGGCCCAGTAGAGCCCAGTAGAGCCCGACAGAGCCCGACAGAGCCCGACAGAGCCCGACAGGGCCCGACAGGGCCCGACAGAGCCCGACAGGGCCCGACAGAGCCCGACAGAGCCCGACAGAGCCCGACAGGGCCCGACAGAGCCTGACAGAGCCCGACAGGGCCCAGTAGAGCCCGACAGGGCCCGACAGAGCCCGACAGAGCCCGACAGAGCCCGACAGGGCCCAGCAGAGCCCGACAGAGCCCGACAGAGCCCGACAGAGCCTGACAGGGCCCGACAGAGCCCGACAGGGCCCGACAGAGCCCGACAGGGCCCGACAGAGCCCGACAGAGCCCGACAGAGCCCGACAGGGCCCGACAGAGCCTGACAGAGCCCGACAGGGCCCAGTAGAGCCCGACAGAGCCCGACAGAGCCCGACAGAACCCGACAGAGCCCGACAGAGCCCGACAGAGCCCGACAGGGCCCGACAGAGCCCGACAGAGCCCGACAGAGCCCGACAGGGCCCGACAGAGCCCGACAGAGCCCGACAGGGCCCAGTAGAGCCCGACAGAGCCCGACAGAGCCCGACAGAGCCCGACAGGGCCCGACAGAGCCCGACAGAGCCCGACAGGGCCCGACAGGGCCCGACAGAGCCCGACAGAGCCCATTAGAGCCCGACAGAGCCCGACAGAGCCCGACAGAGCCCGACAGAGCCCGACAGGGCCCAGTAGAGCCCAGTAGAGCCCGACAGAGCCCAGTAGAGCCCGACAGAGCCCGACAGAGCCCGACAGAGCCCGTCAGGGCCCGACAGGGCCCGACAGATCCCGACAGGGCCCGACAGAGCCCGACAGAGCCCGACAGAGCCCGACAGGGCCCGACAGAGCCTGACAGAGCCCGACAGGGCCCAGTAGAGCCCGACAGAGCCCGACAGAGCCCAACAGAACCCGACAGAGCCCGACAGAGCCCTACAGAGCCCGACAGGGCCCAGTAGAGCCCGACAGAGCCCGACAGAGCCCGACAGAGCCCGACAGGGCCCAGTAGAGCCCGACAGAGCCCGACAGAGCCCAGTAGAGCCCAGTAGAGCCCGACAGAGCCCGACAGAGCCCGACAGAGCCCGACAGAACCCGACAGAGCCCGACAGAGACCAGTTGAGCCCGACAGAGCCCGACAGAGCCCGACAGAGTCCGACAGGGCCCGACAGGGCCCAGTAGAGCCCGACAGAGTCCGACAGAGCCCGACAGGGCCCAGTAGAGCCCGACAGAGCCCGACAGAGCCCGACAGAGCCCGACAGGGCCCGACAGGGCCCGACAGAGCCCGACAGAGCCCGACAGGGCCCGACAGAGCCCGACAGAGCCCGACAGGGCCCGACAGGGCCGGACAGAGCCCATTTTAGCCCAGTAGAGCCCGACAGAGCCCGACAGAGCCCGACAGAGCCCGACAGAGCCCGACAGGACCCGACAGAGCCCGACAGGGCCCAGTAGAGCCCGACAGAGCCCGACAGAGCCCGACAGAGCCCGACAGAGCCCGACAGGGCCCGACAGAGCCCGACAGAGCCCGACAGGGCCCGACAGGGCCCAGTAGAGCCCGACAGAGCCCGACAGAGCCCGACAGAGACCAGTAGAGCCCGACAGAGCCCGACAGAGCCCGACAGGGCCCGACAGAGCCCAGTAGAGCCCGACAGAGCCCGACAGAGCCCGACAGAGCCCGACAGGGCCCAGTAGAGCCCAGTAGAGCCCGACAGAGCCCAGTAGAGCCCGACAGAGCCCGACAGAGCCCGACAGAGCCCGACAGGGCCCGACAGGGCCCGAAAGAGCCCGACAGGGCCCGACAGAGCCCGACAGAGCCCGACAGAGCCCGACAGAGCCTGACAGAGCCCGACAGAGCCCAGTAGAGCCCGACAGAGCCCGACAGAGCCCGACAGAACCCGACAGAGCCCGACAGAGCCCGACAGGGCCCGACAGGGCCCGACAGAGCCCGACAGAGCCCGACAGGGCCCAGTAGAGCCCGACAGAGCCCGACAGAGCCCAGTAGAGCCCAGTAGAGCCCGACAGAGCCCGACAGAGCCCGACAGAGCCCGACAGAACCCGACAGAGCCCGACAGAGACCAGCTGAGCCCGGCAGAGCCCGACAGAGCCCGACAGAGCCCGACAGGGCCCGACAGGGCCCAGTAGAGCCCGACAGAGACCGACAGAGCCCGACAGAGCCCGACAGAGCCCAGTAGAGCCCGACAGAGCCCGACAGAGCCCGACAGAGCCCGACAGGCCCGACAGAGCCCGACAGAGCCCGACAGAACCCGACAGAGCCCAGTAGAGCCCGACAGAGCCCGACAGAGCCCGACAGAGCCCGACAGAGCCCGACAGAGCCCGACAGGGCCCAGTAGAGCCCAGTAGAGCCCGACAGAGCCCGACAGAGCCCGACAGAGCCCGACAGGGCCCGACAGGGCCCGACAGAGCCCGACAGGGCCCGACAGAGCCCGACAGAGCCCGACAGAGCCCGACAGGGCCCGACAGAGCCTGACAGAGCCCGACAGGGCCCAGTAGAGCCCGACAGAGCCCCACAGAGCCCGACAGAGCCCGACAGAGCCCAGTAGAGCCCGACAGAGCCCGACAGAGCCCGACAGAGCCCGACAGGGCCCGACAGAGCCCGACAGAGCCCGACAGAGCCCGACAGGGCCCGACAGAGCCCAGTTTAGCCCAGTAGAGCCCGACAGAGCCCGACAGAGCCCGACAGGGCCCGACAGGGCCCAGTAGAGCCCGACAGAGCCCGACAGGGCCTGACAGAGCCCGACAGAGCCCGACAGGGCCCGACAGAGCCCGACAGAGCCCGACAGAGCCCGACAGGGCCCAGCAGAGCCCGACAGAGCCCGACAGAGCCCGACAGAGCCTGACAGGGCCCGACAGAGCCCGACAGGGCCCGACAGAGCCCGACAGAGCCCGACAGGGCCCGACAGGGCCCAGTAGAGCCCGACAGAGCCCGACAGGGCCCGACAGAGCCCGACAGAGCCCGACAGGGCCCGACAGGGCCCAGTAGAGCCCGACAGAGCCCGACAGAGCCCGACAGAGCCCGACAGGGCCCGACAGAGCCCGACAGAGCCCGACAGGGCCCGACAGGGCCCGACAGAGCCCGACAGAGCCCATTAGAGCCCGACAGAGCCCGACAGAGCCCGACAGAGCCCGACAGGGCCCAGTAGAGCCCAGTAGAGCCCGACAGAGCCCAGTAGAGCCCGACAGAGCCCGACAGAGCCCGACAGAGCCCGTCAGGGCCCGACAGGGCCCGACAGAGCCCGACAGGGCCCGACAGAGCCCGACAGAGCCCGACAGAGCCCGACAGGACCCGACAGAGCCTGACAGAGCCCGACAGGGCCCAGTAGAGCCCGACAGAGCCCGACAGAGCCCGACAGAACCCGACAGAGCCCGACAGAGCCCGACAGAGCCCGACAGGGCCCGACAGAGCCCGACAGAGCCCGACAGGGCCCGACAGAGCCCGACAGAGCCCGACAGGGCCCAGTAGAGCCCGACAGAGCCCGACAGAGC
This sequence comes from Caloenas nicobarica, assembly GCF_036013445.1. NCBI lineage: Eukaryota > Metazoa > Chordata > Aves > Columbiformes > Columbidae > Caloenas > Caloenas nicobarica. The sequence continues at coordinate 147,803 of NW_027016990.1, forward strand.
CCGACAGAGCCCGACAGGGCCCCGACAGAGCCCGACAGAGCCCGACAGGGCCCGACAGAGCCCGACAGAGCCCGACAGGGCCCAGTAGAGCCCGACAGAGCCCGACAGAGCCCGACAGAGCCCGACAGGGCCCGACAGAGCCCGACAGAGCCCGACAGGGCCGACAGGCCCGACAGAGCCGCAGAGCCCATTAGAGCCCGACAGAGCCCCCCGACAGAGCCCGACAGAGCCCGACAGAGCCCGACAGGGCCCAGTAGAGCCCAGTAGAGCCCGACAGAGCCCAGTAGAGCCCGACAGAGCCCGACAGAGCCCGACAGAGCCCGTCAGGGCCCGACAGGGCCCGACAGATCCCGACAGGGCCCGACAGAGCCCGACAGAGCCCGACAGAGCCCGACAGGGCCCGACAGAGCCTGACAGAGCCCGACAGGGCCCAGTAGAGCCCGACAGAGCCCGACAGAGCCCAACAGAACCCGACAGAGCCCGACAGAGCCCTACAGAGCCCGACAGGGCCCAGTAGAGCCCGACAGAGCCCGACAGAGCCCGACAGAGCCCGACAGGGCCCAGTAGAGCCCGACAGAGCCCGACAGAGCCCAGTAGAGCCCAGTAGAGCCCGACAGAGCCCGACAGAGCCCGACAGAGCCCGACAGAACCCGACAGAGCCCGACAGAGACCAGTTGAGCCCGACAGAGCCCGACAGAGCCCGACAGAGTCCGACAGGGCCCGACAGGGCCCAGTAGAGCCCGACAGAGTCCGACAGAGCCCGACAGGGCCCAGTAGAGCCCGACAGAGCCCGACAGAGCCCGACAGAGCCCGACAGGGCCCGACAGGGCCCGACAGAGCCCGACAGAGCCCGACAGGGCCCGACAGAGCCCGACAGAGCCCGACAGGGCCCGACAGGGCCGGACAGAGCCCATTTTAGCCCAGTAGAGCCCGACAGAGCCCGACAGAGCCCGACACAGCCCGACAGAGCCCGACAGGACCCGACAGAGCCCGACAGGGCCCAGTAGAGCCCGACAGAGCCCGACAGAGCCCGACAGAGCCCGACAGAGCCCGACAGGGCCCGACAGAGCCCGACAGAGCCCGACAGGGCCCGACAGGGCCCAGTAGAGCCCGACAGAGCCCGACAGAGCCCGACAGAGACCAGTAGAGCCCGACAGAGCCCGACAGAGCCCGACAGGGCCCGACAGAGCCCAGTAGAGCCCGACAGAGCCCGACAGAGCCCGACAGAGCCCGACAGGGCCCAGTAGAGCCCAGTAGAGCCCGACAGAGCCCAGTAGAGCCCGACAGAGCCCGACAGAGCCCGACAGAGCCCGACAGGGCCCGACAGGGCCCGAAAGAGCCCGACAGGGCCCGACAGAGCCCGACAGAGCCCGACAGAGCCCGACAGAGCCTGACAGAGCCCGACAGAGCCCAGTAGAGCCCGACAGAGCCCGACAGAGCCCGACAGAACCCGACAGAGCCCGACAGAGCCCGACAGGGCCCGACAGGGCCCGACAGAGCCCGACAGAGCCCGACAGGGCCCAGTAGAGCCCGACAGAGCCCGACAGAGCCCAGTAGAGCCCAGTAGAGCCCGACAGAGCCCGACAGAGCCCGACAGAGCCCGACAGAACCCGACAGAGCCCGACAGAGACCAGCTGAGCCCGGCAGAGCCCGACAGAGCCCGACAGAGCCCGACAGGGCCCGACAGGGCCCAGTAGAGCCCGACAGAGACCGACAGAGCCCGACAGAGCCCGACAGAGCCCAGTAGAGCCCGACAGAGCCCGACAGAGCCCGACAGAGCCCGACAGGGCCCGACAGAGCCCGACAGAGCCCGACAGAACCCGACAGAGCCCAGTAGAGCCCGACAGAGCCCGACAGAGCCCGACAGAGCCCGACAGAGCCCGACAGAGCCCGACAGGGCCCAGTAGAGCCCAGTAGAGCCCGACAGAGCCCGACAGAGCCCGACAGAGCCCGACAGGGCCCGACAGGGCCCGTAGACCAGAGCCCGACAGGGCCCGACAGAGCCCGACAGAGCCCGACAGAGCCCGACAGGGCCCGACAGAGCCTGACAGAGCCCGACAGGGCCCAGTAGAGCCCGACAGAGCCCCACAGAGCCCGACAGAGCCCGACAGAGCCCAGTAGAGCCCGACAGAGCCCGACAGAGCCCGACAGAGCCCGACAGAGCCCGACAGAGCCCGACAGAGCCCGACAGGGCCCGACAGAGCCCAGTTTAGCCCAGTAGAGCCCGACAGAGCCCGACAGAGCCCGACAGGGCCCGACAGGGCCCAGTAGAGCCCGACAGAGCCCGACAGGGCCTGACAGAGCCCGACAGAGCCCGACAGGGCCCGACAGAGCCCGACAGAGCCCGACAGAGCCCGACAGGGCCCAGCAGAGCCCGACAGAGCCCGACAGAGCCCGACAGAGCCTGACAGGGAGCCTGACAGGTCCCGACAGAGCCCGACAGGGCCCGACAGAGCCCGACAGAGCCCGACAGGGCCCGACAGGGCCCAGTAGAGCCCGACAGAGCCCGACAGGGCCCGACAGAGCCCGACAGAGCCCGACAGGGCCCGACAGGGCCCAGTAGAGCCCGACAGAGCCCGACAGAGCCCGACAGGGCCCGACAGAGCCCGACAGAGCCCGACAGGGCCCGACAGGGCCCGACAGAGCCCGACAGAGCCCATTAGAGCCCGACAGAGCCCGACAGAGCCCGACAGAGCCCGTCAGGGCCCGACAGGGCCCGACAGATCCCGACAGGGCCCGACAGAGCCCGACAGAGCCCGACAGAGCCCGACAGGGCCCGACAGAGCCTGACAGAGCCCGACAGGGCCCAGTAGAGCCCGACAGAGCCCGACAGAGCCCAACAGAACCCGACAGAGCCCGACAGAGCCCTACAGAGCCCGACAGGGCCCAGTAGAGCCCGACAGAGCCCGACAGAGCCCGACAGAGCCCGACAGGGCCCAGTAGAGCCCGACAGAGCCCGACAGAGCCCAGTAGAGCCCAGTAGAGCCCGACAGAGCCCGACAGAGCCCGACAGAGCCCGACAGAACCCGACAGAGCCCGACAGAGACCAGTTGAGCCCGACAGAGCCCGACAGAGCCCGACAGAGTCCGACAGGGCCCGACAGGGCCCAGTAGAGCCCGACAGAGTCCGACAGAGCCCGACAGGGCCCAGTAGAGCCCGACAGAGCCCGACAGAGCCCGACAGAGCCCGACAGGGCCCGACAGGGCCCGACAGAGCCCGACAGAGCCCGACAGGGCCCGACAGGGCCCGACAGAGCCCGACAGGGCCCGACAGGGCCGGACAGAGCCCATTTTAGCCCAGTAGAGCCCGACAGAGCCCGACAGAGCCCGACAGAGCCCGACAGAGCCCGACAGGACCCGACAGAGCCCGACAGGGCCCAGTAGAGCCCGACAGAGCCCGACCAGAGCCCGACAGAGCCCGACAGAGCCCGACAGGGCCCGACAGAGCCCGACAGGGCCCGACAGGGCCCAGTAGAGCCCGACAGAGCCCGACAGAGCCCGACAGAGACCAGTAGAGCCCGACAGAGCCCGACAGAGCCCGACAGGGCCCGACAGAGCCCAGTAGAGCCCGACAGAGCCCGACAGAGCCCGACAGAGCCCGACAGGGCCCAGTAGAGCCCAGTAGAGCCCGACAGAGCCCAGTAGAGCCCGACAGAGCCCGACAGAGCCCGACAGAGCCCGACAGGGCCCGACAGGGCCCGAAAGAGCCCGACAGGGCCCGACAGAGCCCGACAGACCGACAGAGCCCGACAGAGCCTGACAGAGCCCGACAGAGCCCAGTAGAGCCCGACAGAGCCCGACAGAGCCCGACAGAACCCGACAGAGCCCGACAGAGCCCGACAGGGCCCGACAGGGCCCGACAGAGCCCGACAGAGCCCGACAGGGCCCAGTAGAGCCCGACAGAGCCCGACAGAGCCCAGTAGAGCCCAGTAGAGCCCGACAGAGCCCGACAGAGCCCGACAGAGCCCGACAGAACCCGACAGAGCCCGACAGAGACCAGCTGAGCCCGGCAGAGCCCGACAGAGCCCGACAGAGCCCGACAGGGCCCGACAGGGCCCAGTAGAGCCCGACAGAGACCGACAGAGCCCGACAGAGCCCGACAGAGCCCAGTAGAGCCCGACAGAGCCCGACAGAGCCCGACAGAGCCCGACAGGGCCCGACAGAGCCCGACAGAGCCCGACAGAACCCGACAGAGCCCAGTAGAGCCCGACAGAGCCCGACAGAGCCCGACAGAGCCCGACAGAGCCCGACAGAGCCCGACAGGGCCCAGTAGAGCCCAGTAGAGCCCGACAGAGCCCGACAGGGCCCGACAGGGCCCGACAGAGCCCGACAGGGCCCGACAGAGCCCGACAGAGCCCGACAGAGCCCGACAGGGCCCGACAGAGCCTGACAGAGCCCGACAGGGCCCAGTAGAGCCCGACAGAGCCCCACAGAGCCCGACAGAGCCCGACAGAGCCCAGTAGAGCCCGACAGAGCCCGACAGAGCCCGACAGAGCCCGACAGAGCCCGACAGGGCCCGACAGAGCCCGACAGAGCCCGACAGGGCCCGACAGAGCCCAGTTTAGCCCAGTAGAGCCCGACAGAGCCCGACAGAGCCCGACAGGGCCCGACAGGGCCCAGTAGAGCCCGACAGAGCCCGACAGGGCCTGACAGAGCCCGACAGAGCCCGACAGGGCCCGACAGAGCCCGACAGAGCCCGACAGAGCCCGACAGGGCCCAGCAGAGCCCGACAGAGCCCGACAGAGCCCGACAGAGCCTGACAGGGCCCGACAGAGCCCGACAGGGCCCGACAGAGCCCGACAGAGCCCGACAGGGCCCGACAGGGCCCAGTAGAGCCCGACAGAGCCCGACAGGGCCCGACAGAGCCCGACAGAGCCCGACAGGGCCCGACAGGGCCCAGTAGAGCCCGACAGAGCCCGACAGAGCCCGACAGGGCCCGACAGAGCCCGACAGAGCCCGACAGGGCCCGACAGGGCCCGACAGAGCCCGACAGAGCCCATTAGAGCCCGACAGAGCCCGACAGAGCCCGACAGAGCCCGACAGGGAGGCCCAGTAGAGCCCAGTAGAGCCCGACAGAGCCCAGTAGAGCCCGACAGAGCCCGACAGAGCCCGACAGAGCCCGTCAGGGCCCGACAGGGCCCGACAGAGCCCGACAGGGCCCGACAGAGCCCGACAGAGCCCGACAGAGCCCGACAGGACCCGACAGAGCCTGACAGAGCCCGACAGGGCCCAGTAGAGCCCGACAGAGCCCGACAGAGCCCGACAGAACCCGACAGAGCCCGACAGAGCCCGACAGAGCCCGACAGGGCCCGACAGAGCCCGACAGAGCCCGACAGGGCCCGACAGAGCCCGACAGAGCCCGACAGGGCCCAGTAGAGCCCGACAGAGCCCGACAGAGCCCGACAGAGCCCGACAGGGCCCGACAGAGCCCGACAGAGCCCGACAGGGCCCGAGACAGAACCGCGACAGAGCCCCGACAGAGCCCATTAGAGCCCGACAGGGCCCGACAGAGCCCGACAGAGCCCGACAGGGCCCAAGTAGAGCCCAGTAGAGCCCGACAGAGCCCAGTAGAGCCCGACAGAGCCCGACAGAGCCCGACAGAGCCCGTCAGGGCCCGACAGGGCCCGACAGAGCCCGACAGGGCCCGACAGAGCCCCACAGAGCCCGACAGAGCCCGACAGGGCCCGACAGAGCCTGACAGAGCCCGACAGGGCCCAGTAGAGCCCGACAGAGCCCGACAGAGCCCAACAGAACCCGACAGAGCCCGACAGAGCCCTACAGAGCCCGACAGGGCCCGACAGAGCCCAACAGAGCCCGACAGGGCCCAGTAGAGCCCGACAGAGCCCGACAGAGCCCAGTAGAGCCCAGTAGAGCCCGACAGAGCCCGACAGAGCCCGACAGAGCCCGACAGAACCCGACAGAGCCCGACAGAGACCAGTTGAGCCCGACAGAGCCCGACAGAGCCCGACAGAGTCCGACAGGGCCCGACAGGGCCCAGTAGAGCCCGACAGAGCCCGACAGAGCCCAGTAGAGCCCAGTAGAGCCCGACAGAGCCCGACAGAGCCCGACAGAGCCCGACAGGGCCCGACAGGGCCCGACAGAGCCCAGTAGAGCCCGACAGAGCCCGACAGAGCCCGACAGGGCCCGACAGAGCCCAGTAGAGCCCGACAGAGCCCGACAGAGCCCGACAGGGCCCAGTAGAGCCCAGTAGAGCCCGACAGAGCCCAGTAGAGCCCGACAGAGCCCGACAGAGCCTGACAGAGCCCGACAGGGCCCGACAGTCCCCGACAGGGCCCGACAGAGCCCGACAGGGCCCAGTAGAGCCCGACAGAAGCCCGACAGAGCCCAGTAGACAGAAGCCCGACAGGGCCCGACAGAGCCCGACAGAGCCCGACAGAACCCGACAGAGCCCAGTAGAGCCCGACAGAGCCCGACAGAGCCCGACAGGGCCCGACAGAGCCCAGTAGAGCCCGACAGAGCCCGACAGAGCCCGACAGGGCCCAGTAGAGCCCAGTAGAGCCCGACAGAGCCCAGTAGAGCCCGACAGAGCCCGACAGAGCCTGACAGAGCCCGACAGGGCCCGACAGGGCCCGACAGGGCCCGACAGAGCCCGACAGGCCCAGTAGAGCCCGACAGAGCCCGACAGAGCCCGACAGAGCCCGACAGAGCCCGACAGAGCCACAGGGGCCCAGTAGAGCCCGACAGAGCCCGACAGAGCCCGACAGGGCCCGACAGAACCCGACAGAGCCCGACAGGGGCCCGACAGAGCCCGATAGAGCCCGACAGGGCCCGACAGAGCCCGACAGGGCCCGACAGAGCCTGACAGAGCCCGACAGGGCCCGACAGGGCCCGACAGAGCCCGACAGAGCCCGACAGGTCCCAGTAGAGCCCGACAGAGCCCGACAGAGCCCGACAGAGCCCGACAGAGCCCGACAGGGCCCAGTAGAGCCCAGTAGAGCCCGACAGAGCCCATTTAGCCCAGTAGAGCCCGACAGAGCCCGACAGAGCCCGACAGAGCCCGACAGGGCCCGACAGGGCCCGACAGAGCCCGACAGGGCCCGACAGAGCCGACAGAGCCCGAGAGAGCCCGACAGGGCCCGACAGAGCCTGACAGAGCCCGACAGGGCCCAGTAGAGCCCGACAGAGCCCGACAGAGCCCAGTAGAGGCCAGTAGAGCCCGACAGAGCCCCACCAGAGCCCGACAGAGCCCGACAGAACCCGACAGAGCCCAACAGAGACCAGTTGAGCCCGACAGAGCCCGACAGAGCCCGACAGAGCCCGACAGGGCCCGACAGGGCCCAGTAGAGCCCGACAGAGCCCGACAGAGCCCGACAGAGCCCAGTAGAGCCCGACAGAGCCCGACAGAGCCCGACAGAGCCCGACAGAGCCCGACAGGGCCCGACAGAGCCCAGTAGAGCCCGACAGAGCCCGACAGAGCCCGACAGGGCCCGACAGAGCCCAGTAGAGCCCGACAGAGCCCGACAGAGCCCGACAGAGCCCGACAGGGCCCAGTAGAGCCCAGTAGAGCCCGACAGAGCCCAGTAGAGCCCGACAGAGCCCGACAGGGCCCGACAGAGCCCGACAGAGCCCGACAGAGCCCGACAGGGCCCGACAGAGCCTGACAGAGCCCGACAGGGCCCAGTAGAGCCCGACAGAGCCCGACAGAGCCCGACAGAGCCCAGTAGAGCCCGACAGAGCCCGACAGAGCCCGACAGAGCCCGACAGGGCCCGACAGAGCCCGACAGAGCCCGACAGGGCCCGACAGGGCCCGACAGAGCCCGACAGAGCCCGACAGGGCCCGACAGAGCCCGACAGAACCCGACAGGGCCCAGTAGAGCCCGACAGAGCCCGACAGAGCCCGACAGGGCCCGACAGAGCCCGACAGAGCCCGACAGAGCCCGACAGGGCCCAGTAGAGCCCGACAGAGCCCGACAGCGCCTGACAGAGCCCGACAGAGCCCGACAGAGCCCGACAGGGCCCGACAGGGCCCGACAGGGCCCGACAGAGCCCGACAGGGCCCAGTAGACCCCCGAACAAGAGCCCCGACAGAGCCCGACAGAGCCCGACAGGGGCCGACAGAGCCCGACAGGGCCCGACAGGGCCCGACAGGGCCCAGTAGATCCCGACAGAGCCCGACAGAGCCCGACAGGGCCCGACAGAGTCCGACAGAGCCCGACAGAGCCCGACAGGGCCCGACAGGGCCCAGTAGAGCCCGACAGAGCCCGACAGAGCCCGACAGAGCCCGACAGGGGCCGACAGAGCCCGACAGGGCCCGGACAGGGCCCGACAGAGCCCGACAGAGCCCGACAGGGCCCGACAGAGCCCGACAGGGCCCAGTAGAGCCCAGACAGAGCCCGACAGAGCCCACAGAGCCCAGTAGAGCCCGACAGAGCCCGACAGGGCCCGACAGGGCCCGACAGGGCACAGTAGAGCCCGACAGAGCCCGACAGAGCTCAGTAGAGCCCAGTAGAGCCGACAGAGCCCGACAGAGCCCGACAGAGCCCGACAGGCCCGACAGAGCCCGACAGAGCCCGACAGGGCCCGACAGGGCCCGACAGAGCCCGACAGGGCCCGACAGGGCCCAGTAGAGCCCGACAGAGCCCGACAGAGCCCAGTAGAGCCCAGTAGAGCCCGACAGGGCCCGACAGGGCCCGACAGGGCCCAGTAGAGTCCGACAGAGCCCGACAGAGCTCAGTAGAGCCCGGGCCCGACAGAGTCCGACAGGGCCCGACAGGGCCCAGTAGAGCCCGACAGAGCCCGACAGAGCCCAGTAGAGCCCAGTAGAGCCCGACAGGGCCCGACAGGGCCCGACAGGGCCCAGTAGAGCCCGACAGAGCCCGACAGAGCTCAGTAGAGCCCAGTAGAGCCCGACAGAGCCCGACAGGGCCCGACAGAGCCCGACAGGGCCCAGTAGAGCCCGACAGAGCCCGACAGAGCCCGACAGAGCCCGACAGGGCCCAGTAGAGCCCGACAGAGCCCGACAGAGCCCGACAGAGCCCGACAGGGCCCGACAGGGCCCGACAGGGCCCGACAGAGCCCGACAGAGCCCGACAGGGCCCGACAGGGCCCGACAGAGCCCAGTTCAGCCCAGTAGAGCCCGACAGGGCCCGACAGAGCCCGACAGGGCCCGACAGAGCCCGACAGAGCCCGACAGGGCCCGACAGGGCCCATTAGAGCCCGACAGAGCCCGACAGGGCCCGACAGATCCCGACAGAGCCCGACAGGGCCCGACAGAGCCCGACAGAGCCCGACAGAGCCCGACAGGGCCCAGTAGAGCCCGACAGAGCCCGACAGAGCCCGACAGAGCCCGACAGAGCCCGACAGAGCCCGACAGGGCCCGACAGAGCCCGACAGAGCCCGACAGGGCCCAACAGGGCCCGACAGAGCCCGACAGAGCCCAGTAGAGCCCGACAGAGCCCGACAGAGCCCGACAGAGCCCGACAGGGCCCAGTAGAGCCCAGTAGAGCCCGACAGAGCCCAGTAGAGCCCGACAGAGCCCGACAGAGCCCGACAGAGCCCGACAGGGCCCGACAGAGCCCGACAGAGCCCGACAGGGCCCAGTAGAGCCGATAGAGCCCGACAGAGCCCGACAGAGCCCAGTAGAGCCCGACAGAGCCCGACAGAGCCCGACAGAGCCCGACAGGGCCCGACAGAGCCCGACAGAGCCCGACAGGGCCCGACAGGGCCCAGTAGAGCCCGACAGAGCCCGACAGAGCCCAGTAGAGCCCAGTAGAGCCCGACAGAGCCCGACAGAGCCCGACAGAGCCCTACAGAGCCCGACAGGGCCCGACAGAGCCCGACAGAGCCCGACAGGGCCCGACAGAGCCCAGTAGAGCCCGACAGGGCCCAGTAGAGCCCGACAGAGCCCGACAGAGCCCGACAGAGCCCGAAAGAGCCCGACAGAGCCCGACAGGGCCCGACAGAGCCCAGTAGAGCCCGACAGAGCCCGACAGAGCCCGACAGAGCCCGACAGAACCCGACAGAGCCCGACAGAGCCCGACAGGGCCCGACAGGGCCCGACAGAGCCCGACAGAGCCCGACAGGGCCCAGTAGAGCCCGACAGAGCCCGACAGGGCCCGACAGAGCCCGACAGAGCCCAACAGAGCCCGACAGGGCCCGACAGGGACCGACAGGGCCCAGTAGAGCCCGACAGAGCCCGACAGAGCCCGAGAGAACCCGACAGGGCCCAGTAGAGCCCGACAGAGCCCGACAGAGCCCGACAGAGCCTGACAGAGCCCGACAGGGCCCAGTAGAGCCCGACAGAGCCCGACAGAGCCCGACAGAGCCCGACAGGGCCCGACAGAGCCCGACAGAGCCCGACAGGGCCCGACAGGGCCCAGTAGAACCCGACAGAGCCCGACAGGGCCCAACAGAGCCCGACAGAGCCCGACAGAGCCCGACAGAGCGCGACAGGGCCCAGTAGAGCCCGACAGAGCCCGACAGAGCCCGACAGAGCCCGACAGGGCCCGACAGAGCCCGACAGAGCCCGACAGGGCCCGACAGAGCCCGACAGAGCCCGACAGGGCCCGACAGAGCCCAGTAGAGTCCGACAGAGCCCGACAGAGCCCGCAAGAGCCCGACAGGGCCCGACAGGGCCCGACAGAGCCCGACAGAGCCCGACAGAGCCCAGTAGAGCCCAGTAGAGCCCGACAGAGCCCGACAGAGCCCAGTAGAGCCCGACAGAGCCCGACAGGGCCCGACAGGGCCCGACAGGGCCCAGTAGAGCCCGACAGAGCCCGACAGAGCCCAGTAGAGCCCAGTAGAGTCCGACAGAGCCCGACAGAGCCCGACAGAGCCCGACAGGGCCCGACAGAGCCCGACAGAGCCCGACAGGGCCCGACAGGGCCCGACAGAGCCCGACAGGGCCCGACAGGGCCCGACAGGGCCCAGTAGAGCCCGACAGAGCCCGACAGAGCCCAGTAGAGCCCAGTAGAGCCCGACAGAGCCCGACAGAGCCCGACAGAGCCCAGTAGAGCCCAGTAGAGCCCGACAGGGCCCGACAGGGCCCGACAGGGCCCAGTAGAGCCCGACAGAGCCCGACAGAGCTCAGTAGAGCCCAGTAGAGCCCGACAGAGCCCGACAGAGCCCGACAGAGCCCGACAGGGCCCGACAGGGCCCGACAGAGTCCGACAGGGCCCGACAGGGCCCAGTAGAGCCCGACAGAGCCCGACAGAGCCCAGTAGAGCCCAGTAGAGCCCGACAGGGCCCGACAGGGCCCGACAGGGCCCAGTAGAGCCCGACAGAGCCCGACAGAGCTCAGTAGAGCCCAGTAGAGCCCGACAGAGCCCGACAGGGCCCGACAGAGCCCGACAGGGCCCAGTAGAGCCCGACAGAGCCCGACAGAGCCCGACAGAGCCCGACAGGGCCCAGTAGAGCCCGACAGAGCCCGACAGAGCCCGACAGAGCCCGACAGGGCCCGACAGGGCCCGACAGGGCCCGACAGAGCCCGACAGAGCCCGACAGGGCCCGACAGGGCCCGACAGAGCCCAGTTTAGCCCAGTAGAGCCCGACAGGGCCCGACAGAGCCCGACAGGGCCCGACAGAGCCCGACAGAGCCCGACAGGGCCCGACAGGGCCCATTAGAGCCCGACAGAGCCCGACAGGGCCCGACAGATCCCGACAGAGCCCGACAGGGCCCGACAGAGCCCGACAGAGCCCGACAGAGCCCGACAGGGCCCAGTAGAGCCCGACAGAGCCCGACAGAGCCCGACAGAGCCCGACAGGGCCCGACAGAGCCCGACAGAGCCCGACAGGGCCCAACAGGGCCCGACAGAGCCCGACAGAGCCCAGTAGAGCCCGACAGAGCCCGACAGAGCCCGACAGAGCCCGACAGGGCCCAGTAGAGCCCAGTAGAGCCCGACAGAGCCCAGTAGAGCCCGACAGAGCCCGACAGAGCCCGACAGAGCCCGACAGGGCCCGACAGAGCCCGACAGAGCCCGACAGGGCCCAGTAGAGCCCGATAGAGGCCGACAGAGCCCGACAGAGCCCAGTAGAGCCCGACAGAGCCCGACAGAGCCCGACAGAGCCCGACAGGGCCCGACAGAGCCCGACAGAGCCCGACAGGGCCCGACAGGGCCCAGTAGAGCCCGACAGAGCCCGACAGAGCCCAGTAGAGCCCAGTAGAGCCCGACAGAGCCCGACAGAGCCCGACAGAGCCCTACAGAGCCCGACAGGGCCCGACAGAGCCCGACAGAGCCCGACAGGGCCCGACAGAGCCCAGTAGAGCCCGACAGGGCCCAGTAGAGCCCGACAGAGCCCGACAGAGCCCGACAGAGCCCGAAAGAGCCCGACAGAGCCCGACAGGGCCCGACAGAGCCCAGTAGAGCCCGACAGAGCCCGACAGAGCCCGACAGAGCCCGACAGAACCCGACAGAGCCCGACAGAGCCCGACAGGGCCCGACAGGGCCCGACAGAGCCCGACAGAGCCCGACAGGGCCCAGTAGAGCCCGACAGAGCCCGACAGGGCCCGACAGAGCCCGACAGAGCCCAACAGAGCCCGACAGGGCCCGACAGGGACCGACAGGGCCCAGTAGAGCCCGACAGAGCCCGACAGAGCCAGAGAGAACCCGACAGGGCCCAGTAGAGCCCGACAGAGCCCGACAGAGCCCGACAGAGCCTGACAGAGCCCGACAGGGCCCAGTAGAGCCCGACAGAGCCCGACAGAGCCCGACAGAGCCCGACAGGGCCCGACAGAGCCCGACAGAGCCCGACAGGGCCCGACAGGGCCCAGTAGAACCCGACAGAGCCCGACAGGGCCCAACAGAGCCCGACAGAGCCCGACAGAGCCCGACAGAGCGCGACAGGGCCCAGTAGAGCCCGACAGAGCCCGACAGAGCCCGACAGAGCCCGACAGGGCCCGACAGAGCCCGACAGAGCCCGACAGGGCCCGACAGAGCCCGACAGAGCCCGACAGGGCCCGACAGAGCCCAGTAGAGTCCGACAGAGCCCGACAGAGCCCGCAAGAGCCCGACAGGGCCCGACAGGGCCCGACAGAGCCCGACAGAGCCCGACAGAGCCCAGTAGAGCCCAGTAGAGCCCGACAGAGCCCGACAGAGCCCAGTAGAGCCCGACAGAGCCCGACAGGGCCCGACAGGGCCCGACAGGGCCCAGTAGAGCCCGACAGAGCCCGACAGAGCCCAGTAGAGCCCAGTAGAGTCCGACAGAGCCCGACAGAGCCCGACAGAGCCCGACAGGGCCCGACAGAGCCCGACAGAGCCCGACAGGGCCCGACAGGGCCCGACAGAGCCCGACAGGGCCCGACAGGGCCCGACAGGGCCCAGTAGAGCCCGACAGAGCCCGACAGAGCCCAGTAGAGCCCAGTAGAGCCCGACAGGGCCCGACAGGGCCCGACAGAGCCCGACAGGGCCCGACAGAGCCCGACAGAGCCCAGTAGAGCCCGACAGAGACCGACAGGGCCCGACAGGGCCCAGCAGAGCCCGACAGAGCCCGACAGAGCCCGACAGAGCCCGACAGGGCCCGACAGAGCCCGACAGGGCCCGACAGGGCCCAGTAGAGCCCGACAGAGCCCGACAGGGCCCGACAGAGCCCGACAGAGCCCGACAGGGCCCAGCAGAGCCCGACAGAGCCCGACAGAGCCCGACAGGGCCCGACAGAGCCCGACAGGGCCCAACAGGGCCCAGTAGAGCCCGACAGAGCCCGACAGGGCCCGACAGAGCCCGACAGGGCCCGACAGGGCCCGACAGGGCCCAGTAGAGCCCGACAGAGCCCGACAGAGCCCAGTAGAGCCCAGTAGAGCCCGACAGAGCCCGACAGAGCCCGACAGATCCCGACAGGGCCCGACAGAGCCCGACAGGGCACAGTAGAGCCCGACAGAGCCCGACAGAGCCCGACAGGGCCCGACAGAGCCCGACAGAGCCCGACAGGGCCCGACAGGGCCCAGTAGAGCCCGACAGAGCCCGACAGAGCCCGACAGAGCCCGACAGAGACCAGTAGAGCCCGACAGAGCCCGACAGAGCCCGACAGAGCCCGACAGGGCCCGACAGAGCCCAGTAGAGCCCGACAGAGCCCGACAGAGCCCGACAGAGCCCGACAGAGCCCGACAGGGCCCAGTAGAGCCCAGTAGAGCCCGACAGAGCCCAGTAGAGCCCGACAGAGCCCGACAGAGCCCGACAGAGCCCGACAGGGCCCGACAGGGCCCGACAGAGCCCGACAGGGCCCGACAGAGCCCGACAGAGCCCGACAGAGCCCGACAGAGCCTGACAGAGCCCGACAGGGCCCAGTAGAGCCCGACAGAGCCCGACAGAGCCCGACAGAACCCGACAGAGCCCGACAGAGCCCGACAGGGCCCGACAGAGCCCGACAGAGCCCGACAGGGCCCAGTAGAGCCCAGTAGAGCCCGACAGAGCCCGACAGAGCCCGACAGAACCCGACAGAGCCCGACAGGGCCCGACAGGGCCCGACAGAGCCCGACAGAGCCCGACAGAGCCCAGTAGAGCCCAGTAGAGCCCGACAGAGCCCGACAGAGCCCGACAGAGCCCGACAGAACCCGACAGAGCCCGACAGAGACCAGCTGAGCCCGGCAGAGCCCGACAGAGCCCGACAGAGCCCGACAGGGCCCGACAGGGCCCAGTAGAGCCCGACAGAGACCGACAGAGCCCGACAGAGCCCGACAGAGCCCAGTAGAGCCCGACAGAGCCCGACAGAGCCCGACAGAGCCCGACAGGGCCCGACAGAGCCCGACAGAGCCCGACAGAACCCGACAGAGCCCAGTAGAGCCCGACAGAGCCCGACAGAGCCCGACAGAGCCCGACAGAGCCCGACAGGGCCCAGTAGAGCCCAGTAGAGCCCGACAGAGCCCGACAGAGCCCGACAGAGCCCGACAGGGCCCGACAGGGCCCGACAGGGCCCGACAGAGCCCGACAGGGCCCGACAGAGCCCGACAGAGCCCGACAGAGCCCGACAGGGCCCGACAGAGCCTGACAGAGCCCCACAGGGCCCAGTAGAGCCCGACAGAGCCCGACAGAGCCCGACAGAGCCCGACAGAGCCCGACAGAGCCCAGTAGAGCCCGACAGAGCCCGACAGAGCCCGACAGAGCCCGACAGGGCCCGACAGAGCCCGACAGAGCCCGACAGAGCCCGACAGGGCCCGACAGAGCCCGACAGAGCCCAGTAGAGCCCGACAGAGCCCGACAGAGCCCGACAGGGCCCGACAGGGCCCAGTAGAGCCCGACAGAGCCCGACAGGGCCTGACAGAGCCCGACAGGGCCCGACAGAGCCCGACAGAGCCCGACAGAGCCCGACAGAGCCCGACAGGGCCCAGCAGAGCCCGACAGAGCCCGACAGAGCCCGACAGAGCCTGACAGGGCCCGACAGAGCCCGACAGGGCCCGACAGAGCCCGACAGAGCCCGACAGGGCCCGACAGGGCCCAGTAGAGCCCGACAGAGCCCGACAGGGCCCGACAGAGCCCGACAGAGCCCGACAGGGCCCGACAGAGCCCGACAGAGCCCGACAGAGCCCGACAGGGCCCAGTAGAGCCCGACAGAGCCCGACAGAGCCCGACAGAGCCCGACAGGGCCCGACAGAGCCCGACAGAGCCCGACAGGGCCCGACAGGGCCCGACAGAGCCCGACAGAGCCCATTAGAGCCCGACAGAGCCCGACAGAGCCCGACAGAGCCCGACAGGGCCCAGTAGAGCCCAGTAGAGCCCGACAGAGCCCAGTAGAGCCCGACAGAGCCCGACAGAGCCCGACAGAGCCCGTCAGGGCCCGACAGGGCCCGACAGAGCCCGACAGGGCCCGACAGAGCCCGACAGAGCCCGACAGAGCCCGACAGGGCCCGACAGAGCCTGACAGAGCCCGACAGGGCCCAGTAGAGCCCGACAGAGCCCGACAGAGCCCGACAGAGCCCGACAGAACCCGACAGAGCCCAACAGAGACCAGTTGAGCCCGACAGAGCCCGACAGAGCCCGACAGAGCCCGACAGGGCCCGACAGGGCCCAGTAGAGCCCGACAGAGCCCGACAGAGCCCGACAGAGCCCAGTAGAGCCCGACAGAGCCCGACAGAGCCCGACAGAGCCCGACAGAGCCCGACAGGGCCCGACAGAGCCCAGTAGAGCCCGACAGAGCCCGACAGAGCCCGACAGGGCCCGACAGAGCCCAGTAGAGCCCGACAGAGCCCGACAGAGCCCGACAGAGCCCGACAGGGCCCAGTAGAGCCCAGTAGAGCCCGACAGAGCCCAGTAGAGCCCGACAGAGCCCGACAGGGCCCGACAGGGCCCGACAGAGCCCGACAGGGCCCGACAGAGCCCGACAGAGCCCGACAGAGCCCGACAGGGCCCGACAGAGCCTGACAGAGCCCGACAGGGCCCAGTAGAGCCCGACAGAGCCCGACAGAGCCCGACAGAGCCCAGTAGAGCCCGACAGAGCCCCACAGAGCCCGACAGAGCCCGACAGGGCCCGACAGAGCCCGACAGAGCCCGACAGGGCCCGACAGGGCCCGACAGAGCCCGACAGAGCCCGACAGGGCCCGACAGAGCCCGACAGAACCCGACAGGGCCCAGTAGAGCCCGACAGAGACCGACAGAGCCCGACAGGGCCCGACAGAGCCCGACAGAGCCCGACAGAGCCCGACAGGGCCCAGTAGAGCCCGACAGAGCCCGACAGCGCCCGACAGAGCCCGACAGAGCCCGACAGGGCCCGACAGAGCCCGACAGGGCCCAGTAGATCCCGAAAGAGCCCGACAGAGCCCGACAGAGCCCGACAGGGGCCGACAGAGCCCGACAGGGCCCGACAGGGCCCGACAGGGCCCAGTAGATCCCGACAGAGCCCGACAGAGCCCGACAGGGCCCGACAGAGCCCGACAGAGCCCGACAGAGCCCGACAGGGCCCGACAGGGCCCAGTAGAGCCCGACAGAGCCCGACAGAGCCCGACAGAGCCCGACAGGGGCCGACAGAGCCCGACAGGGCCCGACAGGGCCCGACAGAGCCCGACAGAGCCCGACAGGACCCGACAGAGCCCGACAGGGCCCAGTAGAGCCCGACAGAGCCCGACAGAGCCCGACAGAGCCCAGTAGAGCCCGACAGAGCCCGACAGGGCCCGACAGGGCCCGACAGGGCACAGTAGAGCCCGACAGAGCCCGACAGAGCTCAGTAGAGCCCAGTAGAGCCCGACAGAGCCCGACAGAGCCCGACAGAGCCCGACAGGGCCCGACAGAGCCCGACAGAGCCCGACAGGGCCCGACAGGGCCCGACAGAGCCCGACAGGGCCCGACAGGGCCCAGTAGAGCCCGACAGAGCCCGACAGAGCCCAGTAGAGCCCAGTAGAGCCCGACAGGGCCCGACAGGGCCCGACAGGGCCCAGTAGAGCCCGACAGAGCCCGACAGAGCTCAGTAGAGCCCAGTAGAGCCCGACAGAGGCCGACAGAGTCCGACAGAGCCCGACAGGGCCCGACAGGGCCCGACAGAGCCCGACAGGGCCCGACAGGGCCCAGTAGAGCCCGACAGAGCCCGACAGAGCCCAGTAGAGCCCAGTAGAGCCCGACAGGGCCCGACAGGGCCCGACAGGGCCCAGTAGAGCCCGACAGAGCCCGACAGAGCTCAGTAGAGCCCAGTAGAGCCCGACAGAGCCCGACAGGGCCCGACAGAGCCCGACAGGGCCCAGTAGAGCCCGACAGAGCCCGACAGAGCCCGACAGAGCCCGACAGGGCCCAGTAGAGCCCGACAGAGCCCGACAGAGCCCGACAGAGCCCGACAGGGCCCGACAGGGCCCGACAGGGCCCGACAGAGCCCAGTTTAGCCCAGTAGAGCCCGATAGAGCCCGACAGAGCCCGACAGGGCCCGACAGAGCCCGACAGGGCCCGACAGAGCCCGACAGAGCCCGACAGGGCCCGACAGGGCCCATTAGAGCCCGACAGAGCCCGACAGGGCCCGACAGATCCCGACAGAGCCCGACAGGGCCCGACAGAGCACGACAGAGCCCAACAGAGCCCGACAGGGCCCAGTAGAGCCCGACAGAGCCCGACAGAGCCCGACAGAGCCCGACAGGGCCCGACAGAGCCCGACAGAGCCCGACAGGGCCCAACAGGGCCCGACAGAGCCCGACAGAGCCCAGTAGAGCCCGACAGAGCCCGACAGAGCCCGACAGAGCCCGACAGGGCCCAGTAGAGCCCAGTAGAGCCCGACAGAGCCCAGTAGAGCCCGACAGAGCCGACAGAGCCCGACAGAGCCCGACAGGGCCCGACAGGGCCCGACAGAGCCCGACAGGGCCCAGTAGAGCCCGATAGAGCCCGACAGAGCCTGACAGAGCCCAGTAGAGCCCGACAGAGCCCGACAGAGCCCGACAGAGCCCGACAGGGCCCGACAGAACCCGACAGAGCCCGACAGAGCCCGACAGGGCCCGACAGGGCCCGACAGAGCCCGACAGAGCCCGACAGGGCCCAGTAGAGCCCGACAGAGCCCGACAGGGCCCGACAGAGCCCGACAGAGCCCAACAGAGCCCGACAGGGCCCGACAGGGACCGACAGGGCCCAGTAGAGCCCGACAGAGCCCGACAGAGCCCGAGAGAACCCGACAGGGCCCAGTAGAGCCCGACAGAGCCCGACAGAGCCCGACAGAGCCTGACAGAGCCCGACAGGGCCCAGTAGAGCCCGACAGAGCCCGACAGAGCCCGACAGAGCCCGACAGGGCCCGACAGAGCCCGACAGAGCCCGACAGGGCCCGACAGGGCCCAGTAGAACCCGACAGAGCCCGACAGGGCCCAACAGAGCCCGACAGAGCCCGACAGAGCCCGACAGAGCGCGACAGGGCCCAGTAGAGCCCGACAGAGCCCGACAGAGCCCGACAGAGCCCGACAGGGCCCGACAGAGCCCGACAGAGCCCGACAGGGCCCGACAGAGCCCGACAGAGCCCGACAGGGCCCGACAGAGCCCAGTAGAGCCCGACAGAGCCCGACAGAGCCCGACAGAGCCCGACAGGGCCCGACAGGGCCCGACAGAGCCCGACAGAGCCCGACAGAGCCCAGTAGAGCCCAGTAGAGCTCAGTAGAGCCCGACAGAGCCCAGTAGAGCCCGACAGAGCCCGACAGGGCCCGACAGGGCCCGACAGGGCCCAGTAGAGCCCGACAGAGCCCGACAGAGCCCAGTAGAGCCCAGTAGAGTCCGACAGAGCCCGACAGAGCCCGACAGAGCCCGACAGGGCCCGACAGAGCCCGACAGAGCCCGACAGGGCCCGACAGGGCCCGACAGAGCCCGACAGGGCCCGACAGGGCCCAGTAGAGCCCGACAGAGCCCGACAGAGCCCAGTAGAGCCCAGTAGAGCCCGACAGGGACCGACAGGGCCCGACAGAGCCCGACAGGGCCCGACAGAGCCCGACAGAGCCCAGTAGAGCCCGACAGAGACCGACAGGGCCCGACAGGGCCCAGCAGAGCCCGACAGAGCCCGACAGAGCCCGACAGAGCCCGACAGGGCCCGACAGAGCCCGACAGGGCCCGACAGGGCCCAGTAGAGCCCGACAGAGCCCGACAGGGCCCGACAGAGCCCGACAGAGCCCGACAGGGCCCAGCAGAGCCCGACAGAGCCCGACAGAGCCCGACAGGGCCCGACAGAGCCCGACAGAGAACGACAGGGCCCGACAGGGCCCAGCAGAGCCCGACAGAGCCCGACAGAGCCCGACAGAGCCTGACAGGGCCCGACAGGGCCCGACAGGGCCCGACAGAGCCCGACAGGTCCCAGTAGAGCCCGACAGAGCCCGACAGAGCCCGACAGGGCCAAGTAGAGCCCGACAGAGCCCGACAGAGCCCGACAGAGCCCGACAGGGCCCGACAGGGCCCGACAGAGCCCAACAGAGCCCGACAGGGCACGACAGAGCCCGACAGAGCCCGACAGAGCCCGACAGGGCCCGACAGGGCCGGACAAAGCCCAGTTTAGCCCAGTAGAGCCCGACAGAGCCCGACAGAGCCCGACAGGGCCCGACAGGGCCCAGTAGAGCCCGACAGAGCCCGACAGGGCCCGACAGAGCCCGACAGAGCCCGACAGGGCCCGACAGAGCCCGACAGAGTCTGACAGAGCCCGACAGGACCCAGCAGAGCCCGACAGAGCCCGACAGAGCCCGACAGAGCCCGACAGGGCCCGACAGAGCCCGACAGGTCCCGACAGAGCCCGACAGGGCCCGACAGGGCCCGACAGAGCCCGACAGAGCCCGAGAGAGCCCGACAGGGCCCAGTAGAGCCCGACAGAGCCCGACAGAGCCCGACAGAACCCGACAGGGCCCGACAGAGCCCGACAGGGCCCGACAGGGCCCGACAGAGCCCGACAGAGCCCAGTAGAGCCCGACAGAGCCCGACAGAGCCCGACAGAGCCCGACAGAGCCCGACAGGGCCCAGTAGAGCCCAGTAGAGCCCGACAGAGCCCAGTAGAGCCCGACAGAGCCCGACAGATCCCGACAGAGCCCGTCAGGGCCCGACAGAGCCCGACAGAGCCCGACAGAGCCCGACAGGGCCCGACAGGGCCCAGTAGAGCCCGACAGAGCCCGACAGAGCCCGACAGAGCCCAGTAGAGGCCGACAGAGCCCGACATAGCCCGACAGAGCCCGACAGGGCCCGACAGAGCCCGACAGAGCCCGACAGGGCCCGACAGAGCCCGACAGAGCCTGACAGAGCCCAGTGGAGCCCGACAGAGCCCGACAGGGCCCGACAGAGCCCGACAGAGCCCGACAGGGCCCGACAGAGCCCGACAGGGCCCGACAGGGCCCAGTAGAGCCCGACAGAGCCCGACAGAGCCCGACAGAGACCAGTAGAGCCCGACAGAGCCCGACAAAGCCCGACAGAGCCCGACAGGGCCCGACAGAGCCCAGTAGAGCCCGACAGAGCCCGACAGAGCCCGACAGAGCCCGACAGGGCCCAGTAGAGCCCAGTAGAGCCCGACAGAGCCCAGTAGAGCCCGACAGAGCCCGACAGAGCCCGACAGAGCCCGACAGGGCCCGACAGAGCCCGACAGAGCCCGACAGAGCCCGACAGGGCCCAGTAGAGCCCGACAGAGCCCGACAGAGCCCGACAGAGCCCGACAGAACCCGACAGAGCCCGACAGAGCCCGACAGAGCCCGACAGAGCCCGACAGGGCCCGACAGAGCCCGACAGAGCCCGACAGAGCCCGACAGGGCCCGACAGGGCCCGACAGGGCCCGACAGAGCCCAGTTTAGCCCAGTAGAGCCCGAAAGAGCCCGACAGAGCCCGACAGGGCCCGACAGAGCCCGACAGGGCCCATTAGAGCCCGACAGAGCCCGACAGGGCCCGACAGAGCCCGACAGAGCCCGACAGGGCCCGACAGGGACCGACAGGGCCCAGTAGAGCCCGACAGAGCCCGACAGAGCCCGAGAGAACCCGACAGGGCCCAGTAGAGCCCGACAGAGCCCGACAGAGCCCGACAGAGCCTGACAGAGCCCGACAGGGCCCAGTAGAGCCCGACAGAGCCCGACAGAGCCCGACAGAGCCCGACAGGGCCCGACAGAGCCCGACAGAGCCCGACAGGGCCCAGTAGAGCCCGACAGAGCCCGACAGGGCCCAACAGAGCCCGACAGAGCCCGACAGAGCCCGACAGAGCGCGACAGGGCCAAGTAGAGCCCGACAGAGCCCGACAGAGCCCGACAGAGCCCGACAGGGCCCGACAGAGTCCGACAGGGTCCGACAGGGCCCGACAGAGCCCGACAGGGCCCGACAGAGCCCGACAGAGCCCGACAGGGCCCGACAGAACCCGACAGAGCCCGACAGAGCCCAGTAGAGCCCGACAGAGCCCGACAGAGCCCGACAGAGCCCGACAGGGCCCGACAGGGCCCGACAGAGCCCGACAGAGCCCGACAGAGCCCAGTAGAGCCCAGTAGAGCCCGACAGAGCCCGACAGAGCCCGACAGAGCCCAGTAGAGCCCGACAGAGCCTGACAGGGCCCGACAGGGCCCGACAGGGCCCAGTAGAGCCCGACAGAGCCCGACAGAGCCCAGTAGAGCCCAGTAGAGTCCGACAGAGCCCGACAGAGCCCGACAGAGCCCGACAGGGCCCGACAGAGCCCGACAGAGCCCGACAGGGCCCGACAGGGCCCGACAGAGCCCGACAGGGCCCGACAGGGCC
This sequence comes from Caloenas nicobarica, assembly GCF_036013445.1. Classification (NCBI taxonomy): domain Eukaryota; kingdom Metazoa; phylum Chordata; class Aves; order Columbiformes; family Columbidae; genus Caloenas; species Caloenas nicobarica. The sequence continues at coordinate 169,878 of NW_027016990.1, forward strand.
CGACAGGGCCCAGTAGAGCGCGACAGAGCCCGACAGAGCCCAGTAGAGCCCAGTAGAGCCCGACAGGGCCCGACAGGGCCCGACAGAGCCCGACAGAGCCTGACAGAGCCCGACAGAGCCCAGTAGAGCCCGACAGAGACCGACAGGGCCCGACAGGGCCCAGCAGAGCCCGACAGAGCCCGACAGAGCCCGACAGAGCCCGACAGGGCCCAGTAGAGCCCGACAGAGCCCGACAGGGCCCGACAGAGCCCGACAGAGCCCGACAGGGCCTAGCAGATCCCGACAGAGCCCGACAGAGCCCGACAGAGCCCGACAGGGCCCGACAGAGCCCGACAGAGAACGACAGGGCCCGACAGGGCCCAGTAGAGCCCGACAGAGCCCGACAGGGCCCGACAGAGCCCGACAGAGCCCGACAGGGCCCGACAGAGCCCGACAGGGCCCGACAGAGCCAGACAGAGCCCGACCGGGCCCGACAGGGCCCGACAGAGCCCGACAGAGCCCGACAGAGCCCGACAGGGCCCAGTAGAGCCCAGTAGAGCCCGACAGAGCCCAGTAGAGCCCGACAGAGCCCGACAGAGCCCGACAGAGCCCGACAGAGCCCGACAGGGCCCAGTAGAGCCCGATAGAGCCCGACAGAGCCCGACAGAGCCCGACAGAGCCCGACAGGGCCCAGTAGAGCCCGACAGAGCCCGACAGGGCCCGACAGGGCCCGACAGGGCCCGACAGGGCCCGACAGAGACCGACAGAGCCCGACAGGGCCCGACAGAGCCCGACAGAGCCCGACAGGGCCCGACAGGGCCCGACAGAGCCCAGTTTAGCCCAGTAGAGCCCGACAGAGCCCGACAGAGCCCGACAGGGCCCGACAGAGCCCGACAGGGCCCGACAGAGCCCGACAGAGCCCGACAGGGCCCGACAGGGCCCATTAGAGCCCGACAGAGCCCGACAGGGCCCGACAGAGCCCGACAGAGCCCGAAAGGACCCTACAAAGCCCGACAGAGCCCGACAGAGCCCGACAGGGCCCAGTAGAGCCCGACAGAGCCCGACAGAGCCCGACAGAGCCCGACAGGGCCCGACAGAGCCCGACAGAGCCCGACAGGGCCCAACAGGGCCCGACAGAGCCCGACAGAGCCCAGTAGAGCCCGACAGGGCCCGACAGAGCCCGACAGAGCCCGACAGAGCCCGACAGGGCCCAGTAGAGCCCAGTAGAGCCCGACAGAGCCCAGTAGAGCCCGACAGAGCCCGACAGAGCCCGACAGAGCCCGACAGGGCCCGACAGAGCCCGACAGAGCCCGACAGGGCCCAGTAGAGCCCGACAGAGCCCGACAGAGCCCAGTAGAGCCCGACAGAGCCCGACAGAGACCGACAGGGCCCGACAGAGCCCGACAGAGCCCGACAGGGCCCGACAGGGCCCAGTAGAGCCCGACAGAGCCCGACAGAGCCCAGTAGAGCCCAGTAGAGCCCGACAGAGCCCGACAGAGCCCGACAGAGCCCGACAGGGCCCGACAGAGCCCGACAGAGCCCGACAGGGCCCGACAGGGCCCGATAGGGCCCGACAGGGCCCAGTAGAGCCCGACAGAGCCCGACAGAGCCCGACAGAGCCCGAGAGAACCCGACAGGGCCCAGTAGAGCCCGACAGAGCCCGACAGAGCCCGACAGAGCCTGACAGAGCCCGACAGGGCCCAGTAGAGCCCGACAGAGCCCGACAGAGCCCGACAGAGCCCGACAGGGCCCGACAGAGCCCGACAGAGCCCGACAGGGCCCGACAGGGCCCAGTAGAACCCGACAGAGCCCGACAGGGCCCAACAGAGCCCGACAGAGCCCGACAGAGCCCGACAGAGCGCGACAGGGCCCAGTAGAGCCCGACAGAGCCCGACAGAGCCCGACAGAGCCCGACAGGGCCCGACAGAGCCCGACAGAGCCCGACAGGGCCCGACAGAGCCCGACAGAGCCCGACAGGGCCCGACAGAGCCCAGTAGAGCCCGACAGAGCCCGACAGAGCCCGACAGAGCCCGACAGGGCCCGACAGGGCCCGACAGAGCCCGACAGAGCCCGACAGAGCCCAGTAGAGCCCAGTAGAGCCCAGTAGAGCCCGACAGAGCCCAGTAGAGCCCGACAGAGCCCGACAGGGCCCGACAGGGCCCGACAGGGCCCAGTAGAGCCCGACAGAGCCCGACAGAGCCCAGTAGAGCCCAGTAGAGTCCGACAGAGCCCGACAGAGCCCGACAGAGCCCGACAGGGCCCGACAGAGCCCGACAGAGCCCGACAGGGCCCGACAGGGCCCGACAGAGCCCGACAGGGCCCGACAGGGCCCAGTAGAGCCCGACAGAGCCCGACAGAGCCCAGTAGAGCCCAGTAGAGCCCGACAGGGCCCGACAGGGCCCGACAGAGCCCGACAGGGCCCGACAGAGCCCGACAGAGCCCAGTAGAGCCCGACAGAGACCGACAGGGCCCGACAGGGCCCAGCAGAGCCCGACAGAGCCCGACAGAGCCCGACAGAGCCCGACAGGGCCCGACAGAGCCCGACAGGGCCCGACAGGGCCCAGTAGAGCCCGACAGAGCCCGACAGGGCCCGACAGAGCCCGACAGAGCCCGACAGGGCCCAGCAGAGCCCGACAGAGCCCGACAGAGCCCGACAGGGCCCGACAGAGCCCGACAGAGAACGACAGGGCCCGACAGGGCCCAGCAGAGCCCGACAGAGCCCGACAGAGCCCGACAGAGCCTGACAGGGCCCGACAGGGCCCGACAGGGCCCGACAGAGCCCGACAGGTCCCAGTAGAGCCCGACAGAGCCCGACAGAGCCCGACAGGGCCAAGTAGAGCCCGACAGAGCCCGACAGAGCCCGACAGAGCCCGACAGGGCCCGACAGGGCCCGACAGAGCCCAACAGAGCCCGACAGGGCACGACAGAGCCCGACAGAGCCCGACAGAGCCCGACAGGGCCCGACAGGGCCGGACAAAGCCCAGTTTAGCCCAGTAGAGCCCGACAGAGCCCGACAGAGCCCGACAGGGCCCGACAGGGCCCAGTAGAGCCCGACAGAGCCCGACAGGGCCCGACAGAGCCCGACAGAGCCCGACAGGGCCCGACAGAGCCCGACAGAGTCTGACAGAGCCCGACAGGACCCAGCAGAGCCCGACAGAGCCCGACAGAGCCCGACAGAGCCCGACAGGGCCCGACAGAGCCCGACAGGGCCCGACAGAGCCCGACAGGGCCCGACAGGGCCCGACAGAGCCCGACAGAGCCCGAGAGAGCCCGACAGGGCCCAGTAGAGCCCGACAGAGCCCGACAGAGCCCGACAGAACCCGACAGGGCCCGACAGAGCCCGACAGGGCCCGACAGGGCCCGACAGAGCCCGACAGAGCCCAGTAGAGCCCGACAGAGCCCGACAGAGCCCGACAGAGCCCGACAGAGCCCGACAGGGCCCAGTAGAGCCCAGTAGAGCCCGACAGAGCCCAGTAGAGCCCGACAGAGCCCGACAGATCCCGACAGAGCCCGTCAGGGCCCGACAGAGCCCGACAGAGCCCGACAGAGCCCGACAGGGCCCGACAGGGCCCAGTAGAGCCCGACAGAGCCCGACAGAGCCCGACAGAGCCCAGTAGAGGCCGACAGAGCCCGACATAGCCCGAGAGAGCCCGACAGGGCCCGACAGAGCCCGACAGAGCCCGACAGGGCCCGACAGAGCCCGACAGAGCCTGACAGAGCCCAGTGGAGCCCGACAGAGCCCGACAGGGCCCGACAGAGCCCGACAGAGCCCGACAGGGCCCGACAGAGCCCGACAGGGCCCGACAGGGCCCAGTAGAGTCCGACAGAGCCCGACAGAGCCCGACAGAGACCAGTAGAGCCCGACAGAGCCCGACAAAGCCCGACAGAGCCCGACAGGGCCCGACAGAGCCCAGTAGAGCCCGACAGAGCCCGACAGAGCCCGACAGAGCCCGACAGGGCCCAGTAGAGCCCAGTAGAGCCCGACAGAGCCCAGTAGAGCCCGACAGAGCCCGACAGAGCCCGACAGAGCCCGACAGGGCCCGACAGAGCCCGACAGAGCCCGACAGAGCCCGACAGGGCCCAGTAGAGCCCGACAGAGCCCGACAGAGCCCGACAGAGCCCGACAGAACCCGACAGAGCCCGACAGAGCCCGACAGAGCCCGACAGAGCCCGACAGGGCCCGACAGGGCCCGACAGAGCCCGACAGGGCCCGACAGGGCCCGACAGGGCCCGACAGAGCCCAGTTTAGCCCAGTAGAGCCCGAAAGAGCCCGACAGAGCCCGACAGGGCCCGACAGAGCCCGACAGGGCCCATTAGAGCCCGACAGAGCCCGACAGGGCCCGACAGAGCCCGACAGAGCCCGACAGGGCCCGACAGGGACCGACAGGGCCCAGTAGAGCCCGACAGAGCCCGACAGAGCCCGAGAGAACCCGACAGGGCCCAGTAGAGCCCGACAGAGCCCGACAGAGCCCGACAGAGCCTGACAGAGCCCGACAGGGCCCAGTAGAGCCCGACAGAGCCCGACAGAGCCCGACAGAGCCCGACAGGGCCCGACAGAGCCCGACAGAGCCCGACAGGGCCCAGTAGAGCCCGACAGAGCCCGACAGGGCCCAACAGAGCCCGACAGAGCCCGACAGAGCCCGACAGAGCGCGACAGGGCCAAGTAGAGCCCGACAGAGCCCGACAGAGCCCGACAGAGCCCGACAGGGCCCGACAGAGTCCGACAGGGTCCGACAGGGCCCGACAGAGCCCGACAGGGCCCGACAGAGCCCGACAGAGCCCGACAGGGCCCGACAGAACCCGACAGAGCCCGACAGAGCCCAGTAGAGCCCGACAGAGCCCGACAGAGCCCGACAGAGCCCGACAGGGCCCGACAGGGCCCGACAGAGCCCGACAGAGCCCGACAGAGCCCAGTAGAGCCCAGTAGAGCCCGACAGAGCCCGACAGAGCCCGACAGAGCCCAGTAGAGCCCGACAGAGCCTGACAGGGCCCGACAGGGCCCGACAGGGCCCAGTAGAGCCCGACAGAGCCCGACAGAGCCCAGTAGAGCCCAGTAGAGCCCGACAGAGCCCGACAGAGCCCGACAGAGCCCGACAGGGCCCGACAGAGCCCGACAGAGCCCGACAGGGCCCGACAGGGCCCGACAGAGCCCGACAGGGCCCGACAGGGCCCGACAGGGCCCAGTAGAGCGCGACAGAGCCCGACAGAGCCCAGTAGAGCCCAGTAGAGCCCGACAGGGCCCGACAGGGCCCGACAGAGCCCGACAGAGCCTGACAGAGCCCGACAGAGCCCAGTAGAGCCCGACAGAGACCGACAGGGCCCGACAGGGCCCAGCAGAGCCCGACAGAGCCCGACAGAGCCCGACAGAGCCCGACAGGGCCCAGTAGAGCCCGACAGAGCCCGACAGGGCCCGACAGAGCCCGACAGAGCCCGACAGGGCCCAGCAGATCCCGACAGAGCCCGACAGAGCCCGACAGAGCCCGACAGGGCCCGACAGAGCCCGACAGAGAACGACAGGGCCCGACAGGGCCCAGTAGAGCCCGACAGAGCCCGACAGGGCCCGACAGAGCCCGACAGAGCCCGACAGGGCCCGACAGAGCCCGACAGGGCCCGACAGAGCCAGACAGAGCCCGACCGGGCCCGACAGGGCCCGACAGAGCCCGACAGAGCCCGACAGAGCCCGACAGGGCCCAGTAGAGCCCAGTAGAGCCCGACAGAGCCCAGTAGAGCCCGACAGAGCCCGACAGAGCCCGACAGAGCCCGACAGAGCCCGACAGGGCCCAGTAGAGCCCGATAGAGCCCGACAGAGCCCGACAGAGCCCGACAGAGCCCGACAGGGCCCAGTAGAGCCCGACAGAGCCCGACAGGGCCCGACAGGGCCCGACAGGGCCCGACAGGGCCCGACAGAGACCGACAGAGCCCGACAGGGCCCGACAGAGCCCGACAGAGCCCGACAGGGCCCGACAGGGCCCGACAGAGCCCAGTTTAGCCCAGTAGAGCCCGACAGAGCCCGACAGAGCCCGACAGGGCCCGACAGAGCCCGACAGGGCCCGACAGAGCCCGACAGAGCCCGACAGGGCCCGACAGGGCCCATTAGAGCCCGACAGAGCCCGACAGGGCCCGACAGAGCCCGACAGAGCCCGAAAGGACCCTACAAAGCCCGACAGAGCCCGACAGAGCCCGACAGGGCCCAGTAGAGCCCGACAGAGCCCGACAGAGCCCGACAGAGCCCGACAGGGCCCGACAGAGCCCGACAGAGCCCGACAGGGCCCAACAGGGCCCGACAGAGCCCGACAGAGCCCAGTAGAGCCCGACAGGGCCCGACAGAGCCCGACAGAGCCCGACAGAGCCCGACAGGGCCCAGTAGAGCCCAGTAGAGCCCGACAGAGCCCAGTAGAGCCCGACAGAGCCCGACAGAGCCCGACAGAGCCCGACAGGGCCCGACAGAGCCCGACAGAGCCCGACAGGGCCCAGTAGAGCCCGACAGAGCCCGACAGAGCCCAGTAGAGCCCGACAGAGCCCGACAGAGACCGACAGGGCCCGACAGAGCCCGACAGAGCCCGACAGGGCCCGACAGGGCCCAGTAGAGCCCGACAGAGCCCGACAGAGCCCAGTAGAGCCCAGTAGAGCCCGACAGAGCCCGACAGAGCCCGACAGAGCCCGACAGGGCCCGACAGAGCCCGACAGAGCCCGACAGGGCCCGACAGGGCCCGATAGGGCCCGACAGGGCCCAGTAGAGCCCGACAGAGCCCGACAGAGCCCGACAGAGCCCGACAGGGCCCGACAGAGCCCGACAGGGCCCGACAGAGCCCAGTAGAGCCCGACAGAGCCCGACAGAGCCCGACAGAGCCCGACAGAACCCGACAGAGCCCGACAGAGCCCAGCAGAGCCCGACAGAGCCCGACAGAGCCCGACAGAGCCCGACAGGGCCCGACAGGGCCCGACAGGGCCCAGTAGAGCCCGACAGAGCCCGACAGAGCCCGACAGAGCCCAACAGGGCCCGACAGGGCCCAGTAGAGCCCGACAGAGCCCGACAGAGCCCGACAGGGCCCGACAGAACCCGACAGAGCCCGACAGAGCCCGACAGAGCCCAGTAGAGCCCGCCAGAGCCCGACAGAGCCCGACAGAGCCCGACAGGGCCCGACAGGGCCCGACAGAGCCCAGTAGAGCCCGACAGAGCCCGACAGAGCCCGACAGGGCCCGACAGGGCCCAGTAGAGCCCGACAGAGCCCGACAGAACCCGACAGAGCCCGACAGAGCCCGACAGAGCCCAGTAGAGCCCGACAGAGCCCGACAGAGCCCGACAGAGCCCGACAGGGCCCGACAGGGCCCGACAGGGCCTGACAGAGCCCGACAGGGCCCAGTAGAGCCCGACAGAGCCCGACAGAGCCCGACAGAGCCCGATAGAGCCCGACAGAGCCCAGTAGAGCCCGACAGAGCCCGACAGAGCCCGACAGAGCCCGACAGGGCCCGACAGAGCCCGACAGAGCCCGACAGGGCCCGACAGAGCCCGACAGAGCCCGACAGGGCCCGACAGAGCCCGACAGAGCCCGACAGAGCCCGACAGACCCCGACAGGGCCCAGTAGAGCCCGACAGAGCCCGACAGGGCCCAGTAGAGCCCGACAGAGCCCGACAGAGCCCGACAGAGCCCGACAGGGCCCGACAGAGCCCGACAGAGCCCAGTAGAGCCCGACAGAGCCCAACAGAGCCCAGTAGAGCCCGACAGAGCCCGACAGAGCCCGACAGAGCCCGACAGAGCCCGACAGGGCCCGACAGAGCCCGACAGGGCCCGACAGAGCCCGACAGAGCCCGACAGGGCCCGACAGAGCCCGACAGAGCCCGACAGGGCCCAGTAGAGCCCGACAGAGCCCGACAGAGCCCGACAGAGCCCGACAGGGCCCGACAGAGCCCGACAGAGCCCGACAGAGCCCGACAGGGCCCGACAGGGCCCAGTAGAGCCCGACAGAGCCCGACAGAGCCCAGTAGAGCCCAGTAGAGCCCGACAGAGCCTGACAGAGCCCGACAGAGCCCGACAGGGCCCGACAGAGCCCGACAGGGACCGACAGGGCCCAGTAGAGCCCGACAGAGCCCGACAGAGCCCGACAGAGCCCGACAGGGCCCGACAGAGCCCGACAGAGCCCGACAGGGCCCGACAGAGCCCAGTAGAGCCCGACAGAGCCCGACAGAGCCCGACAGAACCCGACAGAGCCCGACAGAGCCCAGTAGAGCCCGACAGAGCCCGACAGAGCCCGACAGAGCCCGACAGGGCCCGACAGGGCCCGACAGGGCCCAGTAGAGCCCGACAGAGCCCGACAGAGCCCGACAGAGCCCGACAGGGCCCGACAGGGCCCAGTAGAGCCCGACAGAGCCCGACAGAGCCCGACAGGGCCCGACAGAACCCGACAGAGCCCGACAGAGCCCGACAGAGCCCAGTAGAGCCCGACGGAGCCCGACAGAGCCCGACAGAGCCCGACAGGGCCCGACAGGGCCCGACAGGGCCCAGTAGAGCCCGACAGAGCCCGACAGAGCCCGACAGGGCCCGACAGGGCCCAGTAGAGCCCGACAGAGCCCGACAGAGCCCGACAGAACCCGACAGAGCCCGACAGAGCCCGACAGAGCCCAGTAGAGCCCGACAGAGCCCGACAGAGCCCGACAGGGCCCGACAGGGCCCGACAGAGCCTGACAGAGCCCGACAGGGCCCAGTAGAGCTCGACAGAGCCCGACAGAGCCCGACAGAGCCCGATAGAGCCCGACAGAGCCCAGTAGAGCCCGACAGAGCCCGACAGAGCCCGACAGAGCCCGACAGAGCCCGATAGAGCCCGACAGAGCCCAGTAGAGCCCGACAGAGCCCGACAGAGCCCGACAGAGCCCGACAGGGCCCGACAGAGCCCGACAGGGCCCGACAGAGCCCGACAGGGCCCGACAGGGCCCGACAGGGCCCGACAGGGCCCGACAGAGCCCGACAGAACCCGACAGGGCCCAGTAGAGCCCGACAGAGCCCGACAGAGCCCGACAGAGCCCGACAGGGCCCGACAGAGCCCGACAGAGCCCGACAGAGCCCGACAGGGCCCAGTAGAGCCCGACAGAGCCCGAATGGGCCCTACAGAGCCCGACAGAGCCCGACAGAGCCAGACAGAGGCCGACAGGGCCCGACAGGGCCCGACAGGGACCGACAGGGCCCAGTAGAGCCCGACAGAGCCCGACAGAGCCCGACAGAACCCGACAGGGCCCAGTAGAGCCCGACAGAGCCCGACAGAGCCCGACAGAGCCTGACAGGGCCCGACAGGGCCCAGTAGAGCCCGACAGAGCCCGACAGAGCCCGACAGAGACCGACAGGGCCCGACAGAGCCCGACAGAGTCCGACAGAGCCCGACAGAGCCCGACAGGGCCCAGTAGAGCCCGACAGAGCCCGACAGGGCCCAACAGAGCCCGACAGAGCCCGACAGAGCCCGACAGAGCGCGACAGGGCCCAGTAGAGCCCGACAGAGCCCGACAGAGCCCGACAGAGCCCGACAGGGCCCGACAGAGCCCGACAGGGCCCGACAGGGCCCGACAGGGCCCGACAGAGCCCGACAGAGCCCGACAGGGCCCGACAGAGCCCGACAGAGCCCGACAGGGCCCGACAGAGCCCGACAGAGCCCGACAGAGCCCAGTAGAGCCCGACAGAGCCCGACAGAGCCCGACAGAGCCCGACAGGGCCCGACAGGGCCCGACAGAGCCCGACAGAGCCCGACAGGGCCCGACAGGGCCCAGTAGAGCCCGACAGAGCGCGACAGAGCCCGACAGAGCCCAGTAGAGCCCGACAGAGCCCGACAGGGCCCGACAGGGCCCGACAGGACCCAGTAGAGCCCGACAGAGCCCGACAGAGCCCAGTAGAGCCCAGTAGAGCCCGACAGAGCCTGACAGGGCCCGACAGAGCCCGACAGGGCCCGACAGAGCCCGACAGAGCCCGACAGGACCCGACAGGGCCCGACAGAGCCCGACAGGGCCCGACAGGGCCCGACAGGGCCCAGTAGAGCCCGACAGAGCCCGACAGAGCCCAGTAGAGCCCAGTAGAGCCCGACAGGGCCCGACAGGGCCCGACAGGGCCCGACAGAGCCCGACAGAGCCCGACAGAGCCCAGTAGAGCCCGACAGAGACCGACAGGGCCCGACAGGGCCCAGCAGAGCCCGACAGAGCCCGACAGAGCCCGTCAGAGCCCGACAGGGCCCGACAGAGCCCGACAGAGCCCGACAGAGCCCGACAGGGCCGGACAGGGCCCAGTAGAGCCCGACAGAGCCCGACAGGGCCCGACAGAGCCCGACAGAGCCCGACAGTTCCCAGCAGAGCCCGACAGAGACCGACAGAGCCCGACAGAGCCCGACAGGGCCCGACAGAGCCCGACAGGGCCCGACAGAGCCCGACAGAGAACGACAGGGCCCGACAGGGCCCAGTAGAGCCCGACAGAGCCCGACAGGGCCCGACAGAGCCCGACAGAGCCCGACAGGGCCCGACAGAGCCCGACAGGGCCCGACAGAGCCAGAGAGAGCCCGACAGGGCCCGACAGGGCCCGACAGAGCCCGACAGAGCCCGACAGAGCCCGACAGGGCCCAGTAGAGCCCAGTAGAGCCCGACAGAGACCAGTAGAGCCCGACAGAGCCCGACAGAGCCCGACAGAGCCCGACAGGGCCCGACAGAGCCCGACAGAGCCCGACAGGGCCCGACAGAGCCCGACAGGGCCCAGTAGAGCCCGACAGAGCCCGACAGAGCCCGACAGAGGCCAGTAGAGCCCGACAGAGCCCGACAGAGCCCGACAGAGGCCAGTAGAGCCCGACAGAGCCCGACAGAGCCCGACAGGGCCCGACAGAGCCCGACAGAGCCCGACAGGGCCCGACAGAGCCCGACAGAACCTGACAGAGCCCAGTAGAGCCCGACAGAGCCCGACAGGGCCCGACAGGGCCCGACAGGGCCCAGTAGAGCCCGACAGAGCCCGACAGAGCCCAGTAGAGCCCGACAGAGCCCGACAGAGCCCGACAGAGCCCGACAGAGCCCGACAGGGCCCGACAGAGCCCGACAGAGCCCGACAGGGCCCGACAGGGCCCAGTAGAGCCCGACAGAGCCCGACAGAGCCCGACAGAGCCCGACAGGGCCCGACAGAGCCCAGTAGAGTCCGACAGAGCCCGACAGAGCCCGACAGAGCCCGACAGAACCCGACAGAGCCCGACAGAGCCCAGTAGAGCCCGACAGAGCCCGACAGGGCCCGACAGGGCCCGACAGGGCCCAGTAGAGCCCGACAGAACCCGACAGAGCCCGACAGAGCCCGACAGAGCCCGACAGGGCCCGACAGAGCCCGACGGAGCCCGACAGAGCCCGACAGGGCCCGACAGAGCCCGACAGGGCCCGACAGGGCCCGACAGAGCCCGACACGGCCCGACAGGGCCCGACAGGGCCCAGCAGAGCCCGACAGAGCCCGACAGGGCCCAGCAGAGCCCGACAGAGCCCGAGAGGGCCCGACAGAGCCCAAGAGAGCCCGACAGAGCCCGACAGGGCCCGACAGAGCCCGACAGAGCCCGACAGGGCCCGACAGAGCCCGACAGAGCCCGACAGGGCCCGACAGGGCCCGACAGAGCCCGACAGGGCCCGACAGGGCCCGACAGAGCCCGACAGGGCCCGACAGAGCCCGACAGAGCCCGACAGAGCGCGACAGGGCCCAGTAGAGCCCGACAGAGCCCGACAGAGCCCGACAGGGCCCGACAGAGCCCAGTAGAGCCCGACAGAGCCCGACAGAGCCCGACAGAGCCCGACAGAACCCGACAGAGCCCGACAGAGCCCAGCAGAGCCCGACAGAGCCCGACAGAGCCCGACAGAGCCCGACAGGGCCCGACAGGGCCCGACAGGGCCCAGTAGAGCCCGACAGAGCCCGACAGAGCCCGACAGAGCCCGACAGGGCCCGACAGGGCCCAGTAGAGCCCGACAGAGCCCGACAGAGCCCGACAGGGCCCGACAGAACCCGACAGAGCCCGACAGAGCCCGACAGAGCCCAGTAGAGCCCGACAGAGCCCGACAGAGCCCGACAGAGCCCGACAGGGCCCGACAGGGCCCGACAGAGCCCAGTAGAGCCCGACAGAGCCCGACAGAGCCCGACAGGGCCCGACAGGGCCCAGTAGAGCCCGACAGAGCCCGACAGAGCCCGACAGAACCCGACAGAGCCCGACAGAGCCCGACAGAGCCCAGTAGAGCCCGACAGAGCCCGACAGAGCCCGACAGAGCCCGACAGGGCCCGACAGGGCCCGACAGGGCCTGACAGAGCCCGACAGGGCCCAGTAGAGCCCGACAGAGCCCGACAGAGCCCGACAGAGCCCGATAGAGCCCGACAGAGCCCAGTAGAGCCCGACAGAGCCCGACAGAGCCCGACAGAGCCCGACAGGGCCCGACAGAGCCCGACAGAGCCCGACAGGGCCCGACAGAGCCCGACAGAGCCCGACAGGGCCCGACAGAGCCCGACAGAGCCCGACAGAGCCCGACAGACCCCGACAGGGCCCAGTAGAGCCCGACAGAGCCCGACAGGGCCCAGTAGAGCCCGACAGAGCCCGACAGAGCCCGACAGAGCCCGACAGGGCCCGACAGAGCCCGACAGAGCCCAGTAGAGCCCGACAGAGCCCGACAGAGCCCAGTAGAGCCCGACAGAGCCCGACAGAGCCCGACAGAGCCCGACAGAGCCCGACAGGGCCCGACAGAGCCCGACAGGGCCCGACAGAGCCCAACAGAGCCCGACAGGGCCCGACAGAGCCCGACAGAGCCCGACAGGGCCCAGTAGAGCCCGACAGAGCCCGACAGAGCCCGACAGAGCCCGACAGGGCCCGACAGAGCCCGACAGAGCCCGACAGAGCCCGACAGGGCCCGACAGGGCCCAGTAGAGCCCGACAGAGCCCGACAGAGCCCAGTAGAGCCCAGTAGAGCCCGACAGAGCCTGACAGAGCCCGACAGAGCCCGACAGGGCCCGACAGAGCCCGACAGGGACCGACAGGGCCCAGTAGAGCCCGACAGAGCCCGACAGAGCCCGACAGAGCCCGACAGGGCCCGACAGAGCCCGACAGAGCCCGACAGGGCCCGACAGAGCCCAGTAGAGCCCGACAGAGCCCGACAGAGCCCGACAGAACCCGACAGAGCCCGACAGAGCCCAGTAGAGCCCGACAGAGCCCGACAGAGCCCGACAGAGCCCGACAGGGCCCGACAGGGCCCGACAGGGCCCAGTAGAGCCCGACAGAGCCCGACAGAGCCCGACAGAGCCCGACAGGGCCCGACAGGGCCCAGTAGAGCCCGACAGAGCCCGACAGAGCCCGACAGGGCCCGACAGAACCCGACAGAGCCCGACAGAGCCCGACAGAGCCCAGTAGAGCCCGACGGAGCCCGACAGAGCCCGACAGAGCCCGACAGGGCCCGACAGGGCCCGACAGGGCCCAGTAGAGCCCGACAGAGCCCGACAGAGCCCGACAGGGCCCGACAGGGCCCAGTAGAGCCCGACAGAGCCCGACAGAGCCCGACAGAACCCGACAGAGCCCGACAGAGCCCGACAGAGCCCAGTAGAGCCCGACAGAGCCCGACAGAGCCCGACAGGGCCCGACAGGGCCCGACAGAGCCTGACAGAGCCCGACAGGGCCCAGTAGAGCCCGACAGAGCCCGACAGAGCCCGACAGAGCCCGATAGAGCCCGACAGAGCCCAGTAGAGCCCGACAGAGCCCGACAGAGCCCGACAGAGCCCGACAGAGCCCGACAGAGCCCGATAGAGCCCGACAGAGCCCAGTAGAGCCCGACAGAGCCCGACAGAGCCCGACAGAGCCCGACAGGGCCCGACAGAGCCCGACAGGGCCCGACAGGGCCCGACAGAGGCCGACAGAGCCCGATAGGGCCCGACAGGGCCCGACAGAGCCCGACAGAGCCCGACAGAACCCGACAGGGCCCAGTAGAGCCCGACAGAGCCCGACAGAGCCCGACAGAGCCCGACAGGGCCCGACAGAGCCCGACAGAGCCCGACAGAGCCCGACAGGGCCCAGTAGAGCCCGACAGAGCCCGAATGGGCCCGACAGAGCCCGACAGAGCCCGACAGAGGCCGACAGGGCCCGACAGGGCCCGACAGGGACCGACAGGGCCCAGTAGAGCCCGACAGAGCCCGACAGAGCCCGACAGAACCCGACAGGGCCCAGTAGAGCCCGACAGAGCCCGACAGAGCCCGACAGAGCCTGACAGAGCCCGACAGGGCCCAGTAGAGCCCGACAGAGCCCGACAGAGCCCGACAGAGACCGACAGGGCCCGACAGAGCCCGACAGAGCCCGACAGAGCCCGACAGAGCCCGACAGGGCCCAGTAGAGCCCGACAGAGCCCGACAGGGCCCAACAGAGCCCGACAGAGCCCGACAGAGCCCGACAGAGCGCGACAGGGCCCAGTAGAGCCCGACAGAGCCCGACAGAGCCCGACAGAGCCCGACAGGGCCCGACAGAGCCCGACAGGGCCCTACAGGGCCCGACAGGGCCCGACAGAGCCCGACAGAGCCCGACAGAGCCCGACAGGGCCCGACAGAGCCCGACAGAGCCCGACAGGGCCCGACAGAGCCCGACAGAGCCCGACAGAGCCCAGTAGAGCCCGACAGAGCCCGACAGAGCCCGACAGAGCCCGACAGGGCCCGACAGGGCCCGACAGAGCCCGACAGAGCCCGACAGGGCCCGACAGGGCCCAGTAGAGCCCGACAGAGCCCGACAGAGCCCGACAGAGCCCAGTAGAGCCCGACAGAGCCCGACAGGGCCCGACAGGGCCCGACAGGGCCCAGTAGAGCCCGACAGAGCCCGACAGAGCCCAGTAGAGCCCAGTAGAGCCCGACAGAGCCTGACAGGGCCCGACAGAGCCCGACAGGGCCCGACAGAGCCCGACAGAGCCCGACAGGACCCGACAGGGCCCGACAGAGCCCGACAGGGCCCGACAGGGCCCGACAGGGCCCAGTAGAGCCCGACAGAGCCCGACAGAGCCCAGTAGAGCCCAGTAGAGCCCGACAGGGCCCGACAGGGCCCGACAGGGCCCGACAGAGCCCGACAGAGCCCGACAGAGCCCAGTAGAGCCCGACAGAGACCGACAGGGCCCGACAGGGCCCAGCAGAGCCCGACAGAGCCCGACAGAGCCCGTCAGAGCCCGACAGAGCCCGACAGAGCCCGACAGAGCCCGACAGAGCCCGACAGGGCCCGACAGGGCCCAGTAGAGCCCGACAGAGCCCGACAGGGCCCGACAGAGCCCGACAGAGCCCGACAGTTCCCAGCAGAGCCCGACAGAGACCGACAGAGCCCGACAGAGCCCGACAGGGCCCGACAGAGCCCGACAGGGCCCGACAGAGCCCGACAGAGCCCGACAGGGCCCGACAGGGCCCAGTAGAGCCCGACAGAGCCCGACAGGGCCCGACAGAGCCCGACAGAGCCCGACAGGGCCCGACAGAGCCCGACAGGGCCCGACAGAGCCAGAGAGAGCCCGACAGGGCCCGACAGGGCCCGACAGAGCCCGACAGAGCCCGACAGAGCCCGACAGGGCCCAGTAGAGCCCAGTAGAGCCCGACAGAGACCAGTAGAGCCCGACAGAGCCCGACAGAGCCCGACAGAGCCCGACAGGGCCCGACAGAGCCCGACAGAGCCCGACAGGGCCCGACAGAGCCCGACAGGGCCCAGTAGAGCCCGACAGAGCCCGACAGAGCCCGACAGAGGCCAGTAGAGCCCGACAGAGCCCGACAGAGCCCGACAGGGCCCGACAGAGCCCGACAGAGCCCGACAGGGCCCGACAGAGCCCGACAGAGCCTGACAGAGCCCAGTAGAGCCCGACAGAGCCCGACAGGGCCCGACAGGGCCCAACAGGGCCCAGTAGAGCCCGACAGAGCCCGACAGAGCCCAGTAGAGCCCAGTAGAGCCCGACAGAGCCCGACAGAGCCCGACAGAGCCCGACAGAGCCCGACAGGGCCCGACAGAGCCCGACAGAGCCCGACAGGGCCCGACAGGGCCCAGTAGAGCCCGACAGAGCCCGACAGAGCCCGACAGAGCCCGACAGGGCCCGACAGAGCCCAGTAGAGTCCGACAGAGCCCGACAGAGCCCGACAGAGCCCGATAGAACCCGACAGAGCCCGACAGAGCCCAGTAGAGCCCGACAGAGCCCGACAGGGCCCGACAGGGCCCGACAGGGCCCAGTAGAGCCCGACAGAACCCGACAGAGCCCGACAGAGCCCGACAGGGCCCGACAGGGCCCGACAGAGCCCGACGGAGCCCGACAGAGCCCGACAGGGCCCGACAGAGCCCGACAGGGCCCGACAGAGCCCGACAGAGCCCGACAGGGCCCAGTAGAGCCCGACAGAGCCCGACAGAGCCCGACAGAGCCCGACAGGGCCCGACAGAGCCCGACAGAGCCCGACAGAGCCCGACAGAGCCCGATAGAGCCCGACAGAGCCCAGTAGAGCCCGACAGAGCCCGACAGAGCCCGACAGAGCCCGACAGGGCCCGACAGAGCCCGACAGGGCCCGACAGGGCCCGACAGAGGCCGACAGAGCCCGATAGGGCCCGACAGGGCCCGACAGAGCCCGACAGAGCCCGACAGAACCCGACAGGGCCCAGTAGAGCCCGACAGAGCCCGACAGAGCCCGACAGAGCCCGACAGGGCCCGACAGAGCCCGACAGAGCCCGACAGAGCCCGACAGGGCCCAGTAGAGCCCGACAGAGCCCGAATGGGCCCGACAGAGCCCGACAGAGCCCGACAGAGGCCGACAGGGCCCGACAGGGCCCGACAGGGACCGACAGGGCCCAGTAGAGCCCGACAGAGCCCGACAGAGCCCGACAGAACCCGACAGGGCCCAGTAGAGCCCGACAGAGCCCGACAGAGCCCGACAGAGCCTGACAGGGCCCGACAGGGCCCAGTAGAGCCCGATAGAGCCCGACAGAGCCCGACAGAGACCGACAGGGCCCGACAGAGCCCGACAGAGCCCGACAGAGCCCGACAGAGCCCGACAGGGCCCAGTAGAGCCCGACAGAGCCCGACAGGGCCCAACAGAGCCCGACAGAGCCCGACAGAGCCCGACAGAGCGCGACAGGGCCCAGTAGAGCCCGACAGAGCCCGACAGAGCCCGACAGAGCCCGACAGGGCCCGACAGAGCCCGACAGGGCCCTACAGGGCCCGACAGGGCCCGACAGAGCCCGACAGAGCCCGACAGAGCCCGACAGGGCCCGACAGAGCCCGACAGAGCCCGACAGGGCCCGACAGAGCCCGACAGAGCCCGACAGAGCCCAGTAGAGCCCGACAGAGCCCGACAGAGCCCGACAGAGCCCGACAGGGCCCGACAGGGCCCGACAGAGCCCGACAGAGCCCGACAGGGCCCGACAGGGCCCAGTAGAGCCCGACAGAGCCCGACAGAGCCCGACAGAGCCCAGTAGAGCCCGACAGAGCCCGACAGGGCCCGACAGGGCCCGACAGGGCCCAGTAGAGCCCGACAGAGCCCGACAGAGCCCAGTAGAGCCCAGTAGAGCCCGACAGAGCCTGACAGGGCCCGACAGAGCCCGACAGGGCCCGACAGAGCCCGACAGAGCCCGACAGGACCCGACAGGGCCCGACAGAGCCCGACAGGGCCCGACAGGGCCCGACAGGGCCCAGTAGAGCCCGACAGAGCCCGACAGAGCCCAGTAGAGCCCAGTAGAGCCCGACAGGGCCCGACAGGGCCCGACAGGGCCCGACAGAGCCCGACAGAGCACGACAGAGCCCAGTAGAGCCCGACAGAGACCGACAGGGCCCGACAGGGCCCAGCAGAGCCCGACAGAGCCCGACAGAGCCCGTCAGAGCCCGACAGAGCCCGACAGAGCCCGACAGAGCCCGACAGAGCCCGACAGAGCCCGACAGGGCCCAGTAGAGCCCGACAGAGCCCGACAGGGCCCGACAGAGCCCGACAGAGCCCGACAGAGCCCAGTAGAGCCCGACAGAGCCCGACAGAGCCCGACAGAGCCCGACAGGGCCCGACAGGGCCCGACAGAGCCCGACAGGGCCCGACAGGGCCCAGTAGAGCCCGACAGAGCCCGACAGAGCCCGACAGAGCCCAGTAGAGCCCGACAGAGCCCGACAGGGCCCGACAGGGCCCGACAGGGCCCAGTAGAGCCCGACAGAGCCCGACAGAGCCCAGTAGAGCCCAGTAGAGCCCGACAGAGCCTGACAGGGCCCGACAGAGCCCGACAGGGCCCGACAGAGCCCGACAGAGCCCGACAGGACCCGACAGGGCCCGACAGAGCCCGACAGGGCCCGACAGGGCCCGACAGGGCCCAGTAGAGCCCGACAGAGCCCGACAGAGCCCAGTAGAGCCCAGTAGAGCCCGACAGGGCCCGACAGGGCCCGACAGGGCCCGACAGAGCCCGACAGAGCCCGACAGAGCCCAGTAGAGCCCGACAGAGACCGACAGGGCCCGACAGGGCCCAGCAGAGCCCGACAGAGCCCGACAGAGCCCGTCAGAGCCCGACAGAGCCCGACAGAGCCCGACAGAGCCCGACAGAGCCCGACAGAGCCCGACAGGGCCCAGTAGAGCCCGACAGAGCCCGACAGGGCCCGACAGAGCCCGACAGAGCCCGACAGTTCCCAGCAGAGCCCGACAGAGACCGACAGAGCCCGACAGAGCCCGACAGGGCCCGACAGAGCCCGACAGGGCCCGACAGAGCCCGACAGAGAACGACAGGGCCCGACAGGGCCCAGTAGAGCCCGACAGAGCCCGACAGGGCCCGACAGAGCCCGACAGAGCCCGACAGGGCCCGACAGAGCCCGACAGGGCCCGACAGAGCCAGAGAGAGCCCGACAGGGCCCGACAGGGCCCGACAGAGCCCGACAGAGCCCGACAGAGCCCGACAGGGCCCAGTAGAGCCCAGTAGAGCCCGACAGAGACCAGTAGAGCCCGACAGAGCCCGACAGAGCCCGACAGAGCCCGACAGGGCCCGACAGAGCCCGACAGAGCCCGACAGGGCCCGACAGAGCCCGACAGGGCCCAGTAGAGCCCGACAGAGCCCGACAGAGCCCGACAGAGGCCAGTAGAGCCCGACAGAGCCCGACAGAGCCCGACAGGGCCCGACAGAGCCCGACAGAGCCCGACAGGGCCCGACAGAGCCCGACAGAGCCTGACAGAGCCCAGTAGAGCCCGACAGAGCCCGACAGGGCCCGACAGGGCCCAACAGGGCCCAGTAGAGCCCGACAGAGCCCGACAGAGCCCAGTAGAGCCCAGTAGAGCCCGACAGAGCCCGACAGAGCCCGACAGAGCCCGACAGAGCCCGACAGGGCCCGACAGAGCCCGACAGAGCCCGACAGGGCCCGACAGGGCCCAGTAGAGCCCGACAGAGCCCGACAGAGCCCGACAGAGCCCGACAGGGCCCGACAGAGCCCAGTAGAGTCCGACAGAGCCCGACAGAGCCCGACAGAGCCCGACAGAACCCGACAGAGCCCGACAGAGCCCAGTAGAGCCCGACAGAGCCCGACAGGGCCCGACAGGGCCCGACAGGGCCCAGTAGAGCCCGACAGAACCCGACAGAGCCCGACAGAGCCCGACAGGGCCCGACAGGGCCCGACAGAGCCCGACGGAGCCCGACAGAGCCCGACAGGGCCCGACAGAGCCCGACAGAGCCCGACAGGGCCCAGTAGAGCCCGACAGAGCCCGACAGAGCCCGACAGAGCCCGACAGGGCCCGACAGAGCCCGACAGAGCCCGACAGAGCCCGACAGGGCCCAGTAGAGCCCGACAGAGCCCGACAGGGCCCGACAGAGCCCGACAGAGCCCGACAGGGCCCGACAGAGCCCGACAGAGCCCGACAGGGCCCGACAGGGCCCGACAGGGCCCAGTAGAGCCCGACACAGCCCGACAGAGCCCGACAGAACCCGACAGGGCCCAGTAGATCCCGACAGAGCCCGACAGAGCCCGACAGGGCCCGACAGGGCCCGACAGAGCCCGACAGAGCCCGACAGGGCCCGACAGAGCCCGACACGGCCCGACAGGGCCCGACAGGGCCCAGCAGAGCCCGACAGAGCCCGACAGGGCCCAGCAGAGCCCGACAGAGCCCGAGAGGGCCCGACAGAGCCCAAGAGAGCCCGACAGAGCCCGACAGGGCCCGACAGAGCCCGACAGAGCCCGACAGGGCCCGACAGAGCCCGACAGAGCCCGACAGGGCCCGACAGGGCCCGACAGAGCCCGACATGGCCCGACAGGGCCCGACAGAGCCCGACAGGGCCCTACAGAGCCCGACAGGGCCCAGCAGAGCCCGACAGAGCCCGACAGAGCCCGACAGAGCCCGACAGAGCCCAACAGAGCCCGACAGGGCCCGACAGAGACCGACAGGGCCCGACAGGGCCCGACAGAGCCCGACAGAGCCCGACAGAGCCCGACAGGGCCCAGTAGAGCCCGACAGAGCCCGACAGAGCCCGAAAGATCCCGACAGAGCCCAGTAGAGCCCGACAGAGCCCGACAGAGCCCGACAGAGCCCGACAGAGCCCAGTAGAGCCCGACAGAGCCCGACAGGGCCCGACAGGGCCCGACAGGGCCCAGTAGAGCCCGACAGAGCCCGACAGAGCCCAGTAGAGCCCAGTAGAGCCCGACAGAGCCCGACAGAGCCCAGTAGAGCCCAGTAGAGCCCGACAGGGCCCGACAGGGCCCGACAGGGCCCAGTAGAGCCCGACAGAGCCCGACAGAGCCTGACAGAGCCCGACAGGGCCCGACAGGGCCCAACAGAGCCCGACAGAGCCCGACAGGGCCCAGTAGAGCCCGACAGAGCCCGACAGAGCCCGACAGAGCCCGACAGAGCCCGAAAGGGCCCAGTAGAGCCCGACAGAGCCCGACAGAGCCCGACAGAGCCCGACAGGGCCCGACAGAGCCCGACAGAGCCCGACAGGGCCCGACAGGGCCCGACAGAGCCCAGTAGAGCCCGACAGGGCCCGACAGAGCCCGACAGGGCCCGACAGGGCCCGACAGAGCCCGACAGGGCCCGACAGAGCCCGACAGGGCCCGACAGAGCCCAGTAGAGCCCGACAGAGCCCGACAGGGCCCGACAGGGCCCAGTAGAGCCCGACAGAGCCCGACAGAGCCCAGTAGAGCCCAGTAGAGCCCGACAGGGTCCGACAGGGCCCGACAGGGCCCAGTAGAGCCCGACAGAGCCCGACAGAGCCTGACAGAGCCCGACAGGGCCCGACAGGGCCCGACAGAGCCCGACAGAGCCCGACAGGTCCCAGTAGAGCCCGAAAGAGCCCGACAGAGCCCGACAGAGCCCGACAGAGCCCGACAGGGCCCAGTAGAGCCCGACAGAGCCCGACAGAGCCCGACAGAGCCCGACAGGGCCCAGTAGAGCCCGACAGAGCCCGACAGAGCCCGACAGGGCCCGACAGGGCCCAGTAGAGCCCGACAGAGCCCGACAGAGCCCGACAGAACCCGACAGAGCCCGACAGAGCCCGACAGAACCCGACAGGGCCCAGTAGAGCCCGACAGAGCCCGACAGAGCCCGACAGGGCCCGACAGAGCCCGACAGGGCCCGACAGGGCCCGACAGAGCCCGACAGAGCCCGACAGTGCCCGACAGGGCCCGACAGAGCCCGACAGAGCCCGACAGGGCCCGACAGAGCCCGACAGAGCCCGACAGGGCCCGACAGAGCCCGACAGAGCCCGACAGAACCCGACAGAGCCCGACAGAGCCCGACAGGGCCCGACAGAGCCCGACAGGGCCCGACACAGCCCGACAGAGCCCGACAGGGCCCGACAGAGCCCGAGAGAGCCCGACAGGGCCCGACAGAGCCCGACAGAGCCCGACAGAGCCCGACAGAACCCGACAGGGCGCAGTAGAGCCCGACAGAGCCCGACAGGGCCCAGTAGAGCCCGACAGAGTCCGACAGAGCCCGACAGGGCCCGACAGAGCCAGACAGAGCCCGACAGAGCCCGACAGGGCCCAGTAGAGCCCGACAGGGCCCGACAGGGCCCGACAGGGCCCGACAGGGCCCAGTAGAGCCCGACAGAGCCCGACAGAGCCCGACAGAGCCCGACAGGGCCCGACAGGGCCCGACAGAGCCCGACAGGGCCCGACAGGGCCCAGTAGAGCCCGACAGAGCCCGACAGAGCCCGACAGAGCCCGACAGAGCCCAGTAGAGCCCGACAGGGCCCGACAGGGCCCGACAGGGCCCAGAAGAGCCCGACAGAGCCCGACAGAGCCCGACAGAGCCCGACAGGGCCCGACAGAGCCCGACAGAGCCCGACAGGGCGCGACAGGGCCCGACAGAGCCCGACAGGGCCCGACAGAGCCCGACAGAGCCCAACAGAGCCCGACAGAACCCGACAGGGCCCAGTAGAGCCCGACAGAGCCCGACAGAGCCCGACAGGGCCCGACAGGGCCCGACAGGGCCCGACAGGGCCCAGTAGAGCCCGATAGAGCCCGACAGAGCCCGACAGAGCCCGACAGGGCCCGACAGAGCCCGACAGAGCCCGACAGGGCCCAGTAGAGCCCGACAGAGCCCGACAGGGCCCGACAGAGCCCGACAGAGCCCGACAGAGCCCGACAGAGCCCGACAGGGCCCGACAGGGCCCGACAGGGCCCGACAGGGACCGACAGGGCCCAGTAGAGCCCGACAGAGCCCGACAGAGCCCGACAGAACCTGACAGGGCCCAGTAGAGCCCGACAGAGCCCGACAGATCCCGACAGAGCCTGACAGGGCCCGACAGGGCCCAGTAGAGCCCGACAGAGCCCGACAGAGCCCGACAGAGCCCGAGAGGGCCCGACAGAGCCCGACAGAGCCCGACAGGGCCCGACAGGGCCCAGTAGAGCCCGACAGAGCCCGACAGAGCCTGACAGAGCCCGACAGGGCCCGACAGGGCCCGACAGAGCCCGACAGAGCCCGACAGGGCCCGACAGGGCCCAGTAGAGCCCGACAGAGCCCGACAGGGCCCAGTAGAGCCCGACAGAGCCCGACAGAGCCCGACAGAGCCCGACAGGGCCCGACAGAGCCCGACAGAGCCCGACAGGGCCCGACAGGGCCCGACAGAGCCCGACAGGGCCCGACAGAGCCCGACAGAGCCCGACAGGGCCCGACAGAGCCCGACAGAGCCCAGTAGAGCCCGACAGAGCCCGACAGAGCCCGACAGAGCCCGACAGGGCCCGACAGGGCCCGACAGAGCCCGACAGGGCCCAGTAGAGCCCGACAGAGCCCGACAGAGCCCGACAGAGCCCAGTAGAGCCCGACAGAGCCCGACAGGGCCCGACAGGGCCCGACAGGGCCCAGTAGAGCCCGACAGAGCCCGACAGAGCCCAGTAGAGCCCAGTAGAGCCCGACAGAGCCCGACAGAGCCCGACAGAGCCCGACAGGGCCCGACAGAGCCCGACAGAGCCCGACAGGGCCCGACAGGGCCCGACAGAGCCCGACAGGGCCCGACAGGGCCCGACAGGGCCCAGTAGAGCCCGACAGAGCCCGACAGAGCCCGACAGAGCCCGACAGAGCCCAGTAGAGCCCGACAGGGCCCGACAGGGCCCGACAGGCCACAGTAGAGCCCGACAGAGCCCGACAGAGCCCAGTAGAGCCCGACAGAGCCCGACAGAGCCCGACAGAGCCCGACAGGGCCCGACAGGGCCCGACAGGGCCCAGTAGAGCCCGACAGAGCCCGACAGAGCCCAGTAGAGCCCAGTAGAGCCCTACAGGGCCCGACAGGGCCCGACAGGGCCCAGTAGAGCCCGACAGAGCCCGACAGAGCCTGACAGAGCCCGACAGGGCCCGACAGGGCCCGACAGAGCCCGACAGAGCCCGACAGGGCCCAGTAGAGCCCGACAGAGCCCGACAGAGCCCGACAGAGCCCGACAGGGCCCGACAGGGCCCGACAGGGCCCAGTAGAGCCCGACAGAGCCCGACAGAGCCCGACAGGGCCCGACAGGGCCCAGTAGAGCCTGACAGAGCCCGACAGAGCCCGACAGAACCCGACAGAGCCCGACAGAGCCCGACAGAGCCCAGTAGAGCCCGACAGAGCCCGACAGAGCCCGACAGAGCCCGACAGGGCCCGACAGGGCCCGACAGAGCCCGACAGGGCCCGACAGAGCCCGACAGGGCCCGACAGAGCCTGACAGAGCCCGACAGGGCCCAGTAGAGCCCGACAGAGCCCGACAGAGCCCGACAGAGCCCGATAGAGCCCGACAGAGCCCAGTAGAGCCCGACAGAGCCCGACAGAGCCCGACAGAGCCCGACAGGGCCCGACAGAGCCCGACAGAGCCCGACAGAGCCCGACAGAGCCCGACAGGGCCCAGTAGAGCCCGACAGAGCCCGACAGGGCCCGACAGAGCCCGACAGAGCCCGACAGAGCCCGACAGAGCCCGACAGGGCCCGACAGGGCCCGACAGGGCCCGACAGGGACCGACAGGGCCCGACAGGGACCGACAGGGCCCAGTAGAGCCCGACAGAGCCCGACAGAGCCCGACAGGGCCCAGTAGAGCCCGACAGAGCCCGACAGGGCCCGACAGAGCCTGACAGGGCCCGACAGGGCCCAGTAGAGCCCGACAGAGCCCGACAGAGCCCGACAGAGACCGACAGGGCCCGACAGAGCCCGACACTGCCCGACAGAGCCCGACAGGGCCCGACAGGGCCCAGTAGAGCCCGACAGAGCCCGACAGAGCCCGACAGGGCCCTACAGGGCCCAGTAGAGCCTGACAGAGCCCGACAGAGCCCGACAGAACCCGACAGAGCCCGACAGAGCCCGACAGAGCCCAGTAGAGCCCGACAGAGCCCGACAGAGCCCGACAGAGCCTGACAGGGCCCGACAGGGCCCGACAGAGCCCGACAGGGCCCGACAGAGCCCGACAGGGCCCGACAGAGCCTGACAGAGCCCGACAGGGCCCAGTAGAGCCCGACAGAGCCCGACAGAGCCCGACAGAGCCCGATAGAGCCCGACAGAGCCCAGTAGAGCCCGACAGAGCCCGACAGAGCCCGACAGAGCCCGACAGGGCCCGACAGAGCCCGACAGAGCCCGACAGGGCCCGACAGAGCCCGACAGAGCCCGACAGGGCCCGACAGAGCCCGACAGAGCCCGACAGAGCCCGACAGAACCCGACAGGGCCCAGTAGAGCCCGACAGAGCCCGACAGGGCCCAGTAGAGCCCGACAGAGCCCGACAGAGCCCGACAGGGCCCGACAGAGCCCGACAGAGCCCGACAGAGCCCGACAGGGCCCAGTAGAGCCCGACAGAGCCCGACAGAGCCCGACAGAGCCCGACAGAGCCCGACAGGGCCCGACAGGGCCCGACAGGGCCCAGTAGAGCCCGACAGAGCCCGACAGAGCCCGACAGAACCCGACAGGGCCCAGTAGAGCCCGACAGAGCCCGACAGGGCCCGACAGAGCCTGACAGGGCCCGACAGGGCCCAGTAGAGCCCGACAGAGCCCGACAGAGCCCGACAGACACCGACAGGGTCCGACAGAGCCCGACAGAGCCCGACATGGCCCGACAGGGCCCAGTAGAGCCCGACAGAGCCCGACAGGGCCCAACAGAGCCCGACAGAGCCCGACAGAGCCCGACAGAGCGCGACAGGGCCCAGTAGAGCCCGACAGAGCCCGACAGAGCCCGACAGAGCCCGACAGGGCCCGACAGGGCCCGACAGAGCCCGACAGAGCCCGACAGGGCCCGACAGAGCCTGACAGGGCCCGACAGGGCCCAGTAGAGCCCGACAGAGCCCGACAGAGCCCGACAGAGCCCGACAGAGCCCAGTAGAGCCCGACAGGGCCCGACAGGGCCCGACAGGGCCCAGAAGAGCCCGACAGAGCCCGACAGAGCCCGACAGAGCCCGACAGGCCCGACAGAGCCCGACAGAGCCCGACAGGGCGCGACAGGGCCCGACAGAGCCCGACAGGGCCCGACAGAGCCCGACAGAGCCCAACAGAGCCCGACAGAACCCGACAGGGCCCAGTAGAGCCCGACAGAGCCCGACAGAGCCCGACAGGGCGCGACAGGGCCCGACAGGGCCCGACAGGGCCCAGTAGAGCCCGATAGAGCCCGACAGAGCCCGACAGAGCCCGACAGGGCCCGACAGAGCCCGACAGAGCCCGACAGGGCCCAGTAGAGCCCGACAGAGCCCGACAGGGCCCGACAGAGCCCGACAGAGCCCGACAGAGCCCCGACAGAGCCCGACAGGGCCCGACAGGGACCGACAGGGCCCAGTAGAGCCCGACAGAGCCCGACAGAGCCCGACAGAACCTGATAGGGCCCAGTAGAGCCCGACAGAGCCCGACAGAGCCCGACAGAGCCTGACAGGGCCCGACAGGGCCCAGTAGAGCCCGACAGAGCCCGACAGAGCCCGACAGAGCCCGAGAGGGCCCGACAGAGCCCGACAGAGCCCGACAGGGCCCGACAGGGCCCAGTAGAGCCCGACAGAGCCCGACAGAGCCCGACAGGGCCCGACAGGGCCCGACAGAGCCCGACAGAGCCCGACAGGGCCCGACAGAGCCGACAGAGCCCGACAGGGCCCGACAGGGCCCAGTAGAGCCCGACAGAGCCCGACAGGGCCCAGTAGAGCCCGACAGAGCCCGACAGAGCCCGACAGAGCCCAACAGGGCCCGACAGAGCCCGACAGAGCCCAACAGGGCCCGACAGGGCCGACAGAGCCCGACAGCGCCCGACAGAGCCCGACAGAGCCCGACAGGGCCCGACAGAGCCCGACAGAGCCCAGTAGAGCCCGACAGAGCCCGACAGAGCCCGACAGAGCCCGACAGGGCCCGACAGGGCCCGACAGAGCCCGACAGGGCCCAGTAGAGCCCGACAGAGCCCGACAGAGCCCGACAGAGCCCAGTAGAGCCCGACAGAGCCCGACAGGGCCCGACAGGGCCCGACAGGGCCCAGTAGAGCCCGACAGAGCCCGACAGAGCCCGACAGAGCCCAGTAGAGCCCGACAGAGCCCGACAGAGCCCGACAGAGCCCGACAGAGCCCAGTAGAGCCCGACAGAGCCCGACAGGGCCCGACAGGGCCGACAGGGCACAGTAGAGCCCGACAGAGCCCGACAGAGCCAAGTAGAGCCGACAGAGCCCGCAGCAGCCGACAGAGCCCGACAGGGCCCGACAGGGCCCGAGCCACAGGGCCCAGTAGAGCCCGACAGAGCCCGACAGAGCCCAGTAGAGCCCAGTAGAGCCCGACAGGGCCCGACAGGGCCCGACAGGGCCCAGTAGAGCCCGACAGAGCCCGACAGAGCCTGACAGAGCCCGACAGGGCCCGACAGGGCCCGACAGAGCCCGACAGAGCCCGACAGGGCCCAGTAGAGCCCGACAGAGCCCGACAGAGCCCGACAGAGCCGACAGGGCCCGACAGGGCCCGACAGGGCCCAGTAGAGCCCGACAGAGCCCGACAGAGCCCGACAGGGCCCGACAGGGCCCAGTAGAGCCTGACAGAGCCCGACAGAGCCCGACAGAACCCGACAGAGCCCGACAGAGCCCGACAGAGCCCAGTAGAGCCCGACAGAGCCCGACAGAGCCCGACAGAGCCCGACAGGGCCCGATAGGGCCCGACAGAGCCCGACAGGGCCCGACAGAGCCCGACAGGGCCCGACAGAGCCTGACAGAGCCCGACAGGGCCCAGTAGAGCCCGACAGAGCCCGACAGAGCCCGACAGAGCCCGATAGAGCCCGACAGAGCCCAGTAGAGCCCGACAGAGCCCGACAGAGCCCGACAGAGCCCGACAGGGCCCGACAGAGCCCGACAGAGCCCGACAGGGCCCGACAGAGCCCGACAGAGCCCGACAGAGCCCGACAGAACCCGACAGGGCCCAGTAGAGCCCGACAGAGCCCGACAGGGCCCAGTAGAGCCCGACAGAGCCCGACAGAGCCCGACAGGGCCCGACAGAGCCCGACAGAGCCCGACAGAGCCCGACAGGGCCCAGTAGAGCCCGACAGAGCCCGACAGGGCCCGACAGAGCCCGACAGAGCCCGACAGAGCCCGACAGAGCCCGACAGGGCCCGACAGGGCCCGACAGGGCCCGACAGGGACCGACAGGGCCCAGTAGGGACCGACAGAGCCCGACAGAGCCCGACAGAACCCGACAGGGCCCAGTAGAGCCCGACAGAGCCCGACAGGGCCCGACAGAGCCTGACAGGGCCCGACAGGGCCCAGTAGAGCCCGACAGAGCCCGACAGAGCCCGACAGAGACCGACAGGCCCGACAGAGCCCGACAGAGCCCGACAGAGCCCGACAGGGCCCAGTAGAGCCCGACAGAGCCCGACAGGGCCCAACAGAGCCCGACAGAGCCCGACAGAGCCCGACAGAGCGCGACAGGGCCCAGTAGAGCCCGACAGAGCCCGACAGAGCCCGACAGAGCCCGACAGGGCCCGACAGGGCCCGACAGAGCCCGACAGAGCCCGACAGGGCCCGACAGAGCCCGACAGAGCCCGACAGGCCCGACAGAGCCCGACAGAGCCCGACAGAGCCCAGTAGAGCCTGACAGAGCCCGACAGAGCCCGACAGAGCCCGACAGGGCCCGACAGGGCCCGACAGAGCCCGACAGAGCCCGACAGGGCCCAGTAGAGCCCGACAGAGCCCGACAGAGCCCGACAGAGCCCAGTAGAGCCCGACAGAGCCCGACAGGCCGACAGGGCCCGACAGGGCCCAGTAGAGCCCGACAGAGCCCGACAGAGCCCAGTAGAGCCCAGTAGAGCCCGACAGAGCCCGACAGGGCCCGACAGAGCCCGACAGAGCCCGACAGAGCCCGACAGAGCCCGACAGGACCCGACAGGGCCCGACAGAGCCCGACAGGGCCCGACAGGGCCCGACAGGGCCCAGTAGAGCCCGACAGAGCCCGACAGAGCCCAGTAGAGCCCAGTAGAGCCCGACAGGGCCCGACAGGGCCCGACAGGGCCCAGTAGAGCCCGACAGAGCCCGACAGAGCCCAGTAGAGCCCGACAGAGACCGACAGGGCCCGACAGGGCCCAGCAGAGCCCGACAGAGCCCGACAGAGCCCGTCAGAGCCCGACAGGGCCCGACAGAGCCCGACAGAGCCCGACAGAGCCCGACAGGGCCCGACAGGGCCCAGTAGAGCCCGACAGAGCCCGACAGGGCCCGACAGAGACCGACAGAGCCCGACAGAGCCCGACAGGGCCCGACAGAGCCCGACAGGGCCCGACAGAGCCCGACAGAGAACGACAGGGCCCGACAGGGCCCAGTAGAGCCCGACAGAGCCCGACAGGGCCCGATAGAGCCCGACAGAGCCCGACAGGGCCCGACAGAGCTCGACAGGGCCCGACAGAGCCAGACAGAGCCCGACAGGGCCCGACAGGGCCCGACAGGGCCCGACAGAGCCCGACAGAGCCCGACAGGGCCCAGTAGAGCCCAGTAGAGCCCGACAGAGCCCAGTAGAGCCCGACAGAGCCCAACAGAGCCCGACAGGGCCCGACAGAGACCGACAGGGCCCGACAGGGCCCGACAGAGCCCGACAGAGCCCGACAGGGCCCAGTAGAGCCCGACAGAGCCCGACAGAGCCCGACAGAGGCCAGTAGAGCCCGACAGAGCCCGACAGAGCCCGACAGGGCCCGACAGAGCCCGACAGAGCCTGACAGAGCCCAGTAGAGCCCGACAGAGCCCGACAGAGCCCGACAGAGCCCGACAGGCCCAGTAGAGCCCGACAGAGCCCGACAGAGCCCGACAGAGCCCAGTAGAGCCCAGTAGAGCCCGACAGAGCCCGAGAGAGCCCGACAGAGCCCGACAGAGCCCGACAGGGCCCGACAGGGCCCGACAGAGCCCGACAGGGCCCGACAGGGCCCAGTAGAGCCCGACAGAGCCCGACAGAGCCCGACAGAGCCCGACAGGGCCCGACAGAGCCCGACAGAGCCCGACAGGGCCCGACAGGGCCCAGTAGAGTCCGACAGAGCCCGACAGAGCCCGACAGAGCCCGACAGAACCCGACAGAGCCCGACAGAGCCCAGTAGAGCCCGACAGAGCCCGACAGAGCCCGACAGAGCCCGACAGGGCCCGACAGGGCCCGACAGGGCCCGACAGTACCCGACAGAGCCCGACAGAGCCCGACAGAGCCCGACAGGGCCCGACAGGGCCCAGTAGAGCCCGACAGAGCCCGACAGAGCCCGACAGAGCCCGACAGGGCCCGACAGGGCCCGATAGGGCCCGAGAGGGCCCGACAGAGACCAGTAGAGCCCGACAGAGCCCGACAGAGCCCGACAGGGCCCGACAGAGCCCGACAGGGCGCAGTAGAGCCCAGTAGAGCCCGACAGAGCCCAGTAGAGCCCGACAGAGCCCGACAGAGTCCGACAGAGCCCGACAGGACCCGACAGGGCCCGACAGAGCCCGACAGAGCCCGACAGAGCCCGACAGGGCCCGACAGAGCCTGACAGAGCCCGACAGGGCCCAGTAGAGCCCGACAGAGCCCGACAGAGCCCGACAGAGCCCAGTAGAGCCCGAAGGCCCGACAGAGCCCGACAGAGCCCGACAGGACCCGACAGGGCCCGACAGAGCCCGACAGGGCCCGACAGGGCCCAGTAGAGCCCGACAGAGCCCGACAGAGCCCAGTAGAGCCCAGTAGAGCCCGACAGGGCCCGACAGGGCCCGACAGGGCCCAGTAGAGCCCGACAGAGCCCGACAGAGCCCAGTAGAGCCCGACAGAGACCGACAGGGCCCGACAGGGCCCAGCACAGCCCGACAGAGCCCGACAGAGCCCGACAGGGCCCGACAGAGCCCGACAGGGCCCGACAGAGCCCGACAGAGCCCGACAGGGCCCGACAGGGCCCAGTAGAGCCCGACAGAGCCCGACAGGGCCCGACAGAGCCCGACAGAGCCCGACAGTTCCCAGCAGAGCCCGACAGAGCCCGACAGAGCCCGACAGAGCCCGACAGGGCCCGACAGAGCCCGACAGAGAACGACAGGGCCCGACAGGGCCCAGTAGAGCCCGACAGAGCCCGACAGGGCCCGACAGAGCCCGACAGAGCCCGACAGGGCCCGACAGAGCCCGACAGGGCCCGACAGAGCCCGACAGAGCCCGACAGAGCCCGACAGGGCCCATTAGAGCCCAGTAGAGCCCGACAGAGCCCAGTAGAGACCGACAGAGCCCGACAGGGCCCGACAGAGCCCGACAGAGCCCGACAGGGCCCGACAGAGCCCGACAGAGCCCGACAGGGCCCGACAGAGCCCGACAGAGCCCGACAGGGCCCGACAGAGCCCGACAGGGCCCAGTAGAGCCCGACAGAGCCTGACAGAGCCCGACAGAGCCCAGTAGAGCCCGACAGAGCCCGACAGAGCCCGACAGGGCCCGACAGAGCCCGACAGAGCCCGAAAGGGCCCGACAGAGCCCGACAGAGCCTGACAGAGCCCAGTAGAGCCCGACAGAGCCCGACAGGGCCCGACAGGGCCCGACAGGGCCCAGTAGAGCCCGACAGAGCCCGACAGAGCCCGACAGAGCCCAGTAGAGCCCAGTAGAGCCCGACAGAGCCCGAGAGAGCCCGACAGAGCCCGACAGAGCCCGACAGGGCCCGACAGGGCCCGACAGAGCCCGATAGGGCCCGACAGGGCCCAGTAGAGCCCGACAGAGCCCGACAGAGCCCGACAGAGCCCGACAGGGCCCGACAGAGCCCGACAGAGCCCGACAGGGCCCGACAGGGCCCAGTAGAGCCCGACAGAGCCCGACAGAGCCCGACAGAACCCGACAGAGCCCGACAGAGCCCAGTAGAGCCCGACAGAGCCCGACAGAGCCCGACAGAGCCCGACAGGGCCGACAGGGCCCGACAGGGCCCCAGGGCCCGACAGGGCCCGACAGTACCCGACAGAGCCCGACAGAGCCCGACAGAGCCCGACAGGGCCCGACAGGGCCCAGTAGAGCCCGACAGAGCCCGACAGAGCCCGACAGAGCCCGACAGGGCCCGACAGGGCCCGACAGGGCCCGGACAGAGCCCGACAGGGCCCAGTAGAGCCCGACAGAGCCCGACAGAGCCCAGTAGAGCCCAGTAGAGCCCGACAGAGCCCGACAGAGCCCGACAGAGCCCGAGAGAAGCCGACAGAGCCCGACAGAGACCAGTTGAGCCCGACTAGAGCCCGACAGAGCCCGACAGAGCCCGACAGGGCCCGACAGGGCCCAGTAGAGCCCGACAGAGCCCGACAGAGCCCGACAGAGCCCGACAGAGCCCGACAGGGCCCGACAGGGCCCGACAGGGCCCGACAGAGACCAGTAGAGCCCGACAGAGCCCGACAGAGCCCGACAGGCCCGACAGAGCATGACAGGGCGCAGTAGAGCCCAGTAGAGCCCGACAGAGCCCAGTAGAGCCCGACAGAGCCCGACAGAGTCCGACAGAGCCCGACAGGACCCGACAGGGCCCGACAGAGCCCGACAGAGCCCGACAGAGCCCGACAGGGCCCGACAGAGACTGACAGAGCCCGACAGGGCCCAGTAGAGCCCGACAGAGCCCGACAGAGCCCGACAGAGCCCGACAGAGCCCGACAGGGCCCGACAGAGCCCGACAGAGCCCGACAGGGCCCGACAGAGCCCGACAGAGCCCGACAGGGCCCAGTAGAGCCTGACAGAGCCCGACAGAGCCCGACAGCGCCCGACCGGGCCCTACAGAGCCCGACAGAGCCCGACAGAGCCCGACAGGGCCCAGTAGAGCCCGACAGAGCCCGACAGGGCCCGACAGAGCCCGACAGAGCCCGACACAGCCCGACAGGGCCCGACAGAGCCCGACAGAGCCCGACAGGGCCCGACAGGGCCCGACAGGGCCCAGTAGAGCCCGACACAGCCCGACAGAGCCCGACAGAACCCGACAGGGCCCAGTAGATCCCGACAGAGCCCGACAGAGCCCGACAGGGCCCGACAGGGCCCGACAGAGCCCGACAGAGCCCGACAGAGCCCGACAGAGCCCGACAGGGCCCGACAGATCCCGACAGGGCCCAGCAGAGCCCGAGAGAGCCCGACAGAGCCCGACAGAGCCCAAGAGAGCCCGACAGAGCCCGACAGAGCCCGACAGGGCCCAGTAGAGCCCGACAGAGCCCAACAGAGACCGACAGAGCCCGACAGAGCCCGACAGGGCCCGACAGGGCCCGACAGAGCCCGACAGGGCCCAGCAGAGCCCGACAGAGCCCGACAGAGCCCGACAGAGCCCAACAGAGCCCGACAGGGCCCGACAGAGACCGACAGGGCCCGACAGGGCCCGACAGAGCCCGACAGAGCCCGACAGGGCCCAGTAGAGCCCGACAGAGCCCGACAGAGCCCGAAAGATCCCGACAGAGCCCAGTAGAGCCCGACAGAGCCCGACAGAGCCCGACAGGGCCCGACAGAGCCCGACAGAGCCCGACAGGGCCAAACAGGGCCCAGTAGAGCCCGACAGAGCCCGACAGAGCCCGACAGAGCCCGACAGGGCCCGACAGGGCCCGACAGGGCCCAGTAGAGCCCGATAGAGCCCGACAGAGCCCGACAGAGCCCGACAGGGCCCGACAGAGCCCGACAGGGCCCGACAGAGCCCGACAGAGCCCGACAGGGCCCGACAGAGCCCGACAGAGCCCGACAGAGCCCGACAGAGCCCGACAGGGCCCGACAGAGCCCGACAGGGCCCGACAGGGCCCGACAGGGACCGACAGGGCCCAGTAGAGCCCGACAGAGCCCGACAGAGCCCGACAGAACCTGACAGGGCCCAGTAGAGCCCGACAGAGCCCGACAGAGCCCGACAGAGCCTGACAGGGCCCGACAGGGCCCAGTAGAGCCCGACAGAGCCCGACAGAGCCCGACAGAGCCCGACAGGCCCGACAGAGCCCGACAGAGCCCGACAGGGCCCGACAGGGCCCAGTAGAGCCCGACAGAGCCCGACAGGGCCCAGTAGAGCCCGACAGAGCCCGACAGAGCCCGACAGAGCCCGACAGGGCCCGACAGAGCCCGACAGAGCCCGACAGGGCCCGACAGGGCCCGACAGAGCCCGACAGGGCCCGACAGAGCCCGACAGAGCCCAGTAGAGCCCGACAGAGCCCGACAGAGCCCGACAGAGCCCGACAGGGCCCGACAGGGCCCGACAGGGCCCGACAGAGCCCGACAGGGCCCAGTAGAGCCCGACAGAGGCCGACAGAGCCCGACAGAGCCCAGTAGAGCCCGACAGAGCCCGACAGGGCCCGACAGGGCCCGACAGGCCCAGTAGAGCCCGACAGAGCCCGACAGAG
Organism: Caloenas nicobarica; assembly: GCF_036013445.1. Classification (NCBI taxonomy): domain Eukaryota; kingdom Metazoa; phylum Chordata; class Aves; order Columbiformes; family Columbidae; genus Caloenas; species Caloenas nicobarica. The sequence continues at coordinate 203,993 of NW_027016990.1, forward strand.
CCCAGTAGAGCCCAGTAGAGCCCCGACAGAGCCCGACAGGGCCCGACAAAGCCCGACAGGGCCCGACAGGGCCCGACAGAGCCCGACAGGGCCCGACAGGGCCCGACAGGGCCCGACAGGGCCCAGTAGAGCCCGACAGAGCCCGACAGAGCCCGACAGAGCCCGACAGAGCCCAGTAGAGCCCGACAGAGCCCGACAGGGCCCGACAGGGCCCGACAGGGCACAGTAGAGCCCGACAGAGCCCGACAGAGCCCAGTAGAGCCCGACAGAGCCCGACAGGGCCCGACAGGGCCCGACAGGGCCCAGTAGAGCCCGACAGAGCCCGACAGAGCCCAGTAGAGCCCAGTAGAGCCCGACAGAGCCCGACAGGGCCCGACAAAGCCCGACAGGGCCCGACAGGGCCCAGTAGAGCCCGACAGAGCCCGACAGAGCCCGACAGAGCCCGACAGAGCCCAGTAGAGCCCGACAGAGCCCGACAGGGCCCGACAGGGCCCGACAGGGCACAGTAGAGCCCGACAGAGCCCGACAGAGCCCAGTAGAGCCCGACAGAGCCCGACAGGGCCCGACAGGGCCCGACAGGGCCCAGTAGAGCCCGACAGAGCCCGACAGAGCCCGACAGAGCCCGACAGAGCCCAGTAGAGCCCGACAGAGCCCGACAGGGCCCGACAGGGCCCGACAGGGCACAGTAGAGCCCGACAGAGCCCGACAGAGCCCAGTAGAGCCCAGTAGAGCCCGACAGAGCCCGACAGAGCCCGACAGAGCCCGACAGGGCCCGACAGAGCCCGACAGAGCCCGACAGGGCCCGACAGGGCCCGACAGGGCCCAGTAGAGCCCGACAGAGCCCGACAGAGCCCAGTAGAGCCCAGTAGAGACCGACAGGGCCCGACAGGGCCCGACAGGGCCCAGTAGAGCCCGACAGAGCCCGACAGAGCCTGACAGAGCCCGACAGGGCCCAGTAGAGCCCGACAGAGCCCGACAGAGCCCGACAGAGCCGACAGGGCCCGACAGGGCCCGACAGAGCCCGACAGAGCCCGACAGGGCCCGACAGAGCCCGACAGAGCCCGACAGAGCCCGAAAGGGTCCGACAGGGCCGGACAGAGCCCAGTTAGCCCAGTAGAGCCCGACAGAGCCCGACAGAGCCCGACAGGGCCCGACAGGGCCCAGTAGAGCCCGACAGAGCCCGACAGGGCCCGACAGAGCCCGACAGAGCCCAACAGGGCCCGACAGAGCCCGACAGAGCCCGACAGAGCCCGACAGGACCCACAGAGCCCGACAGAGCCCGACAGAGCCCGACAGAGCCCGACAGGGCCCGACAGGGCCCAGTAGAGCCCGACAGAGCCCGACAGGGCCCGACAGAGCCCGACAGAGCCCGACAGGGCCCGACAGAGCCCGACAGAGCCCGAGAGAGCCCGACAGGGCCCAGTAGAGCCCGACAGACCCCGACAGAGCCCGACAGAACCCGACAGGGCCCGACAGAGCCCGACAGAGCCCGACAGGGCCCGACAGGGCCCGACAGAGCCCGACAGAGCCCAGTAGAGCCCGACAGAGCCCGACAGAGCCCGACAGAGCCCGACAGAGCCCGACAGAGTCCGACAGAGCCCGACAGGACCCGACAGGGCCCGACAGAGCCCGACAGAGCCCGACAGAGCCCGACAGGGCCCGACAGAGCCTGACAGAGCCCGACAGGGCCCAGTAGAGCCCGACAGAGCCCGACAGAGCCCGACAGAGCCCAGTAGAGCCCGACAGAGCCCGACAGAGCCCGACAGGGCCCGACAGAGCCCGACAGAGCCCGACAGGGCCCGACAGAGCCCGACAGAGCCCGACAGGGCCCGACAGAGCCCGACAGAGCCCGACAGGGCCCAGTAGAGCCTGACAGAGCCCGACAGAGCCCGACAGCGCCCGACCGGGCCCTACAGAGCCCGACAGAGCCCGACAGAGCCCGACAGGGCCCAGTAGAGCCCGACAGAGCCCGACAGGGCCCGACAGAGCCCGACAGAGCCCGACACAGCCCGACAGGGCCCGACAGAGCCCGACAGAGCCCGACAGGGCCCGACAGGGCCCGACAGGGCCCAGTAGAGCCCGACACAGCCCGACAGAGCCCGACAGAACCCGACAGGGCCCAGTAGATCCCGACAGAGCCCGACAGAGCCCGACAGGGCCCGACAGGGCCCGACAGAGCCCGACAGAGCCCGACAGAGCCCGACAGAGCCCGACAGGGCCCGACAGATCCCGACAGGGCCCAGCAGAGCCCGACAGAGCCCGACAGAGCCCGACAGAGCCCAAGAGAGCCCGACAGAGCCCGACAGAGCCCGACAGGGCCCAGTAGAGCCCGACAGAGCCCAACAGAGACCGACAGAGCCCGACAGAGCCCGACAGGGCCCGACAGGGCCCGACAGAGCCCGACAGGGCCCAGCAGAGCCCGACAGAGCCCGACAGAGCCCGACAGAGCCCGACAGAGCCCAACAGAGCCGACAGGGCCCGACAGAGACCGACAGGGCCCGACAGGGCCCGACAGAGCCCGACAGAGCCCGACAGGGCCCAGTAGAGCCCGACAGAGCCCGACAGAGCCCGAAAGATCCCGACAGAGCCCAGTAGAGCCCGACAGAGCCCGACAGAGCCCGACAGGGCCCGACAGAGCCCGACAGAGCCCGACAGGGCCAAACAGGGCCCAGTAGAGCCCGACAGAGCCCGACAGAGCCCGACAGAGCCCGACAGGGCCCGGACAGGCCCCGACAGGGCCCGACAGGGCCCCAGTAGAGCCCGATAGAGCCCGACAGAGCCCGACAGAGCCCGACAGGGCCCGACAGAGCCCGACAGAGCCCGACAGAGCCCGACAGGGCCCAGTAGAGCCCGACAGAGCCCGACAGGGCCCGACAGAGCCCGACAGAGCCCGACAGAGCCCGACAGAGCCCGACAGGGCCCGACAGAGCCCGACAGGGCCCGACAGGGCCCGACAGGGACCGACAGGGCCCAGTAGAGCCCGACAGAGCCCGACAGAGCCCGACAGAACCTGACAGGGCCCAGTAGAGCCCGACAGAGCCCGACAGAGCCCGACAGAGCCTGACAGGGCCCGACAGGGCCCAGTAGAGCCCGACAGAGCCCGACAGAGCCGACAGAGCCCGACAGGGCCCGACAGAGCCCGACAGAGCCCGACAGGGCCCGACAAAGCCCAGTAGAGCCCGACAGAGCCCGACAGGGCCCAGTAGAGCCCGACAGAGCCCGACAGAGCCCGACAGAGCCCGACAGGGCCCGACAGAGCCCGACAGAGCCCGACAGGGCCCGACAGGGCCCGACAGAGCCCGACAGGGCCCGACAGAGCCCGACAGAGCCCAGTAGAGCCCGACAGAGCCCGACAGAGCCCGACAGAGCCCGACAGGGCCCGACAGGGCCCGACAGGGCCCGACAGAGCCCGACAGGGCCCAGTAGAGCCCGACAGAGGCCGACAGAGCCCGACAGAGCCCAGTAGAGCCCGACAGAGCCCGACAGGGCCCGACAGGGCCCGACAGGGCCCAGTAGAGCCCGACAGAGCCCGACAGAGCCCAGTAGAGCCCAGTAGAGCCCGACAGAGCCCGACAGGGCCCGACAAAGCCCGACAGGGCCCGACAGGGCCCGACAGAGCCCGACAGGGCCCGACAGGGCCCGACAGGGCCCGACAGGGCCCAGTAGAGCCCGACAGAGCCCGACAGAGCCCGACAGAGCCCGACAGAGCCCAGTAGAGCCCGACAGAGCCCGACAGGGCCCGACAGGGCCCGACAGGGCACAGTAGAGCCCGACAGAGCCCGACAGAGCCCAGTAGAGCCCGACAGAGCCCGACAGGGCCCGACAGGGCCCGACAGGGCCCAGTAGAGCCCGACAGAGCCCGACAGAGCCCAGTAGAGCCCAGTAGAGCCCGACAGAGCCCGACAGGGCCCGACAAAGCCCGACAGGGCCCGACAGGGCCCAGTAGAGCCCGACAGAGCCCGACAGAGCCCGACAGAGCCCGACAGAGCCCAGTAGAGCCCGACAGAGCCCGACAGGGCCCGACAGGGCCCGACAGGGCACAGTAGAGCCCGACAGAGCCCGACAGAGCCCAGTAGAGCCCGACAGAGCCCGACAGGGCCCGACAGGGCCCGACAGGGCCCAGTAGAGCCCGACAGAGCCCGACAGAGCCCGACAGAGCCCGACAGAGCCCAGTAGAGCCCGACAGAGCCCGACAGGGCCCGACAGGGCCCGACAGGGCACAGTAGAGCCCGACAGAGCCCGACAGAGCCCAGTAGAGCCCAGTAGAGCCCGACAGAGCCCGACAGAGCCCGACAGAGCCCGACAGGGCCCGACAGAGCCCGACAGAGCCCGACAGGGCCCGACAGGGCCCGACAGGGCCCAGTAGAGCCCGACAGAGCCCGACAGAGCCCAGTAGAGCCCAGTAGAGACCGACAGGGCCCGACAGGGCCCGACAGGGCCCAGTAGAGCCCGACAGAGCCCGACAGAGCCTGACAGAGCCCGACAGGGCCCAGTAGAGCCCGACAGAGCCCGACAGAGCCCGACAGAGCCCGACAGGGCCCGACAGGGCCCGACAGAGCCCGACAGAGCCCGACAGGGCCCGACAGAGCCCGACAGAGCCCGACAGAGCCCGAAAGGGCCCGACAGGGCCGGACAGAGCCCAGTTTAGCCCAGTAGAGCCCGACAGAGCCCGACAGAGCCCGACAGGGCCCGACAGGGCCCAGTAGAGCCCGACAGAGCCCGACAGGGCCCGACAGAGCCCGACAGAGCCCAACAGGGCCCGACAGAGCCCGACAGAGCCCGACAGAGCCCGACAGGACCCAGCAGAGCCCGACAGAGCCCGACAGAGCCCGACAGAGCCCGACAGGGCCCGACAGGGCCCAGTAGAGCCCGACAGAGCCCGACAGGGCCCGACAGAGCCCGACAGAGCCCGACAGGGCCCGACAGAGCCCGACAGGGCCCGAGAGAGCCCGACAGGGCCCAGTAGAGCCCGACAGACCCCGACAGAGCCCGACAGAACCCGACAGGGCCCGACAGAGCCCGACAGAGCCCGACAGGGCCCGACAGGGCCCGACAGAGCCCGACAGAGCCCAGTAGAGCCCGACAGAGCCCGACAGAGCCCGACAGAGCCCGACAGAGCCCGACAGGGCCCAGTAGAGCCCAGTAGAGCCCGACAGAGCCCGACAGGGCCCGACAGGGCCCGACAGAGCCCGACAGAGCCCAGTAGAGCCCGACAGGGCCCGACAGAGCCCGACAGACCCCGACAGAGCCCGACAGAACCCGACAGGGCCCGACAGAGCCCGACAGAGCCCGACAGGGCCCGACAGAGCCCGACAGAGCCCGACAGAGCCCGACAGGGCCCGACAGAGCCCGACAGGGCCCAGTAGAGCCCGACAGAGCCCGACAGAGCCCGACAGAGCCCAGTAGAGCCCGACAGAGCCCGACATAGCCCGACAGAGCCCGACAGAGCCCGACAGGGCCCAGCAGAGCCCGACAGAGCCCGACAGAGCCCAGTAGAGCCCAGTAGAGCCCGACAGAGCCCTACAGAGCCCGACAGAGCCCGACAGAACCCGACAGAGCCCGACAGAGACCAGTTGAGCCCGACAGAGCCCAGTAGAGCCCGACAGAGCCCGACAGGGCCCGACAGGGCCCAGTAGAGCCTGACAGAGACCGACAGAGCCCGACAGAGCCCGACAGAGCCCAGTAGAGCCCGAGAGAGCCCGACAGAGCCCGACAGATCCCGACAGAGCCCGACAGAGCCCGACAGGGCCCGACAGAGCCCAGTAGAGCCCGACAGAGCCCGACAGAGCCCGACAGAGCCCGACAGAGCCCGACAGGGCCCAGTAGAGCCCAGTAGAGCCCGACAGAGCCCAGTAGAGCCCGACAGAGCCCGACAGAGCCCGACAGAGCCCGACAGGGCCCGACAGGGCCCGACAGAGCCCGACAGGGCCCGACAGAGCCTGACAGAGCCCGACAGGGCCCAGTAGATCCCGACAGAGCCCGACAGAGCCCGACAGAGCCCGACAGAGCCCAGTAGAGCCCGACAGAGCCCGACAGAGCCCGACAGAGCCCGACAGGGCCCGACAGGGCCCGACAGGGCCCGACAGAGCCCGACAGAGCCCGACAGGGCCCGACAGAGGCCGACAGAGCCCGACAGGGCCCGACAGGGCCCGACAGAGCCCAGTTTAGCCCAGTAGAGCCCGACAGAGCCCGACAGAGCCCGACAGGGCCCGACAGGGCCCAGTAGAGCCCGACAGAGCCCGACAGGGCCCGACAGAGCCCGACAGAGCCCGACAGGGCCCGACAGAGCCCGACAGAGCCCGACAGAGCCCGACAGGGCCCAGCAGAGCCCGACAGAGCCCGACAGAGCCCGACAGAGACCGACAGAGACCGACAGGGCCCGACAGAGACCGACAGGGCCCGACAGAGCCCAGTAGAGCCTGACAGAGCCCGACAGAGCCCGACAGAGCCCGACAGGGCCCGATAGAGCCCAGTAGAGCCCGACAGAGCCCGACAGAGCCCGACAGAGCCAGACAGAGCCCGACAGGGCCCAGTAGAGCCTGACAGAGCCCGACAGAGCCCGACAGAGCCCGACAGAGCCCGACAGGGCCCGACAGGGCCCGACAGGGCCCGACAGAGCCCGACAGGTCCCGACAGAGCCCGACAGAGCCCGACAGAGCCCGACAGGGCCCGACAGAGCCTGACAGAGCCTGACAGGGCCCAGTAGAGCCCGACAGAGCCCGACAGAGCCCGACAGAGCCCGACAGAAACCGACAGAGCCCGACAGAGCCCGACAGAGCCCGACAGAGCCCGACAGAGCCCGACAGAGACCAGTTGAGCCCGACAGAGCCCGACAGAGCCCGACAGGGCCCAGTAGAGCCCGACAGAGCCCGACAGAGCCCAGTAGAGCCCGACAGAGCCCGACAGGGCCCGACAGGGCCCAGTAGAGCCCGACAGAGACCGACAGAGCCCGACAGAGCCCGACAGAGCCCAGTAGAGCCCGAGAGAGCCCAACAGAGCCCGACAGAGCCCGACAGGGCCCGACAGAGCCCGACAGAGCCCGACAGGGCCCGACAGAGCCCAGTAGAGCCCGACAGAGCCCGACAGAGCCCGACAGAGCCCGACAGAGCCCGACAGGGCCCAGTAGAGCCCAGTAGAGCCCGACAGAGCCCAGTAGAGCCCGACAGAGCCCGACAGAGCCCGACAGAGCCCGACAGGGCCCGACAGGGCCCGACAGAGCCCGACAGGGCCCGACAGAGCCCGACAGAGCCCGACAGGGCCCGACAGAGCCTGACAGAGCCCGACAGGGCCCAGTAGATCCCGACAGAGCCCGACAGAGCCCGACAGAGCCCGACAGAGCCCAGTAGAGCCCGACAGAGCCCGACAGAGCCCGACAGGGCCCGACAGGGCCCGACAGGGCCCGACAGAGCCCGACAGAGCCCGACAGAGCCCGACAGGGCCCGACAGGGCCCGACAGAGCCCAGTTTATCCCAGTAGAGCCCGACAGAGCCCGACAGAGCCCGACAGGGCCCGACAGGGCCCAGTAGAGCCCGACAGAGCCCGACAGGGCCCGACAGAGCCCGACAGAGCCCGACAGGGCCCAGCAGAGCCCGACAGAGCCCGACAGAGCCCGACAGAGCCCGACAGGGCCCGACAGAGCCCGACAGGGCCCGACAGAGCCCGACAGAGCCCGACAGGGCCCAGTAGAGCCCGACAGAGCCCCACAGAGCCCGACAGAGCCCGACAGGGCCCGACAGAGCCCGACAGAGCCCGACAGGGCCCGACAGGGCCCGACAGAGCCCGACAGAGCCCAGTAGAGCCCGACAGAGCCCGACAGAGCCCGACAGAGCCCGACAGGGCCCAGTAGAGCCCAGTAGAGCCCGACAGAGCCCAGTAGAGCCCGACAGAGCCCGACAAAGCCCGACAGAGCCCGTCAGGGCCCGACAGGGCCCGACAGAGCCCGACAGGGCCCGACAGAGCCCGACAGAGCCCGACAGAGCCCGACAGGGCCCGACAGAGCCTGACAGAGCCCGACAGGGCCCAGTAGAGCCCGATAGAGCCCGACAGAGCCCGACAGAACCCGATAGAGCCCGACAGAGCCCGACAGAGCCCGACAGGGCCCGACAGAGCCCGACAGAGCCCGACAGGGCCCAGTAGAGCCCGACAGAGCCCGACAGAGCCCAGTAGAGCCCAGTAGAGCCCGACAGAGCCCGACAGAGCCCGACAGAGCCCGACAGAACCCGACAGAGCCCGACAGAGACCAGTTGAGCCCGACAGAGCCCGACAGAGCCCGACAGAGCCCAACAGGGCCCGACAGGGCCCAGTAGAGCCCGACAGAGCCCGACAGAGCCCGACAGAGCCCGACAGAGCCCAGTAGAGCCCGACAGAGCCCGACAGAGCCCGACAGAGCCCGACAGGGCCCGACAGGGCCCGACAGAGCCCAGTAGAGCCCGACAGAGCCCGACAGAGCCCGACAGGGCCCGACAGAGCCCAGTAGAGCCCGACAGAGCCCGACAGAGCCCGACAGAGCCCGACAGGGCCCAGTAGAGCCCAGTAGAGCCCGACAGAGCCCAGTAGAGCCCGACAGAGCCCGACAGGGCCCGACAGGGCCCGACAGAGCCCGACAGGGCCCGACAGAGCCCGACAGAGCCCGACAGAGCCCGACAGGGCCCGACAGAGCCGGACAGAGCCCAGTTTAGCCCAGTAGAGCCCGACAGAGCCCGACAGAGCCCGACAGGGCCCAGTAGAGCCCGACAGAGCCCGACAGGGCCCGACAGAGCCCGACAGAGCCCGACAGGGCCCGACAGAGCCTGACAGAGCCCGACAGAGCCCGACAGGACCCAGCAGAGCCCGACAGAGCCCGACAGAGCCCGACAGGGCCCGACAGAGCCCGACAGAGCCCGACAGGGCCCGACAGGGCCCAGTAGAGCCCGACAGAGCCCGACAGGGCCCGACAGAGCCCGACAGAGCCCGACAGGGCCCGACAGAGCCCGACAGAGCCCGAGAGAGCCCGACAGGGCCCAGTAGAGCCCGACAGACGCCGACAGAGCCGACAGAACCCGACAGGGCCTGACAGAGCCCGACAGAGCCCGACAGGGCCCGGACAGGGCCCGACAGAGCCCGACAGAGCCCAGTAGAGCCCGACAGAGCCCGACAGAGCCTGACAGAGCCCGACAGAGCCCGACAGGGCCCAGTAGAGCCCAGTAGAGCCCGACAGAGCCCAGTAGAGCCCGACAGAGCCCGACAGAGCCCAACAGAGCCCGACAGGGCCCGACAGAGCCCGACAGAGCCCGACAGAGCCCGACAGGGCCCGACAGAGCCCGACAGGGCCCAGTAGAGCCCGACAGAGCCCGACAGAGCCCGACAGAGCCCAGTAGAGCCCGACAGAGCCCGACATAGCCCGACAGAGCCCGACAGGGCCCGACAGAGCCCGACAGAGCCCGACAGGGCCCGACAGAGCCCAACAGAGCCCGACAGGGCCCAGTAGAGCCCGACAGAGCCCGACAGGGCCCGACAGGGCCCGACAGGGCCCAGTAGAGCCCGCCCGACAGAGCCCGACAGAGCCCAGTAGAGCCCAGTAGAGCCCGACAGAGCCCGACAGAGCCCGACAGAGCCCGACAGGGCCCGACAGAGCCCGACAGAGCCCGACAGGGCCCGACAGAGCCCGACAGGGCCCGACAGGGCCCAGTAGAGCCCGACAGAGCCCGACAGGGCCCGACAGGGCCCGACAGAGCCCGACAGAGCCCGACAGGGCCCGACAGAGCCCAGTAGAGCCCGACAGAGCCCGACAGAGCCCGACAGAGACCAGTAGAGCCCGACAGAGCCCGACAGAGCCCGACAGAGCCCGACAGGGCCCGATAGAGCCCAGTAGAGCCCGACAGAGCCCGACAGAGCCCGACAGAGCCCGACAGGGCCCGACAGGGCCCGACAGGGCCCGACAGAGCCCGACAGGGCCCGACAGAGCCTGACAGAGCCCGACAGGGCCCAGTAGAGCCCGACAGAGCCCGACAGAGCCCGACAGAGCCCGACAGAACCCGACAGAGCCCGACAGAGCCCGACAGAGCCCGACAGGGCCCGACAGGGCCCGACAGAGCCCGACAGGGCCCGACAGGGCCCAGTAGAGCCCGACAGAGCCCGACAGAGCCCAGTAGAGCCCAGTAGAGCCCGACAGAGCCCGACAGAGCCCGACAGAGCCCGACAGAACCCGACAGAGCCCGACAGAGACCAGTTGAGCCCGACAGAGCCCAGTAGAGCCCGACAGAGCCCGACAGGGCCCGACAGGGCCCAGTAGAGCCCGACAGAGCCCGACAGAGCCCAGTAGAGCCCAGTAGAGCCCGACAGAGCCCGACAGAGCCCGACAGAGCCCGACAGAACCCGACAGAGCCCGACAGAGACCAGTTGAGCCCGACAGAGCCCAGTAGAGCCCGACAGAGCCCGACAGAGCCCGACAGAGCCCGACAGAGCCCGACAGGGCCCAGTAGAGCCCAGTAGAGCCCGACAGAGCCCGACAGGGCCCGACAGGGCCCGACAGAGCCCGACAGAGCCCAGTAGAGCCCGACAGGGCCCGACAGAGCCCGACAGACCCCGACAGAGCCCGACAGAACCCGACAGGGCCCGACAGAGCCCGACAGAGCCCGACAGGGCCCGACAGAGCCCGACAGAGCCCGACAGAGCCCGACAGGGCCCGACAGAGCCCGACAGGGCCCAGTAGAGCCCGACAGAGCCCGACAGAGCCCGACAGAGCCCAGTAGAGCCCGACAGAGCCCGACATAGCCCGACAGAGCCCGACAGAGCCCGACAGGGCCCAGCAGAGCCCGACAGAGCCCGACAGAGCCCAGTAGAGCCCAGTAGAGCCCGACAGAGCCCTACAGAGCCCGACAGAGCCCGACAGAACCCGACAGAGCCCGACAGAGACCAGTTGAGCCCGACAGAGCCCAGTAGAGCCCGACAGAGCCCGACAGGGCCCGACAGGGCCCAGTAGAGCCTGACAGAGACCGACAGAGCCCGACAGAGCCCGACAGAGCCCAGTAGAGCCCGAGAGAGCCCGACAGAGCCCGACAGATCCCGACAGAGCCCGACAGAGCCCGACAGGGCCCGACAGAGCCCAGTAGAGCCCGACAGAGCCCGACAGAGCCCGACAGAGCCCGACAGAGCCCGACAGGGCCCAGTAGAGCCCAGTAGAGCCCGACAGAGCCCAGTAGAGCCCGACAGAGCCCGACAGAGCCCGACAGAGCCCGACAGGGCCCGACAGGGCCCGACAGAGCCCGACAGGGCCCGACAGAGCCTGACAGAGCCCGACAGGGCCCAGTAGATCCCGACAGAGCCCGACAGAGCCCGACAGAGCCCGACAGAGCCCAGTAGAGCCCGACAGAGCCCGACAGAGCCCGACAGGGCCCGACAGGGCCCGACAGGGCCCGACAGAGCCCGACAGAGCCCGACAGGGCCCGACAGGGCCCGACAGAGCCCGACAGGGCCCGACAGGGCCCGACAGAGCCCAGTTTAGCCCAGTAGAGCCCGACAGAGCCCGACAGAGCCCGACAGGGCCCGACAGGGCCCAGTAGAGCCCGACAGAGCCCGACAGGGCCCGACAGAGCCCGACAGAGCCCGACAGGGCCCAGCAGAGCCCGACAGAGCCCGACAGAGCCCGACAGAGCCCGACAGGGCCCGACAGAGCCCGACAGGGCCCGACAGAGCCCGACAGAGCCCGACAGGGCCCGACAGGGCCCAGTAGAGCCCGACAGAGCCCCACAGAGCCCGACAGAGCCCGACAGGGCCCGACAGAGCCCGACAGAGCCCGACAGGGCCCGACAGGGCCCGACAGAGCCCGACAGAGCCCAGTAGAGCCCGACAGAGCCCGACAGAGCCCGACAGAGCCCGACAGGGCCCAGTAGAGCCCAGTAGAGCCCGACAGAGCCCAGTAGAGCCCGACAGAGCCCGACAAAGCCCGACAGAGCCCGTCAGGGCCCGACAGGGCCCGACAGAGCCCGACAGGGCCCGACAGAGCCCGACAGAGCCCGACAGAGCCCGACAGGGCCCGACAGAGCCTGACAGAGCCCGACAGGGCCCAGTAGAGCCCGATAGAGCCCGACAGAGCCCGACAGAACCCGATAGAGCCCGACAGAGCCCGACAGAGCCCGACAGGGCCCGACAGAGCCCGACAGAGCCCGACAGGGCCCAGTAGAGCCCGACAGAGCCCGACAGAGCCCAGTAGAGCCCAGTAGAGCCCGACAGAGCCCGACAGAGCCCGACAGAGCCCGACAGAACCCGACAGAGCCCGACAGAGACCAGTTGAACCCGACAGAGCCCGACAGAGCCCGACAGAGCCCAACAGGGCCCGACAGGGCCCAGTAGAGCCCGACAGAGCCCGACAGAGCCCGACAGAGCCCGACAGAGCCCAGTAGAGCCCGACAGAGCCCGACAGAGCCCGACAGAGCCCGACAGGGCCCGACAGGGCCCGACAGAGCCCAGTAGAGCCCGACAGAGCCCGACAGAGCCCGACAGGGCCCGACAGAGCCCAGTAGAGCCCGACAGAGCCCGACAGAGCCCGACAGAGCCCGACAGGGCCCAGTAGAGCCCAGTAGAGCCCGACAGAGCCCAGTAGAGCCCGACAGAGCCCGACAGGGCCCGACAGGGCCCGACAGAGCCCGACAGGGCCCGACAGAGCCCGACAGAGCCCGACAGAGCCCGACAGGGCCCGACAGAGCCGGACAGAGCCCAGTTTAGCCCAGTAGAGCCCGACAGAGCCCGACAGAGCCCGACAGGGCCCAGTAGAGCCCGACAGAGCCCGACAGGGCCCGACAGAGCCCGACAGAGCCCGACAGGGCCCGACAGAGCCCGACAGAGCCCGACAGAGCCCGACAGGACCCAGCAGAGCCCGACAGAGCCCGACAGAGCCTGACAGGGCCCGACAGAGCCCGACAGAGCCCGACAGGGCCCGACAGGGCCCAGTAGAGCCCGACAGAGCCCGACAGGGCCCGACAGAGCCCGACAGAGCCCGACAGGGCCCGACAGAGCCCGACAGAGCCCGAGAGAGCCCGACAGGGCCCAGTAGAGCCCGACAGACGCCGACAGAGCCCGACAGAACCCGACAGGGCCTGACAGAGCCCGACAGAGCCCGACAGGGCCCGACAGGGCCCGACAGAGCCCGACAGAGCCCAGTAGAGCCCGACAGAGCCCGACAGAGCCTGACAGAGCCCGACAGAGCCCGACAGGGCCCAGTAGAGCCCAGTAGAGCCCGACAGAGCCCAGTAGAGCCCGACAGAGCCCGACAGAGCCCAACAGAGCCCGACAGGGCCCGACAGAGCCCGACAGAGCCCGACAGAGCCCGACAGGGCCCGACAGAGCCCGACAGGGCCCAGTAGAGCCCGACAGAGCCCGACAGAGCCCGACAGAGCCCAGTAGAGCCCGACAGAGCCCGACAGAGCCCGACAGAGCCCGACAGGGCCCGACAGAGCCCGACAGAGCCCGACAGGGCCCGACAGAGCCCGACAGGGCCCGACAGGGCCCAGTAGAGCCCGACAGAGCCCGACAGAGCCCGACAGGGCCCGACAGAGCCCGACAGAGCCCGACAGGGCCCGACAGAGCCCAGTAGAGCCCGACAGAGCCCGACAGAGCCCGACAGAGACCAGTAGAGCCCGACAGAGCCCGACAGAGCCCGACAGAGCCCGACAGGGCCCGATAGAGCCCAGTAGAGCCCGACAGAGCCCGACAGAGCCCGACAGAGCCCGACAGGGCCCGACAGGGCCCGACAGGGCCCGACAGAGCCCGACAGGGCCCGACAGAGCCTGACAGAGCCCGACAGGGCCCCGTAGAGCCCGACAGAGCCCGACAGAGCCCGACAGAGCCCGACAGAACCCGACAGAGCCCGACAGAGCCCGACAGAGCCCGACAGGGCCCGACAGGGCCCGACAGAGCCCGACAGGGCCCGACAGGGCCCAGTAGAGCCCGACAGAGCCCGACAGAGCCCAGTAGAGCCCAGTAGAGCCCGACAGAGCCCGACAGAGCCCGACAGAACCCGACAGAGCCCGACAGAGACCAGTTGAGCCCGACAGAGCCCAGTAGAGCCCGACAGAGCCCGACAGGGCCCGACAGGGCCCAGTAGAGCCCGACAGAGCCCGACAGAGCCCAGTAGAGCCCAGTAGAGCCCGACAGAGCCCGACAGAGCCCGACAGAGCCCGACAGAACCCGACAGAGCCCGACAGAGACCAGTTGAGCCCGACAGAGCCCAGTAGAGCCCGACAGAGCCCGACAGGGCCCGACAGGGCCCAGTAGAGCCCGACAGAGACCGACAGAGCCCGACAGAGCCCGACAGAGCCCAGTAGAGCCCGAGAGAGCCCGACAGAGCCCGACAGAGCCCGACAGGGCCCGACAGAGCCCGACAGAGCCCGACAGGGCCCGACAGAGCCCAGTAGAGCCCGACAGAGCCCGACAGAGCCCGACAGAGCCCGACAGAGCCCGACAGGGCCCAGTAGAGCCCAGTAGAGCCCGACAGAGCCCAGTAGAGCCCGACAGAGCCCGACAGAGCCCGACAGAGCCCGACAGGGCCCGACAGGGCCCGACAGGGCCCGACAGAGCCCGACAGAGCCCGACAGGGCCCGACAGAGCCTGACAGAGCCCGACAGGGCCCAGTAGATCCCGACAGAGCCCGACACAGCCCGACAGAGCCCGACAGAGCCCAGTAGAGCCCGACAGAGCCCGACAGAGCCCGACAGAGCCCGACAGGGCCCGACAGGGCCCGACAGGGCCCGACAGAACCCGACAGGGCCCGACAGAGCCCGACAGAGCCTGACAGAGCCCGACAGGGCCCGACAGGGCCCGACAGAGCCCAGTTTAGCCCAGTAGAGCCCGACAGAGCCCGACAGAGCCCGACAGGGCCCGACAGGGCCCAGTAGAGCCCGACAGAGCCCGACAGGGCCCGACAGAGCCCGACAGAGCCCGACAGGGCCCGACAGAGCCCGACAGAGCCCGACAGGGCCCAGCAGAGCCCGACAGAGCCCGACAGAGCCCGACAGAGCCCGACAGGGCCCGACAGAGCCCGACAGGGCCCGACAGAGCCCGACAGAGCCCAGTAGAGCCCGACAGAGCCCGACAGAGCCCGACAGAGCCCGACAGGGCCCGATAGAGCCCAGTAGAGCCCGACAGAGCCCGACAGAGCCCGACAGAGCCAGACAGAACCCGACAGGGCCCAGTAGAGCCCGACAGAGCCCGACAGGGCCCGACAGAGCCCGACAGAGCCCGACAGGGCCCGACAGAGCCCAGTAGAGCTCGACAGAGCCCGACAGAGCCCGACAGAGCCCGACAGAGCCCGACAGGGCCCAGTAGAGCCCAGTAGAGCCCGACAGAGCCCAGTAGAGCCCGACAGAGCCCGACAGAGCCCGACAGAGCCCGACAGGGCCCGACAGGGCCCGACAGAGCCCGACAGGGCCCGACAGAGCCCGACAGAGCCCGACAGAGCCCGACAGGGCCCGACAGGGCCTGACAGAGCCCGACAGGGCCCAGTAGATCCCGACAGAGCCCGACAGAGCCCGACAGAGCCCGACAGAGCCCAGTAGAGCCCGACAGAGCCCGACAGAGCCCGACAGAGCCCGACAGGGCCCGACAGGGCCCGACAGGGCCCGACAGAGCCCGACAGAGCCCGACAGGGCCCGACAGAGCCCGACAGGGACCGACAGAGCCCGACAGGGCCCGACAGGGCCCGACAGAGCCCAGTTTAGCCCAGTAGAGCCCGACAGAGCCCGACAGAGCCCAACAGGGCCCGACAGGGCCCAGTAGAGCCCGACAGAGCCCGACAGGGCCCGACAGAGCCCGACAGAGTCCGACAGGGCCCGACAGAGCCCGACAGAGCCCGACAGAGCCCGACAGGGCCCAGCAGAGCCCGACAGAGCCCGACAGAGCCCGACAGAGCCCGACAGGGCCCGACAGAGCCCGACAGGGCCCGACAGAGCCCGACAGAGCCCGACAGGGCCCAGTAGAGCCCGACAGGGCCCGACAGAGCCCGACAGAGCCCGACAGGGCCCGACAGAGCCCGACAGGGACCGACAGAGCCCGACAGGGCCCGACAGGGCCCGACAGAGCCCAGTTTAGCCCAGTAGAGCCCGACAGAGCCCGACAGAGCCCGACAGAGCCCGACAGGGCCCAGTAGAGCCCGACAGAGCCCGACAGGGCCCGACAGAGCCCGACAGAGCCCGACAGGGCCCGACAGAGCCCGACAGAGCCCGACAGAGCCCGACAGGGCCCAGCAGAGCCCGACAGAGCCCGACAGAGCCCGACAGAGCCCGACAGGGCCCGACAGAGCCCGACAGGGCCCGACAGAGCCCGACAGAGCCCAGTAGAGCCCGACAGAGCCCGACAGAGCCCGACAGAGCCCGACAGGGCCCGATAGAGCCCAGTAGAGCCCGACAGAGCCCGACAGAGCCCGACAGAGCCAGACAGAACCCGACAGGGCCCAGTAGAGCCTGACAGAGCCCGACAGAGCCCGACAGAGCCCGACAGAGCCCGACAGGGCCCGACAGGGCCCGACAGGGCCCGACAGAGCCGGACAGGGCCCGACAGAGCCCGACAGAGCCCGACAGGGCCCAGTAGAGCCCGACAGAGCCCGACAGAGCCCGACAGAGCCCGACAGAGCCCGACAATGCCCGACAGGGCCCGACAGAGCCCGACAGGGCCCAGTAGAGCCCGACAGAGCCCGACAGAGCCCAGTAGAGCCCAGTAGAGCCCGACAGAGCCCGACAGAGCCCGACAGAGCCCGACAGAGCCCGACAGGGCCCGACAGGGCCCGACAGAGCCCGACAGAGCCCGACAGGGCCCAGTAGAGCCCGACAGAGCCCGACAGAGCCCAGTAGAGCCCAGTAGAGCCCGACAGAGCCCGACAGAGCCCGACAGAGCCCGACAGAGCCCGACAGAACCCGACAGAGCCCGACAGAGACCAGTTGAGCCCGACAGAGCCCAGTAGAGCCCGACAGAGCCCGACAGGGCCCGACAGGACCCAGTAGAGCCCGACAGAGACCGACAGAGCCCGACAGAGCCCGACAGAGCCCAGTAGAGCCCGAGAGAGCCCAACAGAGCCCCACAGAGCCCGACAGGGCCCGACAGAGCCCGACAGAGCCCGACAGGGCCCGACAGAGCCCAGTAGAGCTCGACAGAGCCCGACAGAGCCCGACAGAGCCCGACAGAGCCCGACAGGGCCCAGTAGAGCCCAGTAGAGCCCGACAGAGCCCAGTAGAGCCCGACAGAGCCCGACAGAGCCCGACAGGGCCCGACAGGGCCCGACAGAGCCCGACAGGGCCCGACAGAGCCCGACAGAGCCCGACAGAGCCCGACAGGGCCCGACAGGGCCTGACAGAGCCCGACAGGGCCCAGTAGATCCCGACAGAGCCCGACAGAGCCCGACAGAGCCCGACAGAGCCCAGTAGAGCCCGACAGAGCCCGACAGAGCCCGACAGAGCCCGACAGGGCCCGACAGGGCCCGACAGGGCCCGACAGAGCCCGACAGGGCCCGACAGAGCCCGACAGGGACCGACAGAGCCCGACAGGGCCCGACAGGGCCCGACAGAGCCCAGTTTAGCCCAGTAGAGCCCGACAGAGCCCGACAGAGCCCGACAGGGCCCGACAGGGCCCAGTAGAGCCCGACAGAGCCCGACAGGGCCCGACAGAGCCCGACAGAGTCCGACAGGGCCCGACAGAGCCCGACAGAGCCCGACAGAGCCCGACAGGGCCCAGCAGAGCCCGACAGAGCCCGACAGAGCCCGACAGAGCCCGACAGGGCCCGACAGAGCCCGACAGGGCCCAGTAGAGCCCGACAGAGCCCGACAGAGCCCGACAGAACCCGACAGAGCCCGACAGAGCCCGACAGAGCCCGACAGGGCCCGACAGAGCCCGACAGAGCCCGACAGGGCCCAGTAGAGCCCGACAGAGCCCGACAGAGCCCAGTAGAGCCCAGTAGAGCCCGACAGAGCCCGACAGAGCCCGACAGAGCCTGACAGAACCCGACAGAGCCCGACAGAGACCAGTTGAGCCCGACAGAGCCCGACAGAGCCCGACAGAGCCCGACAGGGCCCGACAGGGCCCAGTAGAGCCCGACAGAGCCCGACAGAGCCCGACAGAGCCCGACAGAGCCCAGTAGAGCCCGACAGAGCCCGACAGAGCCCGACAGAGCCCGACAGGGCCCGACAGGGCCCGACAGAGCCCAGTAGAGCCCGACAGAGCCCGACAGAGCCCGACAGGGCCCGACAGAGCCCAGTAGAGCCCGACAGAGCCCGACAGAGCCCGACAGGGCCCAGTAGAGCCCAGTAGAGCCCGACAGAGCCCAGTAGAGCCCGACAGAGCCCGACAGGGCCCGACAGGGCCCGACAGAGCCCGACAGGGCCCGACAGAGCCCGACAGAGCCCGACAGGGCCCGACAGGGCCCGACAGAGCCTGACAGAGCCCGACAGGGCCCAGTAGAGCCCGACAGAGCCCGACAGAGCCCGACAGACCCCGACAGACCCCAGTAGAGCCCGACAGAGCCCGACAGAGCCCGACAGAGCCCGACAGGGCCCGACAGGGCCCGACAGAGCCCGACAGGGCCCGACAGAGCCCGACAGAGCCCGACAGAACCCGACAGGGCCCAGTAGAGCCCGACAGAGCCCGACAGAGCCCGACAGGGCCCGACAGAGCCCGACAGAGCCCGACAGGGCCCAGTAGAGCCCGACAGAGCCCGACAGGGCCTGACAGAGCCCGACAGAGCCCGACAGAGCCCGACAGGGCCCGACAGAGCCCGACAGAGCCCGACAGGGCCCGACAGGGCCCAGTAGATCCCGACAGAGCCCGACAGAGCCCGACAGGGCCCGACAGAGCCCGACAGAGCCCGACAGGGCCCGACAGGGCCCAGTAGAGCCTGACAGAGCCCGACAGAGCCCGACAGAGCCCGACAGGGCCCGACAGAGCCCGACAGGGCCCGACAGGGCCCGACAGAGCCCGAAAGAGCCCGACAGGGCCCGACAGAGCCCGACAGGGCCCAGTAGAGCCCGACAGAGCCCGACAGAGCCCGACAGAGCCCAGTAGAGCCCGACAGAGCCCGACAGGGCCCGACAGGGCCCGACAGGGCACAGTAGAGCCCGACAGAGCCCGACAGAGCTCAGTAGAGCCCAGTAGAGCCCGACAGGGCCCGACAGGGCCCGACAGGGCCCAGTAGAGTCCGACAGAGCCTGACAGAGCTCAGTAGAGCCCAGTAGAGCCCGACAGAGCCCGACAGAGCCCGACAGAGCCCGACAGGGCCCGACAGGGCTCAGTAGAGCCCGACAGAGCCCGACAGAGCCCAGTAGAGCCCAGTAGAGCCCGACAGAGCCCGACAGAGCCCGACAGGGCCCGACAGAGCCCGACAGGGCCCAGTAGAGCCCGACAGAGCCCGACAGAGCCCGACAGAGCCCGACAGAGCCCGACAGGGCCCAGTAGAGCCCGACAGAGCCCGACAGAGCCCGACAGAGACCGACAGGGCCCGACAGGGCCCGACAGAGCCCAACAGAGCCCGACAGGGCCCGACAGAGCCCGACAGAGCCCGACAGAGCCCGACAGGGCCCGACAGGGCCCGACAGAGCCCAGTTTAGCCCAGTAGAGCCCGACAGAGCCCGACAGAGCCCGACAGGGCCCGACAGAGCCCGACAGGGCCCGACAGGGCCCGACAGAGCCCGACAGGGCCCGACAGGGCCCATTAGAGCCCGACAGAGCCCGACAGGGCCCGACACAGCCCGACAGAGCCCGACAGGGCCCGACAGAGCCCGACAGAGCCCGACAGAGCCCGACAGGGCCCAGTAGAGCCCGACAGAGCCCAACAGAGCCCGACAGAGCCCGACAGAGCCCGACAGGGCCCGACAGAGCCCGACAGAGCCCGACAGGGCCCAACAGGGCCCGACAGAGCCCTACAGAGCCCAGTAGAGCCCGACAGAGCCCGACAGAGCCCGACAGAGCCCGACAGAGCCCGACAGGGCCCAGTAGAGCCCAGTAGAGCCCGACAGAGCCCAGTAGAGCCCGACAGAGCCCGACAGAGCCCGACAGAGCCCGACAGGGCCCGACAGGGCCCGACAGAGCCCGACAGGGCCCAGTAGAGCCCGACAGAGCCCGACAGAGCCCGACAGAGCCCAGTAGAGCCCGACAGAGCCCGACAGAGCCCGACAGAGCCCGACAGGGCCCGACAGAGCCCGACAGAGCCCGACAGGGCCCAGTAGAGCCCGACAGAGCCCGACAGAGCCCAGTAGAGCCCAGTAGAGCCCGACAGAGCCCGACAGAGCCCGACAGAGCCCGACAGGGCCCGACAGAGCCCGACAGGGCCCGACAGGGCCCAGTAGAGCCCGACAGAGCCCGACAGAGCCCGACAGAGCCCGACAGGGCCCGACAGAGCCCGACAGAGCCCGACAGGGCCCGACAGAGCCCAGTAGAGCCCGACAGAGCCCGACAGAGCCCGACAGAACCCGACAGAGCCCGACAGAGCCCAGTAGAGCCCGACAGAGCCCGACAGAGCCCGACAGAGCCCGACAGGGCCCGACAGGGCCCAGTAGAGCCCGACAGAGCCCGACAGAGCCCGACAGGGCCCGACAGAACCCGACAGAGCCCGACAGAGCCCGACAGAGCCCAGTAGAGCCCGACAGAGCCCGACAGAGCCCGACAGAGCCCGACAGGGCCCGACAGGGCCCAGTAGAGTCCGACAGAGCCCGACAGAGCCCGACAGGGCCCAGTAGAGCCCGACAGAGCCCGACAGAGCCCGACAGAGCCCGACAGAACCCGACAGAGCCCGACAGAGCCCGACAGAGCCCAGTAGAGCCCGACAGAGCCCGACAGAGCCCGACAGAGCCCGACAGGGCCCGACAGGGCCCGACAGAGCCCGACAGGGCCCGACAGAGCCCGACAGGGCCCGACAGAGCCTGACAGAGCCCGACAGGGCCCAGTAGAGCCCGACAGAGCCCGACAGAGCCCGACAGAGCCCGATAGAGCCCGACAGAGCCCAGTAGAGCCCGACAGAGCCCGACAGAGCCCGACAGGGCCCGACAGGGCCCGACAGGGCCCGACAGAGCCCGACAGGGCCCGACAGAGCCCGACAGAGCCCGACAGGGCCCGACAGGGCCCAGTAGAGCCCGACAGAGCCCGACAGGGCCCAGTAGAGCCCGACAGAGCCCGACAGAGCCCGACAGAGCCCGACAGGGCCCGACAGAGCCCGACAGAGCCCGACAGAGCCCGACAGGGCTCAGTAGAGCCCGACAGAGCCCGACAGGGCCCGACAGAGCCCGACAGAGCCCGACAGAGCCCGACAGAGCCCGAGAGGGCCCGACAGGGACTGACAGGGCCCGACAGGGACCGACAGGGCCCAGTAGAGCCCGACAGAGCCCGACAGAGCCCGACAGAACCCGACAGGGCCCAGTAGAGCCCGACAGAGCCCGACAGAGCCCGACAGAGCCTGACAGATCCCGACAGGGCCCAGTAGAGCCCGACACAGCCCGACAGAGCCCGACAGAGCCCGACAGGGCCCGACAGAGCCCGACAGAGCCCGACAGGGCCCGACAGGGCCCAGTAGAGCCCGACAGAGCCCGACAGGGCCCAACAGAGCCCGACAGAGCCCGACAGAGCCCGACAGAGTGCGACAGGGCCCAGTAGAGCCCGACAGAGCCCGACAGAGCCCGACAGAGCCCGACAGGGCCCGACAGAGCCCGATAGAGCCCGACAGAGCCCGACAGGGCCCGACAGAGCCCGACAGAGCCTGACAGAGCCCAGTAGAGCCCGACAGAGGCCGACAGGGCCCGACAGGGCCCGACAGGGCCCAGTAGAGCCCGACAGAGCCCGACAGAGCCCAGTAGAGCCCAGTAGAGCCCGACAGAGCCCGACAGAGCCCGACAGAGCCCGACAGAGCCCGACAGGGCCCGACAGAGCCCGACAGAGCCCGACAGGGCCCAGTAGAGCCCGACAGAGCCCGACAGAGCCCGACAGAGCCCAGTAGAGCCCGACAGAGCCCGACAGAGCCCGACAGAGCCCGACAGGGCCCGACAGGGCCCGACAGGGCCCAGTAGAGCCCGACAGAGCCCGACAGAGCCCGACAGAGCCCGACAGGGCCCGACAGGGCCCAGTACAGCCCGACAGAGCCCGACAGAGCCCGACAGGGCCCGACAGGGCCCGACAGAGCCCGACAGAGACCGACAGGGCCCAGTAGAGCCCGACAGAGCCCGACAGAGCCCAGTAGAGCCCAGTAGAGCCCGACAGAGCCCGACAGAGCCCGACAGAGACCGAGAGAACCCGACAGAGCCCGACAGAGACCAGTTGAGCCCGACAGAGCCCGACAGAGCCCGACAGAGCCCGACAGGGCCCGACAGGGCCCAGTAGAGCCCGACGGAGCCCGACAGAGCCCGACAGAGCCCGACAGAGCCCGACAGGGCCCAGTAGAGCCCGACAGAGCCCGACAGAGCCCAGTAGAGCCCAGTAGAGCCCGACAGAGCCCGACAGAGCCCGACAGAGCCCGAGAGAACCCGACAGAGCCCGACAGAGACCAGTTGAGCCCGACAGAGCCCGACAGAGCCCGACAGAGCCCGACAGGGCCCGACAGGGCCCGACAGGGCCCAGTAGAGCCCAGTAGAGCCCGACAGAGCCCAGTAGAACCCGACAGAGCCCGACAGAGCCCGACAGAGCCCGACAGGGCCCGACAGGGCCCGACAGAGCCCGACAGAGCACGACAGAGCCCGACAGGACCCGACAGAGCCTGACAGAGCCCGACAGGACCCGACAGAGCACGACAGAGCCCGACAGGACCCGACAGAGCCTGACAGAGCCCGACAGGCCCCAGTAGAGCCCGACAGAGCCCGACAGAGCCCGACAGAGCCCAGTAGAGCCCGACAGAGCCCAGTAGAGCCCGACAGAGCCCGACAGAGCCCGACAGAGCCCGACAGGGCCCGACAGAGCCCGACAGAGCCCGACAGGGCCCGACAGAGCCCGACAGGGCCCGACAGGGCCCGACAGAGCCCGACAGAACCCGACAGGGCCCAGTAGAGCCCGACAGAGCCCGACAGAGCCCGACAGAGCCCGACAGGGCCCGACAGAGCCCGACAGAGCCCGACAGAGCCCGACAGGGCCCAGTAGAGCCCGACAGAGCCCGACAGGGCCCGACAGAGCCCGACAGAGCCCGACAGAGCCCGACAGGGCCCGACAGAGCCCGACAGAGCCCGAC
Source organism: Caloenas nicobarica (assembly GCF_036013445.1). Taxonomy (NCBI): domain Eukaryota; kingdom Metazoa; phylum Chordata; class Aves; order Columbiformes; family Columbidae; genus Caloenas; species Caloenas nicobarica. Next base: position 227,151 of record NW_027016990.1, read on the forward strand.
AGGGCCCGACAGGGCCCGACAGGGCCCAGTAGAGCCCGACAGAGCCCGACAGAACCCGACAGGGCCCAGTAGATCCCGACAGAGCCCGACAGAGCCCGACAGGGCCCGACAGAGCCCGACAGAGCCCGACAGAGCCCGACAGGGCCCGACAGGGCCCGACAGAGCCCGTCAGGGCCCGACAGGGCCCGACAGACCCCGACAGGGCCCAGCAGGGCCCAGCAGAGCCCGACAGAGCCCGACAGAGCCCAAGAGAGCCCGACAGAGCCCGACAGGGCCCAGTAGAGCCCGACAGAGCCCAACAGAGCCCGACAGAGCCCGACAGAGCCCGACAGGGCACGACAGAGCCCGACAGAGCCCGACAGGGCCCGACAGGGCCCGACAGAGCCCGAAAGGGCCCGACAGAGCCCGACAGGGCCCAGCAGAGCCCGACAGAGCCCGACAGAGCCCGACAGAGCCCAACAGAGCCCGACAGGGCCCGACAGAGCCCGACAGGGCCCGACAGGGCCCGACAGAGCCCGACAGAGCCCGACAGGGCCCAGTAGAGCCCAGTAGAGCCCGACAGGGCCCGAAAGATCCCGACAGAGCCCAGTAGAGCCCGACAGAGCCCGACAGAGCCTGACAGAGCCCGACAGGGCCCGACAGGGCCCGATAGAGCCCGACAGAGCCCGACAGGGCCCAGTAGAGCCCGACAGAGCCTGACAGAGCCCGACAGAGCCCGAAAGGGCCCAGTAGAGCCCGACAGAGCCCGACAGAGCCCGACAGAGCCCGACAGGGCCCGACAGAGCCCGACAGAGCCCGACAGGGCCCGACAGGGCCCAGTAGAGCCCGACAGAGCCCGACAGAGCCCGACAGGGCCCGACAGGGCCCGACAGGGCCCGACAGAGCCCGACAGGGCCCGACAGAGCCCAGTAGAGCCCGACAGAGCCCGACAGAGCCCGACAGAGCCCGACAGAGCCCAGTAGAGCCCGACAGGGCCCGACAGGGCCCGACAGGGCCCAGTATGCCCGACAGAGCCCGACAGAGCCCGACAGAGCCCGACAGGGCCCGACAGAGCCCGACAGAGCCCGACAGGGCCCGACAGAGCCCGACAGGGACCGACAGGGCCCGACAGAGCCCGACAGAGCCCGACAGAGCCCGACAGGGCCCAGTAGAGCCCGACAGAGCCCGACAGAGCCCGACAGAGCCCGACAGGGCCCGACAGGGCCCGACAGAGCCCACAGGGCCCAGTAGAGCCCGATAGAGCCCGACAGAGCCCGATAGAGCCCGACAGGGCCTGACAGAGCCCGACAGAGCCCGACAGAGCCCGACAGGGCCCAGTAGAGCCCGACAGAGCCCGACAGAGCCCGACAGAACCCGACAGGGCCCAGTAGAGCCCGACAGAGCCCGACAGAGCCCGACAGAGCCTGACAGGGCCCGACAGGGCCCAGTAGAGCCCGACAGAGCCCGACAGAGCCCGACAGGGCCCGACAGAGCCCGACAGAGCCCAACAGGGCCCGACAGGGCCCGACAGGGCCCAGTAGAGCCCGACAGAGCCCGACAGGGCCCAACTGAGCCCGACAGAGCCCGACAGAGCCCGACAGAGCGCGACAGGGCCCAGTAGAGCCCGACAGAGCCCGACAGAGCCCGACAGAGCCCGACAGGGCCCGACAGAGCCCGACAGAGCCCGACAGAGCCCAGTAGAGCCCGACAGAGCCCGACAGAGCCCGACAGGGCCCGACAGGGCCCGACAGGGCCCAGTAGAGCCCGACAGAGCCCGACAGAGCCCGACAGAGCCCGACAGAACCCGACAGAGCCCGACAGAGCCCGACAGAGCCCAGTAGAGCCCGACAGAGCCCGACAGAGCCCGACAGAGCACGACAGGGCCCGACAGGGCCCGACAGAGCCCGACAGGGCCCGACAGAGCCCGACAGGGCCCGACAGAGCCTGACAGAGCCCGACAGGGCCCAGTAGAGCCCGACAGAGCCCGACAGAGCCCGACAGAGCCCGATAGAGCCCGACAGAGCCCAGTAGAGCCCGACAGAGCCTGACAGAGCCCGACAGAGCCCGACAGGGCCCGACAGGGCCCGACAGGGCCCGACAGAGCCCGACAGGGCCCGACAGAGCCCGACAGAGCCCGACAGGGCCCGACAGGGCCCAGTAGAGCCCGACAGAGCCCGACAGGGCCCAGTAGAGCCCGACAGAGCCCGACAGAGCCCGACAGAGCCCGACAGGGCCCGACAGAGCCCGACAGAGCCCGACAGAGCCCGACAGGGCTCAGTAGAGCCCGACAGAGCCCGACAGGGCCCGACAGAGCCCGACAGAGCCCGACAGAGCCCGACAGGGCCCGACAGGGCCCGACAGGGACCGACAGGGCCCAGTAGAGCCCGACAGAGCCCGACAGAGCCCGACAGAACCCGACAGGGCCCAGTAGAGCCCGACAGAGCCCGACAGAGCCCGACAGAGCCTGACAGATCCCGACAGGGCCCAGTAGAGCCCGACACAGCCCGACAGAGCCCGACAGAGCCCGACAGGGCCCGACAGAGCCCGACAGAGCCCGACAGGGCCCGACAGGGCCCAGTAGAGCCCGACAGAGCCCGACAGGGCCCAACAGAGCCCGACAGAGCCCGACAGAGCCCGACAGAGTGCGACAGGGCCCAGTAGAGCCCGACAGAGCCCGACAGAGCCCGACAGAGCCCGACAGGGCCCGACAGAGCCCGATAGAGCCCGACAGAGCCCGACAGGGCCCGACAGAGCCCGACAGAGCCCGACAGGGCCCAGTAGAGCCCGACAGAGCCCGACAGAGCCCGACAGAGCCCAGTAGAGCCCGACAGAGCCCGACAGAGCCCGACAGGGCCCGACAGAGCACGACAGAGCCCGACAGGGCCCGACAGAGCCCGACAGAGCCTGACAGAGCCCAGTAGAGCCCGACAGAGGCCGACAGGGCCCGACAGGGCCCGACAGGGCCCAGTAGAGCCCGACAGAGCCCGACAGAGCCCAGTAGAGCCCAGTAGAGCCCGACAGAGCCCGACAGAGCCCGACAGAGCCCGACAGAGCCCGACAGGGCCCGACAGAGCCCGACAGAGCCCGACAGGGCCCAGTAGAGCCCGACAGAGCCCGACAGAGCCCGACAGAGCCCAGTAGAGCCCGACAGAGCCCGACAGAGCCCGACAGAGCCCGACAGGGCCCGACAGGGCCCGACAGGGCCCAGTAGAGCCCGACAGAGCCCGACAGAGCCCGACAGAGCCCGACAGGGCCCGACAGGGCCCAGTAGAGCCCGACAGAGCCCGACAGAGCCCGACAGGGCCCGACAGGGCCCGACAGAGCCCGACAGAGCCCGACAGGGCCCAGTAGAGTCCGACAGAGCCCGACAGAGCCCAGTAGAGCCCAGTAGAGCCCGACAGAGCCCGACAGAGCCCGACAGAGCCCGAGAGAACCCGACAGAGCCCGACAGAGACCAGTTGAGCCCGACAGAGCCCGACAGAGCCCGACAGAGCCCGACGGAGCCCGACAGAGCCCGACAGAGCCCGACAGAGCCCGACAGGGCCCAGTAGAGCCCGACAGAGCCCGACAGAGCCCAGTAGAGCCCAGTAGAGCCCGACAGAGCCCGACAGAGCCCGACAGAGCCCGAGAGAACCCGACAGAGCCCGACAGAGACCAGTTGAGCCCGACAGAGCCCGACAGAGCCCGACAGAGCCCGACAGGGCCCGACAGGGCCCGACAGGGCCCAGTAGAGCCCAGTAGAGCCCGACAGAGCCCAGTAGAACCCGACAGAGCCCGACAGAGCCCGACAGAGCCCGACAGGGCCCGACAGGGCCCGACAGAGCCCGACAGGGCCCGACAGAGCCCGACAGAGCACGACAGAGCCCGACAGGACCCGACAGAGCCTGACAGAGCCCGACAGGGCCCAGTAGAGCCCGACAGAGCCCGACAGAGCCCGACAGAGCCCAGTAGAGCCCGACAGAGCCCGACAGAGCCCGACAGAGCCCGACAGAGCCCGACAGGGCCCGACAGAGCCCGACAGGGCCCGACAGGGCCCGACAGAGCCCGACAGAACCCGACAGGGCCCAGTAGAGCCCGACAGAGCCCGACAGAGCCCGACAGAGCCCGACAGGGCCCGACAGAGCCCGACAGAGCCCGACAGAGCCCGACAGGGCCCAGTAGAGCCCGACAGAGCCCGACAGGGCCCGACAGAGCCCGACAGAGCCCGACAGAGCCCGACAGGGCCCGACAGAGCCCGACAGAGCCCGACAGGGCCCTACAGGGCCCGACAGGGCCCAGTAGAGCCCGACAGAGCCCGACAGAACCCGACAGGGCCCAGTAGATCCCGACAGAGCCCGACAGAGCCCGACAGGGCCCGACAGAGCCCGACAGAGCCCGACAGAGCCCGACAGGGCCCGACAGGGCCCGACAGAGCCCGTCAGGGCCCGACAGGGCCCGACAGAGCCCGACAGGGCCCGACAGAGCCCGACAGGGCACGACAGAGCCCGACAGAGCCCGACAGGGCCCGACAGGGCCCGACAGATCCCGAAAGGGCCCGACAGAGCCCGACAGGGCCCAGCAGAGCCCGACAGAGCCCGACAGAGCCCGACAGAGCCCAACAGAGCCCGACAGGGCCCGACAGAGCCCGACAGGGCCCGACAGGGCCCGACAGAGCCCGACAGAGCCCGACAGGGCCCAGTAGAGCCCGACAGAGCCCGACAGAGCCCGAAAGATCCCGACAGAGCCCAGTAGAGCCCGACAGAGCCCGACAGAGCCCGACAGAGCCCGACAGAGCCCAGTAGAGCCCGACAGAGCCCGATAGGGCCCGACAGGGCCCGACAGGGCCCAGTAGAGCCCGACAGAGCCCGACAGAGCCCAGTAGAGCCCAGTAGAGCCCTACAGGGCCCGACAGGGCCCGACAGGGCCCAGTAGAGCCCGACAGAGCCCGACAGAGCCTGACAGAGCCCGACAGGGCCCGACAGGGCCCGATAGAGCCCGACAGAGCCCGACAGGGCCCAGTAGAGCCCGACAGAGCCTGACAGAGCCCGACAGAGCCCGAAAGGGCCCAGTAGAGCCCGACAGAGCCCGACAGAGCCCGACAGAGCCCGACAGGGCCCGACAGAGCCCGACAGAGCCCGACAGGGCCCGACAGGGCCCAGTAGAGCCCGACAGAGCCCGACAGAGCCCGACAGGGCCCGACAGGGCCCGACAGGGCCCGACAGAGCCCGACAGGGCCCGACAGAGCCCAGTAGAGCCCGACAGAGCCCGACAGAGCCCGACAGAGCCCGACAGAGCCCAGTAGAGCCCGACAGGGCCCTACAGGGCCCGATAGAGCCCGACAGAGCCCGACAGAGCCCGACAGGGCCCGACAGAGCCCGACAGAGCCCGACAGGGCCCGACAGAGCCCGACAGGGACCGACAGGGCCCGACAGAGCCCGACAGAGCCCGACAGAGCCCGATAGAGCCCGACAGAGCCCGATAGAGCCCGACAGGGCCTGACAGAGCCCGACAGAGCCCGACAGAGCCCGACAGGGCCCAGTAGAGCCCGACAGAGCCCGACAGAGCCCGACAGGGCCCGACAGAGCCCGACAGAGCCCGACAGGGCCCGACAGAGCCTGACAGGGCCCGACAGGGCCCGACAGGGCCCGACAGGGACCGACAGGGCCCAGTAGAGCCCGACAGAGCCCGACAGAGCCCGACAGAACCCGACAGGGCCCAGTAGAGCCCGACAGAGCCCGACAGAGCCCGACAGAGCCTGACAGGGCCCGACAGGGCCCAGTAGAGCCCGACAGAGCCCGACAGAGCCCGACAGAACCCGACAGGGCCCAGTAGAGCCCGACAGAGCCCGACAGAGCCCGACAGAGCCCGACAGGGCCCGACAGGGCCCAGTAGAGCCCGACAGAGCCCGACAGAGCCCGACAGAGCCCGACAGGGCCCGACAGAGCCCGACAGAGCCCGACAGGGCCCGACAGGGCCCGACAGGGCCCAGTAGAGCCCGACAGAGCCCGACAGGGCCCAACAGAGCCCGACAGAGCCCGACAGAGCCCGACAGAGCGCGACAGGGCCCAGTAGAGCCCGACAGAGCCCGACAGAGCCCGACAGAGCCCGACAGAGCCCGACAGGGCCCGACAGGGCCCGACAGGGCCCAGTAGAGCCCGACAGAGCCCGACAGAGCCCGACAGAGCCCGACAGGGCCCGACAGGGCCCAGTAGAGCCCGACAGAGCCCGACAGAGCCCGACAGGGCCCGACAGGGCCCGACAGAGCCCGACAGAGCCCGACAGGGCCCAGTAGAGCCCGACAGAGCCCGACAGAGCCCGACAGAGTCCGACAGAACCCGACAGAGCCCGACAGAGCCCAGTAGAGCCCGACAGAGCCCAACAGAGCCCGACAGAGCCCGACAGGGCCCGACAGGGCCCGACAGGGCCCAGTAGAGCCCGACAGAGCCCGACAGAGACCAGTTGAGCCCGACAGAGCCCGACAGAGCCCGACAGAGCCCGACAGGGCCCGACAGGGCCCAGTAGAGCCCGACAGAGCCCGACAGAGCCCGACAGGGCCCGACAGAGCCCGACAGGGCCCGACAGAGCCCGACAGGGCCCGACAGGGCCCAGTAGAGCCCGACAGAGCCCGACAGAGCCCGACAGAGCCCGACAGGGCCCGACAGAGCCCGACAGAGCCCGACAGGGCCCGACAGAGCCCAGTAGAGCCCGACAGAGCCCGACAGAGCCCGACAGAACCCGACAGAGCCCGACAGAGCCCAGTAGAGCCCGACAGAGCCCAACAGAGCCCGACAGAGCCCGACAGGGCCCGACAGGGCCCGACAGGGCCCAGTAGAGCCCGACAGAGCCCGACAGGGCCCGACAGAGCCCGACAGGGCCCGACAGGGCCCAGTAGAGCCCGACAGAGCCCGACAGAGCCCGACAGAGCCCGACAGGGCCCGACAGAGCCCGACAGAGCCCGACAGGGCCCGACAGAGCCCAGTAGAGCCCGACAGAGCCCGACAGAGCCCGACAGAACCCGACAGAGCCCGACAGAGCCCAGTAGAGCCCGACAGAGCCCAACAGAGCCCGACAGTGCCCGACAGGGCCCGACAGGGCCCGACAGGGCCCAGTAGAGCCCGACAGAGCCCGACAGAGCCCGACAGAGCCCGACAGGGCCCGACAGGGCCCAGTAGAGCAGAACAGAGCCCGACAGAGCCCCACAGGGCCCGACAGAACCCGACAGAGCCCGACAGAGCCCGACAGAGCCCAGTAGAGCCCGACAGAGCCCGACAGAGCCCGACAGGGCCCGACAGGGCCCGACAGGACCCAGTAGAGTCCGACAGAGCCCGACAGAGCCCGACAGGGCCCGACAGGGCCCAGTAGAGCCCGACAGAGCCCGACAGAGCCCGACAGAGCCCGACAGAACCCGACAGAGCCCGACAGAGCCCGACAGAGCCCAGTAGAGCCCGACAGAGCCCGACAGAGCCCGACAGAGCCCGACAGGGCCCGACAGGGCCCGACAGAGCCCGACAGGGCCCGACAGGGCCCGACAGGGCCCGACAGAGCCTGACAGAGCCCGACAGGGCCCAGTAGAGCCCGACAGAGCCCGACAGAGCCCGATAGAGCCCGACAGAGCCCAGTAGAGCCCGACAGAGCCCGACAGAGCCCGACAGAGCCCGACAGGGCCCGACAGGGCCCGACAGAGCCCGACAGAGCCCGACAGGGCCCGACAGGGCCCAGTAGAGCCCGACAGAGCCCGACAGGGCCCAGTAGAGCCCGACAGAGCCCGACAGAGCCCGACAGAGCCCGACAGGGCCCGACAGAGCCCGACAGAGCCCGACAGAGCCCGACAGGGCTCAGTAGAGCCCGACAGAGCCCGACAGGGCCCGACAGAGCCCGACAGAGCCCGACAGGGCCCGACAGGGCCCGACAGGGCCCGACAGGGCCCAGTAGAGCCCGACAGAGCCCGACAGAGCCCGACAGAACCCGACAGGGCCCAGTAGAGCCCGACAGAGCCCGACAGAGCCCGACAGAGCCTGACAGATCCCGACAGGGCCCAGTAGAGCCCGACAGAGCCCGACAGAGCCCGACAGAGCCCGACAGGGCCCGACAGAGCCCGACAGAGCCCGACAGGGCCCGACAGGGACCAGTAGAGCCCGACAGAGCCCGACAGGGCCCAACAGAGCCCGACAGAGCCCGACAGAGCCCGACAGAGTGCGACAGGGCCCAGTAGAGCCCGACAGAGCCCGACAGAGCCCGACAGAGCCCGACAGGGCCCGACAGAGCCCGACAGAGCCCGACAGAGCCCGACAGGGCTCAGTAGAGCCCGACAGAGCCCGACAGGGCCCGACAGAGCCCGACAGAGCCCGACAGAGCCCGACAGAGCCCGACAGGGCCCGAGAGAGCCCGACAGGGCCCGACAGGGCCCGACAGGGACCGACAGGGCCCAGTAGAGCCCGACAGAGCCCGACAGAGCCCGACAGAACCCGACAGGGCCCAGTAGAGCCCGACAGAGCCCGACAGAGCCCGACAGAGCCTGACAGATCCCGACAGGGCCCAGTAGAGCCCGACACAGCCCGACAGAGCCCGACAGAGCCCGACAGGGCCCGACAGAGCCCGACAGAGCCCGACAGGTCCCGACAGGGCCCAGTAGAGCCCGACAGAGCCCGACAGGGCCCAACAGAGCCCGACAGAGCCCGACAGAGCCCGACAGAGTGCGACAGGGCCCAGTAGAGCCCGACAGAGCCCGACAGAGCCCGACAGAGCCCGACAGGGCCCGACAGAGCCCGATAGAGCCCGACAGAGCCCGACAGGGCCCGACAGAGCCCGACAGAGCCCGACAGGGCCCAGTAGAGCCCGACAGAGCCCGACAGAGCCCGACAGAGCCCAGTAGAGCCCGACAGAGCCCGACAGAGCCCGACAGGGCCCGACAGAGCACGACAGAGCCCGACAGGGCCCGACAGAGCCCGACAGAGCCTGACAGAGCCCAGTAGAGCCCGACAGAGGCCGACAGGGCCCGACAGGGCCCGACAGGGCCCAGTAGAGCCCGACAGAGCCCGACAGAGCCCAGTAGAGCCCAGTAGAGCCCGACAGAGCCCGACAGAGCCCGACAGAGCCCGACAGAGCCCGACAGGGCCCGACAGAGCCCGACAGGGCCCGACAGGGCCCAGTAGAGCCCGACAGAGACCGACAGAGCCCGACAGAGCCCAGTAGAGCCCGACAGAGCCCGACAGAGCCCGACAGAGCCCGACAGGGCCCGAGAGGGCCCGACAGGGCCCAGTAGAGCCCGACAGAGCCCGACAGAGCCCGACAGAGCCCGACAGGGCCCGACAGGGCCCAGTAGAGCCCGACAGAGCCCGACAGAGCCCGACAGGGCCCGACAGGGCCCGACAGAGCCCGACAGAGCCCGACAGGGCCCAGTAGAGTCCGACAGAGCCCGACAGAGCCCAGTAGAGCCCAGTAGAGCCCGACAGAGCCCGACAGAGCCCGACAGAGCCCGACAGAGCCCGAGAGAACCCGACAGAGCCCGACAGAGACCAGTTGAGCCCGACAGAGCCCGACAGAGCCCGACAGAGCCCGACGGAGCCCGACAGAGCCCGACAGAGCCCGACAGGGCCCAGTAGAGCCCGACAGAGCCCGACAGAGCCCAGTAGAGCCCAGTAGAGCCCGACAGAGCCCGACAGAGCCCGACAGAGCCCGAGAGAACCCGACAGAGCCCGACAGAGACCAGTTGAGCCCGACAGAGCCCGACAGAGCCCGACAGAGCCCGACAGGGCCCGACAGGGGCCGACAGGGCCCAGTAGAGCCCAGTAGAGCCCGACAGAGCCCAGTAGAGCCCGACAGAGCCCGACAGAGCCCGACAGAGCCCGACAGGGCCCGACAGAGCCCGACAGGGCCCGACAGAGCCCGACAGAGCACGACAGAGCCCGACAGGACCCGACAGAGCCTGACAGAGCCCGACAGGGCCCAGTAGAGCCCGACAGAGCCCGACAGAGCCCGACAGAGCCCAGTAGAGCCCGACAGAGCCCGACAGAGCCCGACAGAGCCCGACAGAGCCCGACAGGGCCCGACAGAGCCCGACAGGGCCCGACAGGGCCCGACAGAGCCCGACAGAACCCGACAGGGCCCAGTAGAGCCCGACAGAGCCCGACAGAGCCCGACAGAGCCCGACAGGGCCCGACAGAGCCCGACAGAGCCCGACAGAGCCCGACAGGGCCCAGTAGAGCCCGACAGAGCCCGACAGGGCCCGACAGAGCCCGACAGAGCCCGACAGAGCCCGACAGGGCCCGACAGAGCCCGACAGAGCCCGACAGGGCCCGACAGGGCCCGACAGGGCCCAGTAGAGCCCGACAGAGCCTGACAGAACCCGACAGGGCCCAGTAGATCCCGACAGAGCCCGACAGAGCCCGACAGGGCCCGACAGAGCCCGACAGAGCCCGACAGAGCCCGACAGGGCCCGACAGGGCCCGACAGAGCCCGTCAGGGCCCGACAGGGCCCGACAGAGCCCGACAGGGCCGAGCAGGGCCCAGCAGAGCCCGACAGAGCCCGACAGAGCCCAAGAGAGCCCGACAGAGCCCGACAGGGCCCAGTAGAGCCCGACAGAGCCCAACAGAGCCCGACAGAGCCCGACAGGGCCCGACAGGGCCCGACAGAGCCCGAAAGGGCCCGACAGAGCCCGACAGGGCCCAGCAGAGCCCGACAGAGCCCGACAGAGCCCGACAGAGCCCGACAGGGCCCGACAGGGCCCGACAGGGCCCGACAGAGCCCGACAGAGCCCGACAGGGCCCAGTAGAGCCCGACAGAGCCCGACAGAGCCCGAAAGATCCCGACAGAGCCCAGTAGAGCCCGACAGAGCCCGACAGAGCCCGACAGAGCCCGACAGAGCCCAGTAGAGCCCGACAGAGCCCGACAGGGCCCGACAGGGCCCGACAGGGCCCAGTAGAGCCCGATAGAGCCCGACAGAGCCCAGTAGAGCCCAGTAGAGCCCTACAGGGCCCGACAGGGCCCGACAGGGCCCAGTAGAGCCCGACAGAGCCCGACAGAGCCTGACAGAGCCCGACAGGGCCCGACAGGGCCCGATAGAGCCCGACAGAGCCCGACAGGGCCCAGTAGAGCCCGACAGAGCCTGACAGAGCCCGACAGAGCCCGAAAGGGCCCAGTAGAGCCCGACAGAGCCCGACAGAGCCCGACAGAGCCCGACAGGGCCCGACAGGGCCCAGTAGAGCCCGACAGAGCCCGACAGAGCCCGACAGGGCCCGACAGGGCCCGACAGGGCCCGACAGAGCCCGACAGGGCCCGACAGAGCCCAGTAGAGCCCGACAGAGCCCGACAGAGCCCGACAGAGCCCGACAGAGCCCAGTAGAGCCCGACAGGGCCCGACAGGGCCCGACAGGGCCCAGTATGCCCGACAGAGCCCGACAGAGCCCGACAGAGCCCGACAGGGCCCGACAGAGCCCGACAGAGCCCGACAGGGCCCGACAGAGCCCGACAGGGACCGACAGGGCCCGACAGAGCCCGACAGAGCCCGACAGAGCCCGACAGAGCCCGACAGGCCCAGTAGAGCCCGACAGAGCCCGACAGAGCCCGACAGAGCCCGACAGGGCCCGACAGGGCCCGACAGAGCCCACAGGGCCCAGTAGAGCCCGATAGAGCCCGACAGAGCCCGATAGAGCCCGACAGGGCCTGACAGAGCCCGACAGAGCCCGACAGAGCCCGACAGGGCCCAGTAGAGCCCGACAGAGCCCGACAGAGCCCGACAGGGCCCGACAGAGCCCGACAGAGCCCGACAGGGCCCGACAGAGCCCGACAGGGCCCGACAGGGCCCGACAGGGCCCGACAGGGACCGACAGGGCCCAGTAGAGCCCGACAGAGCCCGACAGAGCCCGACAGAACCCGACAGGGCCCAGTAGAGCCCGACAGAGCCCGACAGAGCCCGACAGAGCCTGACAGGGCCCGACAGGGCCCAGTAGAGCCCGACAGAGCCCGACAGAGCCCGACAGGGCCCGACAGAGCCCGACAGAGCCCGACAGGGCCAGACAGGGCCCGACAGGGCCCAGTAGAGCCCGACAGAGCCCGACAGGGCCCAACAGAGCCCGACAGAGCCCGACAGAGCCCGACAGAGCGCGACAGGGCCCAGTAGAGCCCGACAGAGCCCGACAGAGCCCGACAGAGCCCGACAGGGCCCGACAGAGCCCGACAGAGCCCGACAGGGCCCGACAGAGCCCGACAGAGCCCGACAGAGCCCGACAGGGCCCGACAGAGCCCGACAGAGCCCGACAGAGCCCAGTAGAGCCCGACAGAGCCCGACAGAGCCCGAGAGGGCCCGACAGAGCCCGACAGGGCCCGACAGGGCCCGACAGAGCCCGACAGGGCCCAGTAGAGCCCGACAGAGCCCGACAGAGCCCGACAGGGCCCGACAGGGCCCGACAGAGCCCAGTAGAGCCCGACAGAGCCCGACAGAGCCCGACAGGGCCCGACAGGGCCCGACAGAGCCCGACAGGGCCCGACAGAGCCCGACAGAGCCTGACAGAGCCCAGTAGAGCCCGACACAGCCCGACAGGGCCCAGTAGAGCCCGACAGAGCCCGACAGAGCCCGACAGATCCCGACAGGGCCCGACAGGGCCCGACAGGGCCCAGTAGAGCCCGACAGAGCCCGACAGAGCCCGACAGAGCCCGACAGGGCCCGACAGGGCCCAGTAGAGCCCGACAGAGCCCGACAGAGCCCGACAGGGCCCGACAGGGCCCGACAGAGCCCGACAGAGCCCGACAGGGCCCAGTAGAGCCCGACAGAGCCCGACAGAGCCCGACAGAGCCCGACAGAACCCGACAGAGCCCGACAGAGCCCAGTAGAGCCCGACAGAGCCCAACAGAGCCCGACAGAGCCCGACAGGGCCCGACAGGGCCCGACAGGGCCGAGTAGAGCCCGACAGAGCCCGACAGAGACCAGTTGAGCCCGACAGAGCCCGACAGAGCCCGACAGAGCCCGACAGGGCCCGACAGGGCCCAGTAGAGCCCGACAGAGCCCGACAGAGCCCGACAGGGCCCGACAGAGCCCGACAGGGCCCGACAGAGCCCGACAGGGCCCGACAGGGCCCAGTAGAGCCCGACAGAGCCCGACAGAGCCCGACAGAGCCCGACAGGGCCCGACAGAGCCCGACAGAGCCCGACAGGGCCCGACAGAGCCCAGTAGAGCCCGACAGAGCCCGACAGAGCCCGACAGAACCCGACAGAGCCCGACAGAGCCCAGTAGAGCCCGACAGAGCCCAACAGAGCCCGACAGAGCCCGACAGGGCCCGACAGGGCCCGACAGGGCCCAGTAGAGCCCGACAGAGCCCGACAGGGCCCGACAGAGCCCGACAGGGCCCGACAGGGCCCAGTAGAGCCCGACAGAGCCCGACAGAGCCCGACAGAGCCCGACAGGGCCCGACAGAGCCCGACAGAGCCCGACAGGGCCCGACAGGGCCCAGTAGAGCCCGACAGAGCCCGACAGAGCCCGACAGAACCCGACAGAGCCCGACAGAGCCCAGTAGAGCCCGACAGAGCCCAACAGAGCCCGACAGTGCCCGACAGGGCCCGACAGGGCCCGACAGGGCCCAGTAGAGCCCGACAGAGCCCGACAGAGCCCGACAGAGCCCGACAGGGCCCGACAGGGCCCAGTAGAGCAGAACAGAGCCCGACAGAGCCCGACAGGGCCCGACAGAACCCGACAGAGCCCGACAGAGCCCGACAGAGCCCAGTAGAGCCCGACAGAGCCCGACAGAGCCCGACAGGGCCCGACAGGGCCCGACAGGGCCCAGTAGAGTCCGACAGAGCCCGACAGAGCCCGACAGGGCCCGACAGGGCCCAGTAGAGCCCGACAGAGCCCGACAGAGCCCGACAGAGCCCGACAGAACCCGACAGAGCCCGACAGAGCCCAGTAGAGCCCGACAGAGCCCGACAGAGCCCGACAGAGCCCGACAGGGCCCGACAGGGCCCGACAGAGCCCGACAGGGCCCGACAGGGCCCGACAGGGCCCGACAGAGCCTGACAGAGCCCGACAGGGCCCAGTAGAGCCCGACAGAGCCCGACAGAGCCCGATAGAGCCCGACAGAGCCCAGTAGAGCCCGACAGAGCCCGACAGAGCCCGACAGAGCCCGACAGGGCCCGACAGGGCCCGACAGAGCCCGACAGAGCCCGACAGGGCCCGACAGAGCCCGACAGAGCCCGACAGGGCCCGACAGGGCCCAGTAGAGCCCGACAGAGCCCGACAGGGCCCAGTAGAGCCCGACAGAGCCCGACAGAGCCCGACAGAGCCGACAGGGCCCGACAGAGCCCGACAGAGCCCGACAGAGCCCGACAGGGCTCAGTAGAGCCCGACAGAGCCCGACAGGGCCCGACAGAGCCCGACAGAGCCCGACAGAGCCCGACAGAGCCCGACAGGGCCCGACAGGGCCCGACAGGGCCCGACAGGGCCCAGTAGAGCCCGACAGAGCCCGACAGAGCCCGACAGAACCCGACAGGGCCCAGTAGAGCCCGACAGAGCCCGACAGAGCCCGACAGAGCCTGACAGATCCCGACAGGGCCCAGTAGAGCCCGACAGAGCCCGACAGAGCCCGACAGAGCCCGACAGGGCCCGACAGAGCCCGACAGAGCCCGACAGGGCCCGACAGGGCCCAGTAGAGCCCGACAGAGCCCGACAGGGCCCAACAGAGCCCGACAGAGCCCGACAGAGCCCGACAGAGTGCGACAGGGCCCAGTAGAGCCCGACAGAGCCCGACAGAGCCCGACAGAGCCCGACAGGGCCCGACAGAGCCCGATAGAGCCCGACAGAGCCCGACAGGGCCCGACAGAGCCCGACAGAGCCCGACAGGGCCCAGTAGAGCCCGACAGAGCCCGACAGAGCCCGACAGAGCCCAGTAGAGCCCGACAGAGCCCGACAGAGCCCGACAGGGCCCGACAGAGCACGACAGAGCCCGACAGGGCCCGACAGAGCCCGACAGAGCCTGACAGAGCCCAGTAGAGCCCGACAGAGGCCGACAGGGCCCGACAGGGCCCGACAGGGCCCAGTAGAGCCCGACAGAGCCCGACAGAGCCCAGTAGAGCCCAGTAGAGCCCGACAGAGCCCGACAGAGCCCGACAGAGCCCGACAGAGCCCGACAGGGCCCGACAGAGCCCGACAGAGCCCGACAGGGCCCAGTAGAGCCCGACAGAGCCCGACAGAGCCCGACAGAGCCCAGTAGAGCCCGACAGAGCCCGACAGAGCCCGACAGAGCCCGACAGGGCCCGACAGGGCCCGACAGGGCCCAGTAGAGCCCGACAGAGCCCGACAGAGCCCGACAGAGCCCGACAGGGCCCGACAGGGCCCAGTAGAGCCCGACAGAGCCCGACAGAGCCCGACAGGGCCCGACAGGGCCCGACAGAGCCCGACAGAGCCCGACAGGGCCCAGTAGAGCCCGACAGAGCCCGACAGAGCCCAGTAGAGCCCAGTAGAGCCCGACAGAGCCCGACAGAGCCCGACAGAGACCGAGAGAACCCGACAGAGCCCGACAGAGACCAGTTGAGCCCGACAGAGCCCGACAGAGCCCGACAGAGCCCGACAGGGCCCGACAGGGCCCGACAGGGCGCAGTAGAGCCCAGTACAGCCCGACAGAGCCCAGTAGAGCCCGACAGAGCCCGACAGAGCCCGACAGAGCCCGACAGGGCCCGACAGGGCCCGACAGAGCCCGACAGGGCCCGACAGAGCCCGACAGAGCACGACAGAGCCCGACAGGACCCGACAGAGCCTGACAGAGCCCGACAGGGCCCAGTAGAGTCCGACAGAGCCCGACAGAGCCCGACAGAGCCCAGTAGAGCCCGACAGAGCCCGACAGAGCCCGACAGAGCCCGACAGGGCCCGACAGAGCCCGACAGAGCCCGACAGGGCCCGACAGAGCCCGACAGGGCCCGACAGGGCCCGACAGAGCCCGACAGAACCCGACAGGGCCCAGTAGAGCCCGACAGAGCCCGACAGAGCCCGACAGAGCCCGACAGGGCCCGACAGAGCCCGACAGAGCCCGACAGAGCCCGACAGGGCCCAGTAGAGCCCGACAGAGCCCGACAGGGCCCGACAGAGCCCGACAGAGCCCGACAGAGCCCGACAGGGCCCGACAGAGCCCGACAGAGCGCGACAGGGCCCGACAGGGCCCGACAGGGCCCAGTAGAGCCCGACAGAGCCCGACAGAACCCGACAGGGCCCAGTAGATCCTGACAGAGCCCGACAGAGCCCGACAGGGCCCGACAGAGCCCGACAGAGCCCGACAGAGCCCGACAGGGCCCGACAGGGCCCGACAGAGCCCGACAGGGCCCGACAGAGCCCGACAGGGCCCAGCAGGGCCCAGCAGAGCCCGACAGAGCCCGACAGAGCCCAAGAGAGCCCGACAGAGCCCGACAGGGCCCAGTAGAGCCCGACAGAGCCCAACAGAGCCCGACAGAGCCCGACAGAGCCCGACAGGGCACGACAGAGCCCGACAGAGCCCGACAGGGCCCGACAGGGCCCGACAGAGCCCGAAAGGGCCCGACAGAGCCCGACAGGGCCCAGCAGAGCCCGACAGAGCCCGACAGAGCCCGACAGAGCCCAACAGAGCCCGACAGGGCCCGACAGAGCCAGACAGGGCCCGACAGGGCCCGACAGAGCCCGACAGAGCCCGACAGGGCCCAGTAGAGCCCGACAGAGCCCGACAGAGCCCGAAAGATCCCGACAGAGCCCAGTAGAGCCCGACAGAGCCCGACAGAGCCCGACAGAGCCCGACAGAGCCCAGTAGAGCCCGACAGAGCCCGACAGGGCCCGACAGGGCCCGACAGGGCCCAGTAGAGCCCGACAGAGCCCGACAGAGCCCAGTAGAGCCCAGTAGAGCCCGACAGGGCCCGACAGGGCCCGACAGGGCCCAGTAGAGCCCGACAGAGCCCGACAGAGCCTGACAGAGCCCGACAGGGCCCGACAGGGCCCGATAGAGCCCGACAGAGCCCGACAGGGCCCAGTAGAGCCCGACAGAGCCTGACAGAGCCCGACAGAGCCCGAAAGGGCCCAGTAGAGCCCGACAGAGCCCGACAGAGCCCGACAGAGCCCGACAGAGCCCGACAGGGCCCGACAGAGATCGACAGAGCCCGACAGGGCCCGACAGGGCCCAGTAGAGCCCGACAGAGCCCGACAGAGCCCGACAGGGCCCGACAGGGCCCGACAGGGCCCGACAGAGCCCGACAGGGCCCGACAGAGCCCAGTAGAGCCCGACAGAGCCCGACAGAGCCCGACAGAGCCCGACAGAGCCCAGTAGAGCCCGACAGGGCCCGACAGGTCCCGACAGGGCCCAGTATGCCCGACAGAGCCCGACAGAGCCCGACAGAGCCCGACAGGGCCCGACAGAGCCCGACAGAGCCCGACAGGGCCCGACAGAGCCCGACAGGGACCGACAGGGCCCGACAGAGCCCGACAGAGCCCGACAGGGCCCAGTAGAGCCCGACAGAGCCCGACAGAGCCCGACAGAGCCCGACAGAGCCCGACAGGGCCCGACAGAGCCCACAGGGCCCAGTAGAGCCCGATAGAGCCCGACAGAGCCCGATAGAGCCCGACAGGGCCTGACAGAGCCCGACAGAGCCCGACAGAGCCCGACAGGGCCCAGTAGAGCCCGACAGAGCCCGACAGAGCCCGACAGGGCCCGACAGAGCCCGACAGAGCCCGACAGGGCCCGACAGAGCCCGACAGGGCCCGACAGGGCCCGACAGGGACCGACAGGGCCCAGTAGAGCCCGACAGAGCCCGACAGAGCCCGACAGAACCCGACAGAGCCCGACAGGGCCCGACAGAGCCCAGTAGAACCCGACAGAGCCCGACAGAGCCCGACAGAGCCCGACAGGGCCCGACAGGGCCCGACAGGGCCCGACAGGGCCCGACAGAGCCCGACAGAGCACGACAGAGCCCGACAGGACCCGACAGAGCCTGACAGAGCCCGACAGGGCCCAGTAGAGCCCGACAGAGCCCGACAGAGCCCGACAGAGCCCAGTAGAGCCCGACAGAGCCCGACAGAGCCCGACAGAGCCCGACAGGGCCCGACAGAGCCCGACAGAGCCCGACAGGGCCCGACAGAGCCCGACAGGGCCCGACAGGGCCCGACAGAGCCCGACAGAACCCGACAGGGCCCAGTAGAGCCCGACAGAGCCCGACAGAGCCCGACAGAGCCCGACAGGGCCCGACAGAGCCCGACAGAGCCCGACAGAGCCCGACAGGGCCCAGTAGATCCCGACAAAGCCCGACAGAGCCCGACAGGGCCCGACAGAGCCCGACAGAGCCCGACAGAGCCCGACAGGGCCCGACAGGGCCCGACAGAGCCCGTCAGGGCCCGACAGGGCCCGACAGAGCCCGACAGGGCCCAGCAGGGCCCAGCAGAGCCCGACAGAGCCCGACAGAGCCCAAGAGAGCCCGACAGAGCCCGACAGGGCCCAGTAGAGCCCGACAGAGCCCAACAGAGCCCGACAGAGCCCGACAGAGCCCGACAGGGCACGACAGAGCCCGACAGAGCCCGACAGGGCCCGACAGGGCCCGACAGAGCCCGAAAGGGCCCGACAGAGCCCGACAGGGCCCAGCAGAGCCCGACAGAGCCCGACAGAGCCCGACAGAGCCCGACAGGGCCCGACAGAGCCCGACAGAGCCCGACAGAGCCCGACAGGGCCCGACAGAGCCCGACAGAGCCCGACAGGGCCCGACAGAGCCCGACAGAGCCCGACAGAGCCCGACAGGGCCCGACAGAGCCCAGTAGAGCCCGACAGAGCCCGACAGAGCCCGAGAGGGCCCGACAGAGCCCGACAGGGCCCGACAGGGCCCGACAGAGCCCGACAGGGCCCAGTAGAGCCCGACAGAGCCCGACAGAGCCCGACAGGGCCCGACAGAGCCCGACAGAGCCCAGTAGAGCCCGACAGAGCCCGACAGAGCCCGACAGGGCCCGACAGGGCCCGACAGAGCCCGACAGGGCCCGACAGGGCCCGACAGAGCCTGACAGAGCCCAGTAGAGCCCGACAGAGCCCGACAGGGCCCAGTAGAGCCCGACAGAGCCCGACAGAGCCCGACAGAGCCCGACAGGGCCCGACAGGGCCCGACAGGGCCCAGTAGAGCCCGACAGAGCCCGACAGAGCCCGACAGAGCCCGACAGGGCCCGACAGGGACCAGTAGAGTCCGACAGAGCCCGACAGAGCCCGACAGGGCCCGACAGGGCCCAGTAGAGCCCGACAGAGCCCGACAGAGCCCGACAGAGCCCGACAGAACCCGACAGAGCCCGACAGAGCCCGACAGAGCCCAGTAGAGCCCGACAGAGCCCGACAGAGCCCGACAGAGCCCGACAGGGCCCGACAGGGCCCGACAGAGCCCGACAGGGCCCGACAGAGCCCGACAGAGCCCGACAGGGCCCGACAGGGCCCAGTAGAGCCCGACAGAGCCCGACAGAGCCCGACAGGGCCCGACAGGGCCCGACAGGGCCCGACAGAGCCCGACAGGGCCCGACAGAGCCCAGTAGAGCCCGACAGAGCCCGACAGAGCCCGACAGAGCCCGACAGAGCCCAGTAGAGCCCGACAGGGCCCGACAGGGCCCGACAGAGCCCGACAGGGCCCGACAGAGCCCGACAGAGCCCGACAGGGCCCGACAGAGCCCGACAGGGACCGACAGGGCCCGACAGAGCCCGACAGAGCCCGACAGAGCCCGACAGGGCCCAGTAGAGCCCGACAGAGCCCGACAGAGCCCGACAGAGCCCGACAGGGCCCGACAGGGCCCGACAGAGCCCACAGGGCCCAGTAGAGCCCGATAGAGCCCGACAGAGCCCGATAGAGCCCGACAGGGCCTGACAGAGCCCGACAGAGCCCGACAGAGCCCGACAGGGCCCAGTAGAGCCCGACAGAGCCCGACAGAGCCCGACAGGGCCCGACAGAGCCCGACAGAGCCCGACAGGGCCCGACAGAGCCCGACAGGGCCCGACAGGGCCCGACAGGGACCGACAGGGCCCAGTAGAGCCCGACAGAGCCCGACAGAGCCCGACAGAACCCGACAGGGCCCAGTAGAGCCCGACAGAGCCCGACAGAGCCCGACAGAGCCTGACAGGGCCCGACAGGGCCCAGTAGAGCCCGACAGAGCCCGACAGAGCCCGACAGGGCCCGACAGAGCCCGACAGAGCCCGACAGGGCCCGACAGGGCCCGACAGGGCCCAGTAGAGCCCGACAGAGCCCGACAGGGCCCAACAGAGCCCGACAGAGCCCGACAGAGCCCGACAGAGCGCGACAGGGCCCAGTAGAGCCCGACAGAGCCCGACAGAGCCCGACAGAGCCCGACAGGGCCCGACAGAGCCCGACAGAGCCCGACAGGGCCCGACAGAGCCCGACAAAGCCCGACAGAGCCCGACAGGGCCCGACAGAGCCCAGTAGAGCCCGACAGAGCCCGACAGAGCCCGAGAGGGCCCGACAGAGCCCGACAGGGCCCGACAGGGCCCGACAGGGCCCGACAGAGCCCGAAAGGGCCCGACAGAGCCCGACAGGGCCCAGCAGAGCCCGACAGAGCCCGACAGAGCCCGACAGAGCCCAACAGAGCCCGACAGGGCCCGACAGAGCCCGACATAGGCCGACAGAGCCCGACAGAGCCCGACAGGGCCCGACAGAGCCCGACAGAGCCCGACAGGGCCCGACAGAGCCCGACAGAGCCCGACAGAGCCCGACAGGGCCCGACAGAGCCCAGTAGAGCCCGACAGAGCCCGACAGAGCCCGAGAGGGCCCGACAGAGCCCGACAGGGCCCGACAGGGCCCGACAGAGCCCGACAGGGCCCAGTAGAGCCCGACAGAGCCCGACAGAGCCCGACAGGGCCCGACAGAGCCCGACAGAGCCCAGTAGAGCCCGACAGAGCCCGACAGAGCCCGACAGGGCCCGACAGGGCCCGACAGAGCCCGACAGGGCCCGACAGAGCCCGACAGAGCCTGACAGAGCCCAGTAGAGCCCGACAGAGCCCGACAGGGCCCAGTAGAGCCCGACAGAGCCCGACAGAGCCCGACAGAGCCCGACAGGGCCCGACAGGGCCCGACAGGGCCCAGTAGAGCCCGACAGAGCCCGACAGAGCCCGACAGAGCCCGACAGGGCCCGACAGGGCCCAGTAGAGTCCGACAGAGCCCGACAGAGCCCGACAGGGCCCGACAGGGCCCAGTAGAGCCCGACAGAGCCCGACAGAGCCCGACAGAACCCGACAGAGCCCGACAGAGCCCGACAGAGCCCAGTAGAGCCCGACAGAGCCCGACAGAGCCCGACAGAGCCCGACAGGGCTCGACAGGGCCCGACAGAGCCCGACAGGGCCCGACAGAGCCCGACAGAGCCCGACAGGGCCCGACAGGGCCCAGTAGAGCCCGACAGAGCCCGACAGAGCCCGACAGGGCCCGACAGGGCCTGACAGGGCCCGACAGAGCCCGACAGGGCCCGACAGAGCCCAGTAGAGCCCGACAGAGCCCGACAGAGCCCGACAGAGCCCAGTAGAGCCCGACAGGGCCCGACAGGGCCCGACAGGGCCCAGTATGCCCGACAGAGCCCGACAGAGCCCGACAGAGCCCGACAGGGCCCGACAGGGCCCGACAGGGACCGACAGAGCCCGACAGAGCCCGACAGGGCCCGACAGAGCCCGACAGGGACCGACAGGGCCCGACAGGGCCCGACAGAGCCCGACAGAGCCCGACAGGGCCCAGTAGAGCCCGACAGAGCCCGACAGAGCCCGACAGAGCCCGACAGGGCCCGACAGGGCCCGACAGGGCCCGACAGAGCCCACAGGGCCCAGTAGAGCCCGATAGAGCCCGACAGAGCCCGATAGAGCCCGACAGGGCCTGACAGAGCCCGACAGAGCCCGACAGAGCCCGACAGGGCCCAGTAGAGCCCGACAGAGCCCGACAGAGCCCGACAGGGCCCGACAGAGCCCGACAGAGCCCGACAGGGCCCGACAGAGCCCGACAGGGCCCGACAGGGCCCGACAGGGACCGACAGGGCCCAGTAGAGCCCGACAGAGCCCGACAGAGCCCGACAGAACCCGACAGGGCCCAGTAGAGCCCGACAGAGCCCGACAGAGCCCGACAGAGCCTGACAGGGCCCGACAGGGCCCAGTAGAGACCGACAGAGCCCGACAGAGCCCGACAGGGCCCGACAGAGCCCGACAGAGCCCGACAGGGCCCGACAGGGCCCGACAGGGCCCAGTAGAGCCCGACAGAGCCCGACAGGGCCCAACAGAGCCCGACAGAGCCCGACAGAGCCCGACAGAGCGCGACAGGGCCCAGTAGAGCCCGACAGAGCCCGACAGAGCCCGACAGAGCCCGACAGGGCCCGACAGAGCCCGACAGAGCCCGACAGGGCCCGACAGAGCCCGACAGAGCCCGACAGAGCCCGACAGGGCCCGACAGAGCCCAGTAGAGCCCGACAGAGCCCGACAGAGCCCGAGAGGGCCCGACAGAGCCCGACAGGGCCCGACAGGGCCCGACAGAGCCCGACAGGGCCCAGTAGAGCCCGACAGAGCCCGACAGAGCCCGACAGGGCCCGACAGAGCCCGACAGAGCCCAGTAGAGCCCGACAGAGCCCGACAGAGCCCGACAGGGCCCGACAGGGCCCGACAGAGCCCGACAGGGCCCGACAGAGCCCGACAGAGCCTGACAGAGCCCAGTAGAGCCCGACAGAGCCCGACAGGGCCCAGTAGAGCCCGACAGAGCCCGACAGAGCCCGACAGAGCCCGACAGGGCCCGACAGGGCCCGACAGGGCCCAGTAGAGCCCGACAGAGCCCGACAGAGCCCGACAGAGCCCGACAGGGCCCGACAGGGCCCAGTAGAGCCCGACAGAGCCCGACAGAGCCCGACAGGGCCCGACAGGGCCCGACAGAGCCCGACAGAGCCCGACAGGGCCCAGTAGAGCCCGACAGAGCCCGACAGGGCCCGACAGAGCCCAGTAGAGCCCGACAGAGCCCGACAGAGCCCGACAGAGCCCGACAGGGCCCGACAGAGCCCGACAGAGCCCGACAGGGCCCGACAGGGCCCGACAGGGCCCAGTAGAGCCCGACAGAGCCCGACAGGGCCCAACAGAGCCCGACAGAGCCCGACAGAGCCCGACAGAGCGCGACAGGGCCCAGTAGAGCCCGACAGAGCCCGACAGAGCCCGACAGAGCCCGACAGAGCCCGACAGGGCCCGACAGGGCCCGACAGGGCCCAGTAGAGCCCGACAGAGCCCGACAGAGCCCGACAGAGCCCGACAGGGCCCGACAGGGCCCAGTAGAGCCCGACAGAGCCCGACAGAGCCCGACAGGGCCCGACAGGGCCCGACAGAGCCCGACAGAGCCCGACAGGGCCCAGTAGAGCCCGACAGAGCCCGACAGAGCCCGACAGAGTCCGACAGAACCCGACAGAGCCCGACAGAGCCCAGTAGAGCCCGACAGAGCCCAACAGAGCCCGACAGAGCCCGACAGGGCCCGACAGGGCCCGACAGGGCCCAGTAGAGCCCGACAGAGCCCGACAGAGACCAGTTGAGCCCGACAGAGCCCGACAGAGCCCGACAGAGCCCGACAGGGCCCGACAGGGCCCAGTAGAGCCCGACAGAGCCCGACAGAGCCCGACAGGGCCCGACAGAGCCCGACAGGGCCCGACAGAGCCCGACAGGGCCCGACAGGGCCCAGTAGAGCCCGACAGAGCCCGACAGAGCCCGACAGAGCCCGACAGGGCCCGACAGAGCCCGACAGAGCCCGACAGGGCCCGACAGAGCCCAGTAGAGCCCGACAGAGCCCGACAGAGCCCGACAGAACCCGACAGAGCCCGACAGAGCCCAGTAGAGCCCGACAGAGCCCAACAGAGCCCGACAGAGCCCGACAGGGCCCGACAGGGCCCGACAGGGCCCAGTAGAGCCCGACAGAGCCCGACAGGGCCCGACAGAGCCCGACAGGGCCCGACAGGGCCCAGTAGAGCCCGACAGAGCCCGACAGAGCCCGACAGAGCCCGACAGGGCCCGACAGAGCCCGACAGAGCCCGACAGGGCCCGACAGAGCCCAGTAGAGCCCGACAGAGCCCGACAGAGCCCGACAGAACCCGACAGAGCCCGACAGAGCCCAGTAGAGCCCGACAGAGCCCAACAGAGCCCGACAGTGCCCGACAGGGCCCGACAGGGCCCGACAGGGCCCAGTAGAGCCCGACAGAGCCCGACAGAGCCCGACAGCGCCCGACAGGGCCCGACAGGGCCCAGTAGAGCAGAACAGAGCCCGACAGAGCCCCACAGGGCCCGACAGAACCCGACAGAGCCCGACAGAGCCCGACAGAGCCCAGTAGAGCCCGACAGAGCCCGACAGAGCCCGACAGGGCCCGACAGGGCCCGACAGGACCCAGTAGAGTCCGACAGAGCCCGACAGAGCCCGACAGGGCCCGACAGGGCCCAGTAGAGCCCGACAGAGCCCGACAGAGCCCGACAGAGCCCGACAGAACCCGACAGAGCCCGACAGAGCCCGACAGAGCCCAGTAGAGCCCGACAGAGCCCGACAGAGCCCGACAGAGCCCGACAGGGCCCGACAGGGCCCGACAGAGCCCGACAGGGCCCGACAGGGCCCGACAGGGCCCGACAGAGCCTGACAGAGCCCGACAGGGCCCAGTAGAGCCCGACAGAGCCCGACAGAGCCCGATAGAGCCCGACAGAGCCCAGTAGAGCCCGACAGAGCCCGACAGAGCCCGACAGAGCCCGACAGGGCCCGACAGGGCCCGACAGAGCCCGACAGAGCCCGACAGGGCCCGACAGAGCCCGACAGAGCCCGACAGGGCCCGACAGGGCCCAGTAGAGCCCGACAGAGCCCGACAGGGCCCAGTAGAGCCCGACAGAGCCCGACAGAGCCCGACAGAGCCCGACAGGGCCCGACAGAGCCCGACAGAGCCCGACAGAGCCCGACAGGGCTCAGTAGAGCCCGACAGAGCCCGACAGGGCCCGACAGAGCCCGACAGAGCCCGACAGGGCCCGACAGGGCCCGACAGGGCCCGACAGGGCCCAGTAGAGCCCGACAGAGCCCGACAGAGCCCGACAGAACCCGACAGGGCCCAGTAGAGCCCGACAGAGCCCGACAGAGCCCGACAGAGCCTGACAGATCCCGACAGGGCCCAGTAGAGCCCGACAGAGCCCGACAGAGCCCGACAGAGCCCGACAGGGCCCGACAGAGCCCGACAGAGCCCGACAGGGCCCGACAGGGCCCAGTAGAGCCCGACAGAGCCCGACAGGGCCCAACAGAGCCCGACAGAGCCCGACAGAGCCCGACAGAGTGCGACAGGGCCCAGTAGAGCCCGACAGAGCCCGACAGAGCCCGACAGAGCCCGACAGGGCCCGACAGAGCCCGACAGAGCCCGACAGAGCCCGACAGGGCTCAGTAGAGCCCGACAGAGCCCGACAGGGCCCGACAGAGCCCGACAGAGCCCGACAGAGCCCGACAGAGCCCGACAGGGCCCGAGAGAGCCCGACAGGGCCCGACAGGGCCCGACAGGGACCGACAGGGCCCAGTAGAGCCCGACAGAGCCCGACAGAGCCCGACAGAACCCGACAGGGCCCAGTAGAGCCCGACAGAGCCCGACAGAGCCCGACAGAGCCTGACAGATCCCGACAGGGCCCAGTAGAGCCCGACACAGCCCGACAGAGCCCGACAGAGCCCGACAGGGCCCGACAGAGCCCGACAGAGCCCGACAGGGCCCGACAGGGCCCAGTAGAGCCCGACAGAGCCCGACAGGGCCCAACAGAGCCCGACAGAGCCCGACAGAGCCCGACAGAGTGCGACAGGGCCCAGTAGAGCCCGACAGAGCCCGACAGAGCCCGACAGAGCCCGACAGGGCCCGACAGAGCCCGATAGAGCCCGACAGAGCCCGACAGGGCCCGACAGAGCCCGACAGAGCCCGACAGGGCCCAGTAGAGCCCGACAGAGCCCGACAGAGCCCGACAGAGCCCAGTAGAGCCCGACAGAGCCCGACAGAGCCCGACAGGGCCCGACAGAGCACGACAGAGCCCGACAGGGCCCGACAGAGCCCGACAGAGCCTGACAGAGCCCAGTAGAGCCCGACAGAGGCCGACAGGGCCCGACAGGGCCCGACAGGGCCCAGTAGAGCCCGACAGAGCCCGACAGAGCCCAGTAGAGCCCAGTAGAGCCCGACAGAGCCCGACAGAGCCCGACAGAGCCCGACAGAGCCCGACAGGGCCCGACAGAGCCCGACAGGGCCCGACAGGGCCCAGTAGAGCCCGACAGAGACCGACAGAGCCCGACAGAGCCCAGTAGAGCCCGACAGAGCCCGACAGAGCCCGACAGAGCCCGACAGGGCCCGACAGGGCCCGACAGGGCCCAGTAGAGCCCGACAGAGCCCGACAGAGCCCGACAGAGCCCGACAGGGCCCGACAGGGCCCAGTAGAGCCCGACAGAGCCCGACAGAGCCCGACAGGGCCCGACAGGGCCCGACAGAGCCCGACAGAGCCCGACAGGGCCCAGTAGAGTCCGACAGAGCCCGACAGAGCCCAGTAGAGCCCAGTAGAGCCCGACAGAGCCCGACAGAGCCCGACAGAGCCCGACAGAGCCCGAGAGAACCCGACAGAGCCCGACAGAGACCAGTTGAGCCCGACAGAGCCCGACAGAGCCCGACAGAGCCCGACGGAGCCCGACAGAGCCCGACAGAGCCCGACAGAGCCCGACAGGGCCCAGTAGAGCCCGACAGAGCCCGACAGAGCCCAGTAGAGCCCAGTAGAGCCCGACAGAGCCCGACAGAGCCCGACAGAGCCCGAGAGAACCCGACAGAGCCCGACAGAGACCAGTTGAGCCCGACAGAGCCCGACAGAGCCCGACAGAGCCCGACAGGGCCCGACAGGGGCCGACAGGGCCCAGTAGAGCCCAGTAGAGCCCGACAGAGCCCAGTAGAGCCCGACAGAGCCCGACAGAGCCCGACAGAGCCCGACAGGGCCCGACAGAGCCCGACAGGGCCCGACAGAGCCCGACAGAGCACGACAGAGCCCGACAGGACCCGACAGAGCCTGACAGAGCCCGACAGGGCCCAGTAGAGCCCGACAGAGCCCGACAGAGCCCGACAGAGCCCAGTAGAGCCCGACAGAGCCCGACAGAGCCCGACAGAGCCCGACAGAGCCCGACAGGGCCCGACAGAGCCCGACAGGGCCCGACAGGGCCCGACAGAGCCCGACAGAACCCGACAGGGCCCAGTAGAGCCCGACAGAGCCCGACAGAGCCCGACAGAGCCCGACAGGGCCCGACAGAGCCCGACAGAGCCCGACAGAGCCCGACAGGGCCCAGTAGAGCCCGACAGAGCCCGACAGGGCCCGACAGGGCCCGACAGAGCCCGACAGAGCCCGACAGGGCCCGACAGAGCCCGACAGAGCCCGACAGGGCCCGACAGGGCCCGACAGGGCCCAGTAGAGCCCGACAGAGCCCGACAGAACCCGACAGGGCCCAGTAGATCCCGACAGAGCCCGACAGAGCCCGACAGGGCCCGACAGAGCCCGACAGAGCCCGACAGAGCCCGACAGGGCCCGACAGGGCCCGACAGAGCCCGTCAGGGCCCGACAGGGCCCGACAGAGCCCGACAGGGCCCAGCAGGGCCCAGCAGAGCCCGACAGAGCCCGACAGAGCCCAAGAGAGCCCGACAGAGCCCGACAGAGCCCGACAGGGCCCAGTAGAGCCCGACAGAGCCCAACAGAGCCCGACAGAGCCCGACAGGGCCCGACAGGGCCCGACAGAGCCCGAAAGGGCCCGACAGAGCCCGACAGGGCCCAGCAGAGCCCGACAGAGCCCGACAGAGCCCGACAGAGCCCAACAGAGCCCGACAGGGCCCGACAGAGCCCGACAGGGCCCGACAGGGCCCGACAGAGCCCGACAGAGCCCGACAGGGCCCAGTAGAGCCCGACAGAGCCCGACAGAGCCCGAAAGATCCCGACAGAGCCCAGTAGAGCCCGACAGAGCCCGACAGAGCCCGACAGAGCCCGACAGAGCCCAGTAGAGCCCGACAGAGCCCGACAGGGCCCGACAGGGCCCGACAGGGCCCAGTAGAGCCCGATAGAGCCCGACAGAGCCCAGTAGAGCCCAGTAGAGCCCTACAGGGCCCGACAGGGCCCGACAGGGCCCAGTAGAGCCCGACAGAGCCCGACAGAGCCTGACAGAGCCCGACAGGGCCCGACAGGGCCCGATAGAGCCCGACAGAGCCCGACAGGGCCCAGTAGAGCCCGACAGAGCCTGACAGAGCCCGACAGAGCCCGACAGAGCCCGACAGGGCCCGACAGAGCCCGACAGAGCCCGACAGGGCCCGACAGGGCCCAGTAGAGCCCGACAGAGCCCGACAGAGCCCGACAGGGCCCGACAGGGCCCGACAGGGCCCGACAGAGCCCGACAGGGCCCGACAGAGCCCAGTAGAGCCCGACAGAGCCCGACAGAGCCCGACAGAGCCCAGTAGAGCCCGACAGGGCCCGACAGGGCCCGACAGGGCCCAGTATGCCCGACAGAGCCCGACAGAGCCCGACAGAGCCCGACAGGGCCCGACAGAGCCCGACAGAGCCCGACAGGGCCCGACAGAGCCCGACAGGGACCGACAGGGCCCGACAGAGCCCGACAGAGCCCGACAGAGCCCGACAGAGCCCGACAGGGCCCAGTAGAGCCCGACAGAGCCCGACAGAGCCCGACAGAGCCCGACAGGGCCCGACAGGGCCCGACAGAGCCCACAGGGCCCAGTAGAGCCCGATAGAGCCCGACAGAGCCCGATAGAGCCCGACAGGGCCTGACAGAGCCCGACAGAGCCCGACAGAGCCCGACAGGGCCCAGTAGAGCCCGACAGAGCCCGACAGAGCCCGACAGGGCCCGACAGAGCCCGACAGAGCCCGACAGGGCCCGACAGAGCCCGACAGGGCCCGACAGGGCCCGACAGGGCCCGACAGGGACCGACAGGGCCCAGTAGAGCCCGACAGAGCCCGACAGAGCCCGACAGAACCCGACAGGGCCCAGTAGAGCCCGACAGAGCCCGACAGAGCCCGACAGAGCCTGACAGGGCCCGACAGGGCCCAGTAGAGCCCGACAGAGCCCGACAGAGCCCGACAGGGCCCGACAGAGCCCGACAGAGCCCGACAGGGCCAGACAGGGCCCGACAGGGCCCAGTAGAGCCCGACAGAGCCCGACAGGGCCCAACAGAGCCCGACAGAGCCCGACAGAGCCCGACAGAGCGCGACAGGGCCCAGTAGAGCCCGACAGAGCCCGACAGAGCCCGACAGAGCCCGACAGGGCCCGACAGAGCCCGACAGAGCCCGACAGGGCCCGACAGAGCCCGACAGAGCCCGACAGAGCCCGACAGGGCCCGACAGAGCCCGACAGGGCCCGACAGGGCCCGACAGAGCCCGACAGGGCCCAGTAGAGCCCGACAGAGCCCGACAGAGCCCGACAGGGCCCGACAGGGCCCGACAGAGCCCAGTAGAGCCCGACAGAGCCCGACAGAGCCCGACAGGGCCCGACAGGGCCCGACAGAGCCCGACAGGGCCCGACAGAGCCCGACAGAGCCTGACAGAGCCCAGTAGAGCCCGACACAGCCCGACAGGGCCCAGTAGAGCCCGACAGAGCCCGACAGAGCCCGACAGAGCCCGACAGGGCCCGACAGGGCCCGACAGGGCCCAGTAGAGCCCGACAGAGCCCGACAGAGCCCGACAGAGCCCGACAGGGCCCGACAGGGCCCAGTAGAGCCCGACAGAGCCCGACAGAGCCCGACAGGGCCCGACAGGGCCCGACAGAGCCCGACAGAGCCCGACAGGGCCCAGTAGAGCCCGACAGAGCCCGACAGAGCCCGACAGAGCCCGACAGAACCCGACAGAGCCCGACAGAGCCCAGTAGAGCCCGACAGAGCCCAACAGAGCCCGACAGAGCCCGACAGGGCCCGACAGGGCCCGACAGGGCCCAGTAGAGCCCGACAGAGCCCGACAGAGACCAGTTTAGCCCGACAGAGCCCGACAGAGCCCGACAGAGCCCGACAGGGCCCGACAGGGCCCAGTAGAGCCCGACAGAGCCCGACAGAGCCCGACAGGGCCCGACAGAGCCCGACAGGGCCCGACAGAGCCCGACAGGGCCCGACAGGGCCCAGTAGAGCCCGACAGAGCCCGACAGAGCCCGACAGAGCCCGACAGGGCCCGACAGAGCCCGACAGAGCCCGACAGGGCCCGACAGAGCCCAGTAGAGCCCGACAGAGCCCGACAGAGCCCGACAGAACCCGACAGAGCCCGACAGAGCCCAGTAGAGCCCGACAGAGCCCAACAGAGCCCGACAGAGCCCGACAGGGCCCGACAGGGCCCGACAGGGCCCAGTAGAGCCCGACAGAGCCCGACAGGGCCCGACAGAGCCCGACAGGGCCCGACAGGGCCCAGTAGAGCCCGACAGAGCCCGACAGAGCCCGACAGAGCCCGACAGGGCCCGACAGAGCCCGACAGAGCCCGACAGGGCCCGACAGGGCCCAGTAGAGCCCGACAGAGCCCGACAGAGCCCGACAGAACCCGACAGAGCCCGACAGAGCCCAGTAGAGCCCGACAGAGCCCAACAGAGCCCGACAGTGCCCGACAGGGCCCGACAGGGCCCGACAGGGCCCAGTAGAGCCCGACAGAGCCCGACAGAGCCCGACAGAGCCCGACAGGGCCCGACAGGGCCCAGTAGAGCAGAACAGAGCCCGACAGAGCCCGACAGGGCCCGACAGAACCCGACAGAGCCCGACAGAGCCCGACAGAGCCCAGTAGAGCCCGACAGAGCCCGACAGAGCCCGACAGGGCCCGACAGGGCCCGACAGGGCCCAGTAGAGTCCGACAGAGCCCGACAGAGCCCGACAGGGCCCGACAGGGCCCAGTAGAGCCCGACAGAGCCCGACAGAGCCCGACAGAGCCCGACAGAACCCGACAGAGCCCGACAGAGCCCGACAGAGCCCAGTAGAGCCCGACAGAGCCCGACAGAGCCCGACAGAGCCCGACAGGGCCCGACAGGGCCCGACAGAGCCCGACAGGGCCCGACAGGGCCCGACAGGGCCCGACAGAGCCTGACAGAGCCCGACAGGGCCCAGTAGAGCCCGACAGAGCCCGACAGAGCCCGACAGAGCCCGATAGAGCCCGACAGAGCCCAGTAGAGCCCGACAGAGCCCGACAGAGCCCGACAGAGCCCGACAGGGCCCGACAGGGCCCGACAGAGCCCGACAGAGCCCGACAGGGCCCGACAGAGCCCGACAGAGCCCGACAGGGCCCGACAGGGCCCAGTAGAGCCCGACAGAGCCCGACAGGGCCCAGTAGAGCCCGACAGAGCCCGACAGAGCCCGACAGAGCCGACAGGGCCCGACAGAGCCCGACAGAGCCCGACAGAGCCCGACAGGGCTCAGTAGAGCCCGACAGAGCCCGACAGGGCCCGACAGAGCCCGACAGAGCCCGACAGAGCCCGACAGAGCCCGACAGGGCCCGACAGGGCCCGACAGGGCCCAGTAGAGCCCGACAGAGCCCGACAGAGCCCGACAGAACCCGACAGGGCCCAGTAGAGCCCGACAGAGCCCGACAGAGCCCGACAGAGCCTGACAGATCCCGACAGGGCCCAGTAGAGCCCGACAGAGCCCGACAGAGCCCGACAGAGCCCGACAGGGCCCGACAGAGCCCGACAGAGCCCGACAGGGCCCGACAGGGCCCAGTAGAGCCCGACAGAGCCCGACAGAGCCCGACAGAGCCCGACAGGGCCCGACAGAGCCCGATAGAGCCCGACAGAGCCCGACAGGGCCCGACAGAGCCCGACAGAGCCCGACAGGGCCCAGTAGAGCCCGACAGAGCCCGACAGAGCCCGACAGAGCCCAGTAGAGCCCGACAGAGCCCGACAGAGCCCGACAGGGCCCGACAGAGCACGACAGAGCCCGACAGGGCCCGACAGAGCCCGACAGAGCCTGACAGAGCCCAGTAGAGCCCGACAGAGGCCGACAGGGCCCGACAGGGCCCGACAGGGCCCAGTAGAGCCCGACAGAGCCCGACAGAGCCCAGTAGAGCCCAGTAGAGCCCGACAGAGCCCGACAGAGCCCGACAGAGCCCGACAGGGCCCGACAGAGCCCGACAGAGCCCGACAGGGCCCAGTAGAGCCCGACAGAGCCCGACAGAGCCCGACAGAGCCCAGTAGAGCCCGACAGAGCCCGACAGAGCCCGACAGAGCCCGACAGGGCCCGACAGGGCCCGACAGGGCCCAGTAGAGCCCGACAGAGCCCGACAGAGCCCGACAGAGCCCGACAGGGCCCGACAGGGCCCAGTAGAGCCCGACAGAGCCCGACAGAGCCCGACAGGGCCCGACAGGGCCCGACAGAGCCCGACAGAGCCCGACAGGGCCCAGTAGAGCCCGACAGAGCCCGACAGAGCCCAGTAGAGCCCAGTAGAGCCCGACAGAGCCCGACAGAGCCCGACAGAGACCGAGAGAACCCGACAGAGCCCGACAGAGACCAGTTGAGCCCGACAGAGCCCGACAGAGCCCGACAGAGCCCGACAGGGCCCGACAGGGCCCGACAGGGCGCAGTAGAGCCCAGTACAGCCCGACAGAGCCCAGTAGAGCCCGACAGAGCCCGACAGAGCCCGACAGAGCCCGACAGGGCCCGACAGGGCCCGACAGAGCCCGACAGGGCCCGACAGAGCCCGACAGAGCACGACAGAGCCCGACAGGACCCGACAGAGCCTGACAGAGCCCGACAGGGCCCAGTAGAGTCCGACAGAGCCCGACAGAGCCCGACAGAGCCCAGTAGAGCCCGACAGAGCCCGACAGAGCCCGACAGAGCCCGACAGGGCCCGACAGAGCCCGACAGAGCCCGACAGGGCCCGACAGAGCCCGACAGGGCCCGACAGGGCCCGACAGAGCCCGACAGAACCCGACAGGGCCCAGTAGAGCCCGACAGAGCCCGACAGAGCCCGACAGAGCCCGACAGGGCCCGACAGAGCCCGACAGAGCCCGACAGAGCCCGACAGGGCCCAGTAGAGCCCGACAGAGCCCGACAGGGCCCGACAGAGCCCGACAGAGCCCGACAGAGCCCGACAGGGCCCGACAGAGCCCGACAGAGCGCGACAGGGCCCGACAGGGCCCGACAGGGCCCAGTAGAGCCCGACAGAGCCCGACAGAACCCGACAGGGCCCAGTAGATCCCGACAGAGCCCGACAGAGCCCGACAGGGCCCGACAGAGCCCGACAGAGCCCGACAGAGCCCGACAGGGCCCGACAGGGCCCGACAGAGCCCGACAGGGCCCGACAGAGCCCGACAGGGCCCAGCAGGGCCCAGCAGAGCCCGACAGAGCCCGACAGAGCCCAAGAGAGCCCGACAGAGCCCGACAGGGCCCAGTAGAGCCCGACAGAGCCCAACAGAGCCCGACAGAGCCCGACAGAGCCCGACAGGGCACGACAGAGCCCGACAGAGCCCGACAGGGCCCGACAGGGCCCGACAGAGCCCGAAAGGGCCCGACAGAGCCCGACAGGGCCCAGCAGAGCCCGACAGAGCCCGACAGAGCCCGACAGAGCCCAACAGAGCCCGACAGGGCCCGACAGAGCCAGACAGGGCCCGACAGGGCCCGACAGAGCCCGACAGAGCCCGACAGGGCCCAGTAGAGCCCGACAGAGCCCGACAGAGCCCGAAAGATCCCGACAGAGCCCAGTAGAGCCCGACAGAGCCCGACAGAGCCCGACAGAGCCCGACAGAGCCCAGTAGAGCCCGACAGAGCCCGACAGGGCCCGACAGGGCCCGACAGGGCCCAGTAGAGCCCGACAGAGCCCGACAGAGCCCAGTAGAGCCCAGTAGAGCCCGACAGGGCCCGACAGGGCCCGACAGGGCCCAGTAGAGCCCGACAGAGCCCGACAGAGCCTGACAGAGCCCGACAGGGCCCGACAGGGCCCGATAGAGCCCGACAGAGCCCGACAGGGCCCAGTAGAGCCCGACAGAGCCTGACAGAGCCCGACAGAGCCCGAAAGGGCCCAGTAGAGCCCGACAGAGCCCGACAGAGCCCGACAGAGCCCGACAGGGCCCGACAGAGATCGACAGAGCCCGACAGGGCCCGACAGGGCCCAGTAGAGCCCGACAGAGCCCGACAGAGCCCGACAGGGCCCGACAGGGCCCGACAGGGCCCGACAGAGCCCGACAGGGCCCGACAGAGCCCAGTAGAGCCCGACAGAGCCCGACAGAGCCCGACAGAGCCCGACAGAGCCCAGTAGAGCCCGACAGGGCCCGACAGGGCCCGACAGGGCCCAGTATGCCCGACAGAGCCCGACAGAGCCCGACAGAGCCCGACAGGGCCCGACAGAGCCCGACAGAGCCCGACAGGGCCCGACAGAGCCCGACAGGGACCGACAGGGCCCGACAGAGCCCGACAGAGCCCGACAGAGCCCGACAGGGCCCAGTAGAGCCCGACAGAGCCCGACAGAGCCCGACAGAGCCCGACAGGGCCCGACAGAGCCCACAGGGCCCAGTAGAGCCCGATAGAGCCCGACAGAGCCCGATAGAGCCCGACAGGGCCTGACAGAGCCCGACAGAGCCCGACAGAGCCCGACAGGGCCCAGTAGAGCCCGACAGAGCCCGACAGAGCCCGACAGGGCCCGACAGAGCCCGACAGGGCCCGACAGAGCCCGACAGAGCCCGACAGGGCCCAGTAGAGCCCGACAGAGCCCGACAGAGCCCGACAGAGCCCAGTAGAGCCCGACAGAGCCCGACAGAGCCCGACAGGGCCCGACAGAGCACGACAGAGCCCGACAGGGCCCGACAGAGCCCGACAGAGCCTGACAGAGCCCAGTAGAGCCCGACAGAGGCCGACAGGGCCCGACAGGGCCCGACAGGGCCCAGTAGAGCCCGACAGAGCCCGACAGAGCCCAGTAGAGCCCAGTAGAGCCCGACAGAGCCCGACAGAGCCCGACAGAGCCCGACAGGGCCCGACAGAGCCCGACAGAGCCCGACAGGGCCCAGTAGAGCCCGACAGAGCCCGACAGAGCCCGACAGAGCCCAGTAGAGCCCGACAGAGCCCGACAGAGCCCGACAGAGCCCGACAGGGCCCGACAGGGCCCGACAGGGCCCAGTAGAGCCCGACAGAGCCCGACAGAGCCCGACAGAGCCCGACAGGGCCCGACAGGGCCCAGTAGAGCCCGACAGAGCCCGACAGAGCCCGACAGGGCCCGACAGGGCCCGACAGAGCCCGACAGAGCCCGACAGGGCCCAGTAGAGCCCGACAGAGCCCGACAGAGCCCAGTAGAGCCCAGTAGAGCCCGACAGAGCCCGACAGAGCCCGACAGAGACCGAGAGAACCCGACAGAGCCCGACAGAGACCAGTTGAGCCCGACAGAGCCCGACAGAGCCCGACAGAGCCCGACAGGGCCCGACAGGGCCCGACAGGGCGCAGTAGAGCCCAGTACAGCCCGACAGAGCCCAGTAGAGCCCGACAGAGCCCGACAGAGCCCGACAGAGCCCGACAGGGCCCGACAGGGCCCGACAGAGCCCGACAGGGCCCGACAGAGCCCGACAGAGCACGACAGAGCCCGACAGGACCCGACAGAGCCTGACAGAGCCCGACAGAGCCCGACAGAGCCCGACAGAACCCGACAGAGCCCGACAGAGCCCAGTAGAGCCCGACAGAGCCCAACAGAGCCCGACAGAGCCCGACAGGGCCCGACAGGGCCCGACAGGGCCCAGTAGAGCCCGACAGAGCCCGACAGAGACCAGTTTAGCCCGACAGAGCCCGACAGAGCCCGACAGAGCCCGACAGGGCCCGACAGGGCCCAGTAGAGCCCGACAGAGCCCGACAGAGCCCGACAGGGCCCGACAGAGCCCGACAGGGCCCGACAGAGCCCGACAGGGCCCGACAGGGCCCAGTAGAGCCCGACAGAGCCCGACAGAGCCCGACAGAGCCCGACAGGGCCCGACAGAGCCCGACAGAGCCCGACAGGGCCCGACAGAGCCCAGTAGAGCCCGACAGAGCCCGACAGAGCCCGACAGAACCCGACAGAGCCCGACAGAGCCCAGTAGAGCCCGACAGAGCCCAACAGAGCCCGACAGAGCCCGACAGGGCCCGACAGGGCCCGACAGGGCCCAGTAGAGCCCGACAGAGCCCGACAGGGCCCGACAGAGCCCGACAGGGCCCGACAGGGCCCAGTAGAGCCCGACAGAGCCCGACAGAGCCCGACAGAGCCCGACAGGGCCCGACAGAGCCCGACAGAGCCCGACAGGGCCCGACAGGGCCCAGTAGAGCCCGACAGAGCCCGACAGAGCCCGACAGAACCCGACAGAGCCCGACAGAGCCCAGTAGAGCCCGACAGAGCCCAACAGAGCCCGACAGTGCCCGACAGGGCCCGACAGGGCCCGACAGGGCCCAGTAGAGCCCGACAGAGCCCGACAGAGCCCGACAGAGCCCGACAGGGCCCGACAGGGCCCAGTAGAGCAGAACAGAGCCCGACAGAGCCCGACAGGGCCCGACAGAACCCGACAGAGCCCGACAGAGCCCGACAGAGCCCAGTAGAGCCCGACAGAGCCCGACAGAGCCCGACAGGGCCCGACAGGGCCCGACAGGGCCCAGTAGAGCCCAGTAGAGCCCGACAGAGCCCGACAGGGCCCGACAGGGCCCAGTAGAGCCCGACAGAGCCCGACAGAGCCCGACAGAGCCCGACAGAACCCGACAGAGCCCGACAGAGCCCGACAGAGCCCAGTAGAGCCCGACAGAGCCCGACAGAGCCCGACAGAGCCCGACAGGGCCCGACAGGGCCCGACAGAGCCCGACAGGGCCCGACAGGGCCCGACAGGGCCCGACAGAGCCTGACAGAGCCCGACAGGGCCCAGTAGAGCCCGACAGAGCCCGACAGAGCCCGACAGAGCCCGACAGAGCCCAGTAGAGCCCGACAGAGCCCGACAGAGCCCGACAGAGCCCGACAGGGCCCGACAGGGCCCGACAGAGCCCGACAGAGCCCGACAGGGCCCGACAGAGCCCGACAGAGCCCGACAGGGCCCGACAGGGCCCAGTAGAGCCCGACAGAGCCCGACAGGGCCCAGTAGAGCCCGACAGAGCCCGACAGAGCCCGACAGAGCCGA
This sequence comes from Caloenas nicobarica, assembly GCF_036013445.1. Classification (NCBI taxonomy): domain Eukaryota; kingdom Metazoa; phylum Chordata; class Aves; order Columbiformes; family Columbidae; genus Caloenas; species Caloenas nicobarica. The sequence goes on from NW_027016990.1 coordinate 264,163, forward strand.
CAGGGCCCGACAGAGCCCGACAGAGCCCGACAGAGCCCGACAGGGCTCAGTAGAGCCCGACAGAGCCCGACAGGGCCCGACAGAGCCCGACAGAGCCCGACAGAGCCCGACAGGGCCCGACAGGGCCCGACAGGGCCCAGTAGAGCCCGACAGAGCCCGACAGAGCCCGACAGAACCCGACAGGGCCCAGTAGAGCCCGACAGAGCCCGACAGAGCCCGACAGAGCCTGACAGATCCCGACAGGGCCCAGTAGAGCCCGACAGAGCCCGACAGAGCCCGACAGAGCCCGACAGGGCCCGACAGAGCCCGACAGAGCCCGACAGGGCCCGACAGGGCCCAGTAGAGCCCGACAGAGCCCGACAGGGCCCAACAGAGCCCGACAGAGCCCGACAGAGCCCGACAGAGTGCGACAGGGCCCAGTAGAGCCCGACAGAGCCCGACAGAGCCCGACAGAGCCCGACAGGGCCCGACAGAGCCCGATAGAGCCCGACAGAGCCCGACAGGGCCCGACAGAGCCCGACAGAGCCCGACAGGGCCCAGTAGAGCCCGACAGAGCCCGACAGAGCCCGACAGAGCCCAGTAGAGCCCGACAGAGCCCGACAGAGCCCGACAGGGCCCGACAGAGCACGACAGAGCCCGACAGGGCCCGACAGAGCCCGACAGAGCCTGACAGAGCCCAGTAGAGCCCGACAGAGGCCGACAGGGCCCGACAGGGCCCGACAGGGCCCAGTAGAGCCCGACAGAGCCCGACAGAGCCCAGTAGAGCCCAGTAGAGCCCGACAGAGCCCGACAGAGCCCGACAGAGCCCGACAGGGCCCGACAGAGCCCGACAGAGCCCGACAGGGCCCAGTAGAGCCCGACAGAGCCCGACAGAGCCCGACAGAGCCCAGTAGAGCCCGACAGAGCCCGACAGAGCCCGACAGAGCCCGACAGGGCCCGACAGGGCCCGACAGGGCCCAGTAGAGCCCGACAGAGCCCGACAGAGCCCGACAGAGCCCGACAGGGCCCGACAGGGCCCAGTAGAGCCCGACAGAGCCCGACAGAGCCCGACAGGGCCCGACAGGGCCCGACAGAGCCCGACAGAGCCCGACAGGGCCCAGTAGAGCCCGACAGAGCCCGACAGAGCCCAGTAGAGCCCAGTAGAGCCCGACAGAGCCCGACAGAGCCCGACAGAGACCGAGAGAACCCGACAGAGCCCGACAGAGACCAGTTGAGCCCGACAGAGCCCGACAGAGCCCGACAGAGCCCGACAGGGCCCGACAGGGCCCGACAGGGCGCAGTAGAGCCCAGTACAGCCCGACAGAGCCCAGTAGAGCCCGACAGAGCCCGACAGAGCCCGACAGAGCCCGACAGGGCCCGACAGGGCCCGACAGAGCCCGACAGGGCCCGACAGAGCCCGACAGAGCACGACAGAGCCCGACAGGACCCGACAGAGCCTGACAGAGCCCGACAGGGCCCAGTAGAGTCCGACAGAGCCCGACAGAGCCCGACAGAGCCCAGTAGAGCCCGACAGAGCCCGACAGAGCCCGACAGAGCCCGACAGAGCCCGACAGAGCCCGACAGAGCCCGACAGGGCCCGACAGAGCCCGACAGGGCCCGACAGGGCCCGACAGAGCCCGACAGAACCCGACAGGGCCCAGTAGAGCCCGACAGAGCCCGACAGAGCCCGACAGAGCCCGACAGGGCCCGACAGAGCCCGACAGAGCCCGACAGAGCCCGACAGGGCCCAGTAGAGCCCGACAGAGCCCGACAGGGCCCGACAGAGCCCGACAGAGCCCGACAGAGCCCGACAGGGCCCGACAGAGCCCGACAGAGCGCGACAGGGCCCGACAGGGCCCGACAGGGCCCAGTAGAGCCCGACAGAGCCCGACAGAACCCGACAGGGCCCAGTAGATCCCGACAGAGCCCGACAGAGCCCGACAGGGCCCGACAGAGCCCGACAGAGCCCGACAGAGCCCGACAGGGCCCGACAGGGCCCGACAGAGCCCGACAGGGCCCGACAGAGCCCGACAGGGCCCAGCAGGGCCCAGCAGAGCCCGACAGAGCCCGACAGAGCCCAAGAGAGCCCGACAGAGCCCGACAGGGCCCAGTAGAGCCCGACAGAGCCCAACAGAGCCCGACAGAGCCCGACAGAGCCCGACAGGGCACGACAGAGCCCGACAGAGCCCGACAGGGCCCGACAGGGCCCGACAGAGCCCGAAAGGGCCCGACAGAGCCCGACAGGGCCCAGCAGAGCCCGACAGAGCCCGACAGAGCCCGACAGAGCCCAACAGAGCCCGACAGGGCCCGACAGAGCCAGACAGGGCCCGACAGGGCCCGACAGAGCCCGACAGAGCCCGACAGGGCCCAGTAGAGCCCGACAGAGCCCGACAGAGCCCGAAAGATCCCGACAGAGCCCAGTAGAGCCCGACAGAGCCCGACAGAGCCCGACAGAGCCCGACAGAGCCCAGTAGAGCCCGACAGAGCCCGACAGGGCCCGACAGGGCCCGACAGGGCCCAGTAGAGCCCGACAGAGCCCGACAGAGCCCAGTAGAGCCCAGTAGAGCCCGACAGGGCCCGACAGGGCCCGACAGGGCCCAGTAGAGCCCGACAGAGCCCGACAGAGCCTGACAGAGCCCGACAGGGCCCGACAGGGCCCGATAGAGCCCGACAGAGCCCGACAGGGCCCAGTAGAGCCCGACAGAGCCTGACAGAGCCCGACAGAGCCCGAAAGGGCCCAGTAGAGCCCGACAGAGCCCGACAGAGCCCGACAGAGCCCGACAGAGCCCGACAGGGCCCGACAGAGATCGACAGAGCCCGACAGGGCCCGACAGGGCCCAGTAGAGCCCGACAGAGCCCGACAGAGCCCGACAGGGCCCGACAGGGCCCGACAGGGCCCGACAGAGCCCGACAGGGCCCGACAGAGCCCAGTAGAGCCCGACAGAGCCCGACAGAGCCCGACAGAGCCCGACAGAGCCCAGTAGAGCCCGACAGGGCCCGACAGGGCCCGACAGGGCCCAGTATGCCCGACAGAGCCCGACAGAGCCCGACAGAGCCCGACAGGGCCCGACAGAGCCCGACAGAGCCCGACAGGGCCCGACAGAGCCCGACAGGGACCGACAGGGCCCGACAGAGCCCGACAGAGCCCGACAGAGCCCGACAGGGCCCAGTAGAGCCCGACAGAGCCCGACAGAGCCCGACAGAGCCCGACAGGGCCCGACAGAGCCCACAGGGCCCAGTAGAGCCCGATAGAGCCCGACAGAGCCCGATAGAGCCCGACAGGGCCTGACAGAGCCCGACAGAGCCCGACAGAGCCCGACAGGGCCCAGTAGAGCCCGACAGAGCCCGACAGAGCCCGACAGGGCCCGACAGAGCCCGACAGGGCCCGACAGAGCCCGACAGAGCCCGACAGGGCCCAGTAGAGCCCGACAGAGCCCGACAGAGCCCGACAGAGCCCAGTAGAGCCCGACAGAGCCCGACAGAGCCCGACAGGGCCCGACAGAGCACGACAGAGCCCGACAGGGCCCGACAGAGCCCGACAGAGCCTGACAGAGCCCAGTAGAGCCCGACAGAGGCCGACAGGGCCCGACAGGGCCCGACAGGGCCCAGTAGAGCCCGACAGAGCCCGACAGAGCCCAGTAGAGCCCAGTAGAGCCCGACAGAGCCCGACAGAGCCCGACAGAGCCCGACAGGGCCCGACAGAGCCCGACAGAGCCCGACAGGGCCCAGTAGAGCCCGACAGAGCCCGACAGAGCCCGACAGAGCCCAGTAGAGCCCGACAGAGCCCGACAGAGCCCGACAGAGCCCGACAGGGCCCGACAGGGCCCGACAGGGCCCAGTAGAGCCCGACAGAGCCCGACAGAGCCCGACAGAGCCCGACAGGGCCCGACAGGGCCCAGTAGAGTCCGACAGAGCCCGACAGAGCCCGACAGAGCCCGACAGAGCCCGACAGGGCCCGACAGGGCCCAGTAGAGTCCGACAGAGCCCGACAGAGCCCGACAGAGCCCGACAGAGCCCGACAGGGCCCGACAGGGCCCGACAGAGCCCGACAGAGCCCGACAGGGCCCAGTAGAGCCCGACAGAGCCCGACAGAGCCCAGTAGAGCCCAGTAGAGCCCGACAGAGCCCGACAGAGCCCGACAGAGACCGAGAGAACCCGACAGAGCCCGACAGAGACCAGTTGAGCCCGACAGAGCCCGACAGAGCCCGACAGAGCCCGACAGGGCCCGACAGGGCCCGACAGGGCGCAGTAGAGCCCAGTACAGCCCGACAGAGCCCAGTAGAGCCCGACAGAGCCCGACAGAGCCCGACAGAGCCCGACAGGGCCCGACAGGGCCCGACAGAGCCCGACAGGGCCCGACAGAGCCCGACAGAGCACGACAGAGCCCGACAGGACCCGACAGAGCCTGACAGAGCCCGACAGGGCCCAGTAGAGTCCGACAGAGCCCGACAGAGCCCGACAGAGCCCAGTAGAGCCCGACAGAGCCCGACAGAGCCCGACAGAGCCCGACAGGGCCCGACAGAGCCCGACAGAGCCCGACAGGGCCCGACAGAGCCCGACAGGGCCCGACAGGGCCCGACAGAGCCCGACAGAACCCGACAGGGCCCAGTAGAGCCCGACAGAGCCCGACAGAGCCCGACAGAGCCCGACAGGGCCCGACAGAGCCCGACAGAGCCCGACAGAGCCCGACAGGGCCCAGTAGAGCCCGACAGAGCCCGACAGGGCCCGACAGAGCCCGACAGAGCCCGACAGAGCCCGACAGGGCCCGACAGAGCCCGACAGAGCGCGACAGGGCCCGACAGGGCCCGACAGGGCCCAGTAGAGCCCGACAGAGCCCGACAGAACCCGACAGGGCCCAGTAGATCCCGACAGAGCCCGACAGAGCCCGACAGGGCCCGACAGAGCCCGACAGAGCCCGACAGAGCCCGACAGGGCCCGACAGGGCCCGACAGAGCCCGACAGGGCCCGACAGAGCCCGACAGGGCCCAGCAGGGCCCAGCAGAGCCCGACAGAGCCCGACAGAGCCCAAGAGAGCCCGACAGAGCCCGACAGGGCCCAGTAGAGCCCGACAGAGCCCAACAGAGCCCGACAGAGCCCGACAGAGCCCGACAGGGCACGACAGAGCCCGACAGAGCCCGACAGGGCCCGACAGGGCCCGACAGAGCCCGAAAGGGCCCGACAGAGCCCGACAGGGCCCAGCAGAGCCCGACAGAGCCCGACAGAGCCCGACAGAGCCCAACAGAGCCCGACAGGGCCCGACAGAGCCAGACAGGGCCCGACAGGGCCCGACAGAGCCCGACAGAGCCCGACAGGGCCCAGTAGAGCCCGACAGAGCCCGACAGAGCCCGAAAGATCCCGACAGAGCCCAGTAGAGCCCGACAGAGCCCGACAGAGCCCGACAGAGCCCGACAGAGCCCAGTAGAGCCCGACAGAGCCCGACAGGGCCCGACAGGGCCCGACAGGGCCCAGTAGAGCCCGACAGAGCCCGACAGAGCCCAGTAGAGCCCAGTAGAGCCCGACAGGGCCCGACAGGGCCCGACAGGGCCCAGTAGAGCCCGACAGAGCCCGACAGAGCCTGACAGAGCCCGACAGGGCCCGACAGGGCCCGATAGAGCCCGACAGAGCCCGACAGGGCCCAGTAGAGCCCGACAGAGCCTGACAGAGCCCGACAGAGCCCGAAAGGGCCCAGTAGAGCCCGACAGAGCCCGACAGAGCCCGACAGAGCCCGACAGAGCCCGACAGGGCCCGACAGAGATCGACAGAGCCCGACAGGGCCCGACAGGGCCCAGTAGAGCCCGACAGAGCCCGACAGAGCCCGACAGGGCCCGACAGGGCCCGACAGGGCCCGACAGAGCCCGACAGGGCCCGACAGAGCCCAGTAGAGCCCGACAGAGCCCGACAGAGCCCGACAGAGCCCGACAGAGCCCAGTAGAGCCCGACAGGGCCCGACAGGGCCCGACAGGGCCCAGTATGCCCGACAGAGCCCGACAGAGCCCGACAGAGCCCGACAGGGCCCGACAGAGCCCGACAGAGCCCGACAGGGCCCGACAGAGCCCGACAGGGACCGACAGGGCCCGACAGAGCCCGACAGAGCCCGACAGAGCCCGACAGGGCCCAGTAGAGCCCGACAGAGCCCGACAGAGCCCGACAGAGCCCGACAGGGCCCGACAGAGCCCACAGGGCCCAGTAGAGCCCGATAGAGCCCGACAGAGCCCGATAGAGCCCGACAGGGCCTGACAGAGCCCGACAGAGCCCGACAGAGCCCGACAGGGCCCAGTAGAGCCCGACAGAGCCCGACAGAGCCCGACAGGGCCCGACAGAGCCCGACAGAGCCCGACAGGGCCCGACAGAGCCCGACAGGGCCCGACAGGGCCCGACAGGGACCGACAGGGCCCAGTAGAGCCCGACAGAGCCCGACAGAGCCCGACAGAACCCGACAGAGCCCGACAGGGCCCGACAGAGCCCAGTAGAACCCGACAGAGCCCGACAGAGCCCGACAGAGCCCGACAGGGCCCGACAGGGCCCGACAGGGCCCGACAGGGCCCGACAGGGCCCGACAGGGCCCGACAGAGCCCGACAGAGCACGACAGAGCCCGACAGGACCCGACAGAGCCTGACAGAGCCCGACAGGGCCCAGTAGAGCCCGACAGAGCCCGACAGAGCCCGACAGAGCCCAGTAGAGCCCGACAGAGCCCGACAGAGCCCGACAGAGCCCGACAGGGCCCGACAGAGCCCGACAGAGCCCGACAGGGCCCGACAGAGCCCGACAGGGCCCGACAGGGCCCGACAGAGCCCGACAGAACCCGACAGGGCCCAGTAGAGCCCGACAGAGCCCGACAGAGCCCGACAGAGCCCGACAGGGCCCGACAGAGCCCGACAGAGCCCGACAGAGCCCGACAGGGCCCAGTAGATCCCGACAAAGCCCGACAGAGCCCGACAGGGCCCGACAGAGCCCGACAGAGCCCGACAGAGCCCGACAGGGCCCGACAGGGCCCGACAGAGCCCGTCAGGGCCCGACAGGGCCCGACAGAGCCCGACAGGGCCCAGCAGGGCCCAGCAGAGCCCGACAGAGCCCGACAGAGCCCAAGAGAGCCCGACAGAGCCCGACAGGGCCCAGTAGAGCCCGACAGAGCCCAACAGAGCCCGACAGAGCCCGACAGAGCCCGACAGGGCACGACAGAGCCCGACAGAGCCCGACAGGGCCCGACAGGGCCCGACAGAGCCCGAAAGGGCCCGACAGAGCCCGACAGGGCCCAGCAGAGCCCGACAGAGCCCGACAGAGCCCGACAGAGCCCGACAGGGCCCGACAGAGCCCGACAGAGCCCGACAGAGCCCGACAGGGCCCGACAGAGCCCGACAGAGCCCGACAGGGCCCGACAGAGCCCGACAGAGCCCGACAGAGCCCGACAGGGCCCGACAGAGCCCAGTAGAGCCCGACAGAGCCCGACAGAGCCCGAGAGGGCCCGACAGAGCCCGACAGGGCCCGACAGGGCCCGACAGAGCCCGACAGGGCCCAGTAGAGCCCGACAGAGCCCGACAGAGCCCGACAGGGCCCGACAGAGCCCGACAGAGCCCAGTAGAGCCCGACAGAGCCCGACAGAGCCCGACAGGGCCCGACAGGGCCCGACAGAGCCCGACAGGGCCCGACAGGGCCCGACAGAGCCTGACAGAGCCCAGTAGAGCCCGACAGAGCCCGACAGGGCCCAGTAGAGCCCGACAGAGCCCGACAGAGCCCGACAGAGCCCGACAGGGCCCGACAGGGCCCGACAGGGCCCAGTAGAGCCCGACAGAGCCCGACAGAGCCCGACAGAGCCCGACAGGGCCCGACAGGGCCCAGTAGAGTCCGACAGAGCCCGACAGAGCCCGACAGGGCCCGACAGGGCCCAGTAGAGCCCGACAGAGCCCGACAGAGCCCGACAGAGCCCGACAGAACCCGACAGAGCCCGACAGAGCCCGACAGAGCCCAGTAGAGCCCGACAGAGCCCGACAGAGCCCGACAGAGCCCGACAGGGCCCGACAGGGCCCGACAGAGCCCGACAGGGCCCGACAGAGCCCGACAGAGCCCGACAGGGCCCGACAGGGCCCAGTAGAGCCCGACAGAGCCCGACAGAGCCCGACAGGGCCCGACAGGGCCCGACAGGGCCCGACAGAGCCCGACAGGGCCCGACAGAGCCCAGTAGAGCCCGACAGAGCCCGACAGAGCCCGACAGAGCCCGACAGAGCCCAGTAGAGCCCGACAGGGCCCGACAGGGCCCGACAGAGCCCGACAGGGCCCGACAGAGCCCGACAGAGCCCGACAGGGCCCGACAGAGCCCGACAGGGACCGACAGGGCCCGACAGAGCCCGACAGAGCCCGACAGAGCCCGACAGGGCCCAGTAGAGCCCGACAGAGCCCGACAGAGCCCGACAGAGCCCGACAGGGCCCGACAGGGCCCGACAGAGCCCACAGGGCCCAGTAGAGCCCGATAGAGCCCGACAGAGCCCGATAGAGCCCGACAGGGCCTGACAGAGCCCGACAGAGCCCGACAGAGCCCGACAGGGCCCAGTAGAGCCCGACAGAGCCCGACAGAGCCCGACAGGGCCCGACAGAGCCCGACAGAGCCCGACAGGGCCCGACAGAGCCCGACAGGGCCCGACAGGGCCCGACAGGGACCGACAGGGCCCAGTAGAGCCCGACAGAGCCCGACAGAGCCCGACAGAACCCGACAGGGCCCAGTAGAGCCCGACAGAGCCCGACAGAGCCCGACAGAGCCTGACAGGGCCCGACAGGGCCCAGTAGAGCCCGACAGAGCCCGACAGAGCCCGACAGGGCCCGACAGAGCCCGACAGAGCCCGACAGGGCCCGACAGGGCCCGACAGGGCCCAGTAGAGCCCGACAGAGCCCGACAGGGCCCAACAGAGCCCGACAGAGCCCGACAGAGCCCGACAGAGCGCGACAGGGCCCAGTAGAGCCCGACAGAGCCCGACAGAGCCCGACAGAGCCCGACAGGGCCCGACAGAGCCCGACAGAGCCCGACAGGGCCCGACAGAGCCCGACAAAGCCCGACAGAGCCCGACAGGGCCCGACAGAGCCCAGTAGAGCCCGACAGAGCCCGACAGAGCCCGAGAGGGCCCGACAGAGCCCGACAGGGCCCGACAGGGCCCGACAGGGCCCGACAGAGCCCGAAAGGGCCCGACAGAGCCCGACAGGGCCCAGCAGAGCCCGACAGAGCCCGACAGAGCCCGACAGAGCCCAACAGAGCCCGACAGGGCCCGACAGAGCCCGACAGAGCCCGACAGAGCCCGACAGAGCCCGACAGGGCCCGACAGAGCCCGACAGAGCCCGACAGGGCCCGACAGAGCCCGACAGAGCCCGACAGAGCCCGACAGGGCCCGACAGAGCCCAGTAGAGCCCGACAGAGCCCGACAGAGCCCGAGAGGGCCCGACAGAGCCCGACAGGGCCCGACAGGGCCCGACAGAGCCCGACAGGGCCCAGTAGAGCCCGACAGAGCCCGACAGAGCCCGACAGGGCCCGACAGAGCCCGACAGAGCCCAGTAGAGCCCGACAGAGCCCGACAGAGCCCGACAGGGCCCGACAGGGCCCGACAGAGCCCGACAGGGCCCGACAGAGCCCGACAGAGCCTGACAGAGCCCAGTAGAGCCCGACAGAGCCCGACAGGGCCCAGTAGAGCCCGACAGAGCCCGACAGAGCCCGACAGAGCCCGACAGGGCCCGACAGGGCCCGACAGGGCCCAGTAGAGCCCGACAGAGCCCGACAGAGCCCGACAGAGCCCGACAGGGCCCGACAGGGCCCAGTAGAGTCCGACAGAGCCCGACAGAGCCCGACAGGGCCCGACAGGGCCCAGTAGAGCCCGACAGAGCCCGACAGAGCCCGACAGAGCCCGACAGAACCCGACAGAGCCCGACAGAGCCCGACAGAGCCCAGTAGAGCCCGACAGAGCCCGACAGAGCCCGACAGAGCCCGACAGGGCTCGACAGGGCCCGACAGAGCCCGACAGGGCCCGACAGAGCCCGACAGAGCCCGACAGGGCCCGACAGGGCCCAGTAGAGCCCGACAGAGCCCGACAGAGCCCGACAGGGCCCGACAGGGCCCGACAGGGCCCGACAGAGCCCGACAGGGCCCGACAGAGCCCAGTAGAGCCCGACAGAGCCCGACAGAGCCCGACAGAGCCCAGTAGAGCCCGACAGGGCCCGACAGGGCCCGACAGGGCCCAGTATGCCCGACAGAGCCCGACAGAGCCCGACAGAGCCCGACAGGGCCCGACAGGGCCCGACAGGGACCGACAGGGCCCGACAGGGCCCGACAGAGCCCGACAGAGCCCGACAGGGCCCAGTAGAGCCCGACAGAGCCCGACAGAGCCCGACAGAGCCCGACAGGGCCCGACAGGGCCCGACAGGGCCCGACAGAGCCCACAGGGCCCAGTAGAGCCCGATAGAGCCCGACAGAGCCCGATAGAGCCCGACAGGGCCTGACAGAGCCCGACAGAGCCCGACAGAGCCCGACAGGGCCCAGTAGAGCCCGACAGAGCCCGACAGAGCCCGACAGGGCCCGACAGAGCCCGACAGAGCCCGACAGGGCCCGACAGAGCCCGACAGGGCCCGACAGGGCCCGACAGGGACCGACAGGGCCCAGTAGAGCCCGACAGAGCCCGACAGAGCCCGACAGAACCCGACAGGGCCCAGTAGAGCCCGACAGAGCCCGACAGAGCCCGACAGAGCCTGACAGGGCCCGACAGGGCCCAGTAGAGCCCGACAGAGCCCGACAGAGCCCGACAGGGCCCGACAGAGCCCGACAGAGCCCGACAGGGCCCGACAGGGCCCGACAGGGCCCAGTAGAGCCCGACAGAGCCCGACAGGGCCCAACAGAGCCCGACAGAGCCCGACAGAGCCCGACAGAGCGCGACAGGGCCCAGTAGAGCCCGACAGAGCCCGACAGAGCCCGACAGAGCCCGACAGGGCCCGACAGAGCCCGACAGAGCCCGAAAGGGCCCGACAGAGCCCGACAGGGCCCAGCAGAGCCCGACAGAGCCCGACAGAGCCCGACAGAGCCCGACAGGGCCCGACAGAGCCCGACAGAGCCCGACAGAGCCCGACAGGGCCCGACAGAGCCCGACAGAGCCCGACAGGGCCCGACAGAGCCCGACAGAGCCCGACAGAGCCCGACAGGGCCCGACAGAGCCCAGTAGAGCCCGACAGAGCCCGACAGAGCCCGAGAGGGCCCGACAGAGCCCGACAGGGCCCGACAGGGCCCGACAGAGCCCGACAGGGCCCAGTAGAGCCCGACAGAGCCCGACAGAGCCCGACAGGGCCCGACAGAGCCCGACAGAGCCCAGTAGAGCCCGACAGAGCCCGACAGAGCCCGACAGGGCCCGACAGGGCCCGACAGAGCCCGACAGGGCCCGACAGGGCCCGACAGAGCCTGACAGAGCCCAGTAGAGCCCGACAGAGCCCGACAGGGCCCAGTAGAGCCCGACAGAGCCCGACAGAGCCCGACAGAGCCCGACAGGGCCCGACAGGGCCCGACAGGGCCCAGTAGAGCCCGACAGAGCCCGACAGAGCCCGACAGAGCCCGACAGGGCCCGACAGGGCCCAGTAGAGTCCGACAGAGCCCGACAGAGCCCGACAGGGCCCGACAGGGCCCAGTAGAGCCCGACAGAGCCCGACAGAGCCCGACAGAGCCCGACAGAACCCGACAGAGCCCGACAGAGCCCGACAGAGCCCAGTAGAGCCCGACAGAGCCCGACAGAGCCCGACAGAGCCCGACAGGGCCCGACAGGGCCCGACAGAGCCCGACAGGGCCCGACAGAGCCCGACAGAGCCCGACAGGGCCCGACAGGGCCCAGTAGAGCCCGACAGAGCCCGACAGAGCCCGACAGGGCCCGACAGGGCCCGACAGGGCCCGACAGAGCCCGACAGGGCCCGACAGAGCCCAGTAGAGCCCGACAGAGCCCGACAGAGCCCGACAGAGCCCGACAGAGCCCAGTAGAGCCCGACAGGGCCCGACAGGGCCCGACAGAGCCCGACAGGGCCCGACAGAGCCCGACAGAGCCCGACAGGGCCCGACAGAGCCCGACAGGGACCGACAGGGCCCGACAGAGCCCGACAGAGCCCGACAGAGCCCGACAGGGCCCAGTAGAGCCCGACAGAGCCCGACAGAGCCCGACAGAGCCCGACAGGGCCCGACAGGGCCCGACAGAGCCCACAGGGCCCAGTAGAGCCCGATAGAGCCCGACAGAGCCCGATAGAGCCCGACAGGGCCTGACAGAGCCCGACAGAGCCCGACAGAGCCCGACAGGGCCCAGTAGAGCCCGACAGAGCCCGACAGAGCCCGACAGGGCCCGACAGAGCCCGACAGAGCCCGACAGGGCCCGACAGAGCCCGACAGGGCCCGACAGGGCCCGACAGGGACCGACAGGGCCCAGTAGAGCCCGACAGAGCCCGACAGAGCCCGACAGAACCCGACAGGGCCCAGTAGAGCCCGACAGAGCCCGACAGAGCCCGACAGAGCCTGACAGGGCCCGACAGGGCCCAGTAGAGCCCGACAGAGCCCGACAGAGCCCGACAGGGCCCGACAGAGCCCGACAGAGCCCGACAGGGCCCGACAGGGCCCGACAGGGCCCAGTAGAGCCCGACAGAGCCCGACAGGGCCCAACAGAGCCCGACAGAGCCCGACAGAGCCCGACAGAGCGCGACAGGGCCCAGTAGAGCCCGACAGAGCCCGACAGAGCCCGACAGAGCCCGACAGGGCCCGACAGAGCCCGACAGAGCCCGACAGGGCCCGACAGAGCCCGACAAAGCCCGACAGAGCCCGACAGGGCCCGACAGAGCCCAGTAGAGCCCGACAGAGCCCGACAGAGCCCGAGAGGGCCCGACAGAGCCCGACAGGGCCCGACAGGGCCCGACAGGGCCCGACAGAGCCCGAAAGGGCCCGACAGAGCCCGACAGGGCCCAGCAGAGCCCGACAGAGCCCGACAGAGCCCGACAGAGCCCAACAGAGCCCGACAGGGCCCGACAGAGCCCGACAGAGCCCGACAGAGCCCGACAGAGCCCGACAGGGCCCGACAGAGCCCGACAGAGCCCGACAGGGCCCGACAGAGCCCGACAGAGCCCGACAGAGCCCGACAGGGCCCGACAGAGCCCAGTAGAGCCCGACAGAGCCCGACAGAGCCCGAGAGGGCCCGACAGAGCCCGACAGGGCCCGACAGGGCCCGACAGAGCCCGACAGGGCCCAGTAGAGCCCGACAGAGCCCGACAGAGCCCGACAGGGCCCGACAGAGCCCGACAGAGCCCAGTAGAGCCCGACAGAGCCCGACAGAGCCCGACAGGGCCCGACAGGGCCCGACAGAGCCCGACAGGGCCCGACAGAGCCCGACAGAGCCTGACAGAGCCCAGTAGAGCCCGACAGAGCCCGACAGGGCCCAGTAGAGCCCGACAGAGCCCGACAGAGCCCGACAGAGCCCGACAGGGCCCGACAGGGCCCGACAGGGCCCAGTAGAGCCCGACAGAGCCCGACAGAGCCCGACAGAGCCCGACAGGGCCCGACAGGGCCCAGTAGAGTCCGACAGAGCCCGACAGAGCCCGACAGGGCCCGACAGGGCCCAGTAGAGCCCGACAGAGCCCGACAGAGCCCGACAGAGCCCGACAGAACCCGACAGAGCCCGACAGAGCCCGACAGAGCCCAGTAGAGCCCGACAGAGCCCGACAGAGCCCGACAGAGCCCGACAGGGCTCGACAGGGCCCGACAGAGCCCGACAGGGCCCGACAGAGCCCGACAGAGCCCGACAGGGCCCGACAGGGCCCAGTAGAGCCCGACAGAGCCCGACAGAGCCCGACAGGGCCCGACAGGGCCCGACAGGGCCCGACAGAGCCCGACAGGGCCCGACAGAGCCCAGTAGAGCCCGACAGAGCCCGACAGAGCCCGACAGAGCCCAGTAGAGCCCGACAGGGCCCGACAGGGCCCGACAGGGCCCAGTATGCCCGACAGAGCCCGACAGAGCCCGACAGAGCCCGACAGGGCCCGACAGGGCCCGACAGGGACCGACAGAGCCCGACAGAGCCCGACAGGGCCCGACAGAGCCCGACAGGGACCGACAGGGCCCGACAGGGCCCGACAGAGCCCGACAGAGCCCGACAGGGCCCAGTAGAGCCCGACAGAGCCCGACAGAGCCCGACAGAGCCCGACAGGGCCCGACAGGGCCCGACAGGGCCCGACAGAGCCCACAGGGCCCAGTAGAGCCCGATAGAGCCCGACAGAGCCCGATAGAGCCCGACAGGGCCTGACAGAGCCCGACAGAGCCCGACAGAGCCCGACAGGGCCCAGTAGAGCCCGACAGAGCCCGACAGAGCCCGACAGGGCCCGACAGAGCCCGACAGAGCCCGACAGGGCCCGACAGAGCCCGACAGGGCCCGACAGGGCCCGACAGGGACCGACAGGGCCCAGTAGAGCCCGACAGAGCCCGACAGAGCCCGACAGAACCCGACAGGGCCCAGTAGAGCCCGACAGAGCCCGACAGAGCCCGACAGAGCCTGACAGGGCCCGACAGGGCCCAGTAGAGCCCGACAGAGCCCGACAGAGCCCGACAGGGCCCGACAGAGCCCGACAGAGCCCGACAGGGCCCGACAGGGCCCGACAGGGCCCAGTAGAGCCCGACAGAGCCCGACAGGGCCCAACAGAGCCCGACAGAGCCCGACAGAGCCCGACAGAGCGCGACAGGGCCCAGTAGAGCCCGACAGAGCCCGACAGAGCCCGACAGAGCCCGACAGGGCCCGACAGAGCCCGACAGAGCCCGACAGGGCCCGACAGAGCCCGACAGAGCCCGACAGAGCCCGACAGGGCCCGACAGAGCCCAGTAGAGCCCGACAGAGCCCGACAGAGCCCGAGAGGGCCCGACAGAGCCCGACAGGGCCCGACAGGGCCCGACAGAGCCCGACAGGGCCCAGTAGAGCCCGACAGAGCCCGACAGAGCCCGACAGGGCCCGACAGAGCCCGACAGAGCCCAGTAGAGCCCGACAGAGCCCGACAGAGCCCGACAGGGCCCGACAGGGCCCGACAGAGCCCGACAGGGCCCGACAGAGCCCGACAGAGCCTGACAGAGCCCAGTAGAGCCCGACAGAGCCCGACAGGGCCCAGTAGAGCCCGACAGAGCCCGACAGAGCCCGACAGAGCCCGACAGGGCCCGACAGGGCCCGACAGGGCCCAGTAGAGCCCGACAGAGCCCGACAGAGCCCGACAGAGCCCGACAGGGCCCGACAGGGCCCAGTAGAGCCCGACAGAGCCCGACAGAGCCCGACAGGGCCCGACAGGGCCCGACAGAGCCCGACAGAGCCCGACAGGGCCCAGTAGAGCCCGACAGAGCCCGACAGGGCCCGACAGAGCCCAGTAGAGCCCGACAGAGCCCGACAGAGCCTGACAGAGCCCGACAGAACCCGACAGAGCCCGACAGAGACCAGTTGAGCCCGACAGAGCCCGACAGAGCCCGACAGAGCCCGACAGGGCCCGACAGGGCCCAGTAGAGCCCGACAGAGCCCGACAGAGCCCGACAGAGCCCGACAGAGCCCGACAGGGCCCGACAGAGCCCGACAGGGCCCGACAGGGCCCAGTAGAGCCCGACAGAGCCCGACAGAGCCCGACAGAGCCCGACAGGGCCCGACAGAGCCCGACAGAGCCCGACAGGGCCCGACAGAGCCCAGTAGAGACCGACAGAGCCCGACAGAGCCCGACAGAACCCGACAGAGCCCGACAGAGCCCAGTAGAGCCCGACAGAGCCCAACAGAGCCCGACAGAGCCCGACAGGGCCCGACAGGGCCCGACAGGACCCAGTAGAGCCCGACAGAGCCCGACAGAGCCCGACAGAGCCCGACAGGGCCCGACAGGGCCCAGTAGAGCAGAACAGAGCCCGACAGAGCCCGACAGGGCCCGACAGAACCCGACAGAGCCCGACAGAGCCCGACAGAGCCCAGTAGAGCCCGACAGAGCCCGACAGAGCCCGACAGGGCCCGACAGGGCCCGACAGGGCCCAGTAGAGTCCGACAGAGCCCGACAGAGCCCGACAGGGCTCGACAGGGCCCAGTAGAGCCCGACAGAGCCCGACAGAGCCCGACAGAACCCGACAGAGCCCGACAGAGCCCGACAGAGCCCAGTAGAGCCCGACAGAGCCCGACAGAGCCCGACAGAGCCCGACAGGGCCCGACAGGGCCCGACAGAGCCCGACAGGGCCCGACAGAGCCCGACAGGGCCCGACAGAGCCTGACAGAGCCCGACAGGGCCCAGTAGAGCCCGACAGAGCCCGACAGAGCCCGACAGAGCCCGATAGAGCCCGACAGAGCCCAGTAGAGCCCGACAGAGCCCGACAGAGCCCGACAGAGCCCGACAGGGCCCGACAGGGCCCGACAGAGCCCGACAGAGCCCGACAGGGCCCGACAGAGCCCGACAGAGCCCGACAGGGCCCGACAGGGCCCAGTAGAGCCCGACAGAGCCCGACAGGGCCCAGTAGAGCCCGACAGAGCCCGACAGAGCCCGACAGAGCCCGACAGGGCCCGACAGGGCCCGACAGAGCCCGACAGAGCCCGACAGGGCTCAGTAGAGCCCGACAGAGCCCGACAGGGCCCGACAGAGCCCGACAGAGCCCGACAGAGCCCGACAGAGCCCGACAGGGCCCGACAGGGCCCGACAGGGACCGACAGGGCCCAGTAGAGCCCGACAGAGCCCGACAGAGCCCGACAGAACCCGACAGGGCCCAGTAGAGCCCGACAGAGCCCGACAGAGCCCGACAGAGCCTGACAGATCCCGACAGGGCCCAGTAGAGCCCGACAGAGCCCGACAGAGCCCGACAGAGCCCGACAGGGCCCGACAGAGCCCGATAGAGCCCGACAGAGCCCGACAGGGCCCGACAGAGCCCGACAGAGCCCGACAGGGCCCAGTAGAGCCCGACAGAGCCCGACAGAGCCCGACAGAGCCCAGTAGAGCCCGACAGAGCCCGACAGAGCCCGACAGGGCCCGACAGAGCACGACAGAGCCCGACAGGGCCCGACAGAGCCCGACAGAGCCTGACAGAGCCCAGTAGAGCCCGACAGAGGCCGACAGGGCCCGACAGGGCCCGACAGGGCCCAGTAGAGCCCGACAGAGCCCGACAGAGCCCAGTAGAGCCCAGTAGAGCCCGACAGAGCCCGACAGAGCCCGACAGAGCCCAACAGAGCCCGACAGGGCCCGACAGAGCCCGACAGAGCCCGACAGGGCCCAGTAGAGCCCGACAGAGCCCGACAGAGCCCGACAGGGCCCGACAGAGCCCGACAGAGCCCGACAGGGCCCGACAGGGCCCGACAGGGCCCGACAGGGCCCGACAGAGCCCGACAGAGCCCGACAGGGCCCGACAGGGCCCGACAGGGCCCAGTAGAGCCCGACAGAGCCCGACAGAGCCCAGTAGAGCCCGACAGAGCCCGACAGGGCCCGACAGGGCCCGACAGGGACCGACAGGGCCCAGTAGAGCCCGACAGAGCCCGACAGAGCCCGACAGAACCCGACAGGGCCCAGTAGAGCCCGACAGAGCCCGACAGAGCCCGACAGAGCCTGACAGGGCCCGACAGGGCCCAGTAGAGCCCGACAGAGCCCGACAGAGCCCGACAGAACCCGACAGGGCCCGACAGAGCCCGACAGAGCCCGACAGAGCCCGACAGGGCCCGACAGGGCCCGACAGGGCCCAGTAGAGCCCGACAGAGCCCGACAGGGCCCGACAGAGCCCGACAGGGCCCAGTAGAGCCCGACAGAGCCCGACAGAGCCCGACAGGGCCCGACAGGGCCCGACAGAGCCCGACAGGGCCCGACAGAGCCCGACAGGGCCCAGTAGAGCCCGACAGAGCCCGACAGAGCCCGACAGGGCCCGACAGAGCCCGACAGAGCCCAGTAGAGCCCGACAGAGCCCGACAGAGCCCGACAGGGCCCGACAGGCCCCGACAGAGCCCGACAGGGCCCGACAGAGCCCGACAGGGCCCAGTAGAGCCCGACAGAGCCCGATAGAGCCCGACAGAGCCCGACAGGGCCCGACAGGGCCCGACAGAGCCCGACAGGGCCCGACAGAGCCCGACAGAGCCTGACAGAGCCCAGTAGAGCCCGACAGAGCCCGACAGGGCCCAGTAGAGCCCGACAGAGCCCGACAGAGCCCGACAGAGCCCGACAGGGCCCGACAGGGCCCGACAGGGCCCAGTAGAGCCCGACAGAGCCCGACAGAGCCCGACAGAGCCCGACAGGGCCCGACAGGGCCCGACAGGGCCCAGTAGAGCCCGACAGAGCCCGACAGAGCCCGACAGAGCCCGACAGGGCCCGACAGGGCCCAGTAGAGCCCGACAGAGCCCGACAGAGCCCGACAGGGCCCGACAGGGCCCGACAGAGCCCGACAGAGCCCAACAGGGCCCAGTAGAGCCCGACAGAGCCCGACAGAGCCCGACAGAGCCCAGTAGAGCCCGACAGAGCCCGACAGAGCCTGACAGAGCCCGACAGAACCCGACAGAGCCCGACAGAGACCAGTTGAGCCCGACAGAGCCCGACAGAGCCCGACAGAGCCCGACAGGGCCCGACAGGGCCCAGTAGAGCCCGACAGAGCCTGACAGAGCCCGACAGAGCCCGACAGAGCCCGACAGAGCCCGACAGGGCCCAGTAGAGCCCGACAGAGCCCGACAGAGCCCAGTAGAGCCCAGTAGAGCCCGACAGAGCCCGACAGAGCCGGACAGAGCCCGAGAGAACCCGACAGAGCCCGACAGAGACCAGTTGAGCCCGACAGAGCCCGACAGGGCCCGACAGGGCCCAGTAGAGCCCGACAGAGCCCAGTAGAGCCCGACAGAGCCCGACAGAGCCCGACAGAGCCCGACAGGGCCCGACAGGGCCCGACAGAGCCCGACAGGGCCCGACAGAGCCCGACAGAGCCCGACAGAGCCCGACAGGACCCGACAGAGCCTGACAGAGCCCGACAGGGCCCAGTAGAGCCCGACAGAGCCCGACAGAGCCCAGTAGAGCCCGACAGAGCCCGACAGAGCCCGACAGAGCCCGACAGGGCCCGACAGAGCCCGACAGAGCCCGACAGGGCCCGACAGAGCCCGACAGGGCCCGACAGAGCCCGACAGAACCCGACAGGGCCCAGTAGAGCCCGACAGAGCCCGACAGAGCCCGACAGAGCCCGACAGGGCCCGACAGAGCCCGATAGAGCCCGACAGAGCCCGACAGGGCCCAGTAGAGCCCGACAGAGCCTGACAAAGCCCGACAGAGCCCGAAAGGGCCCAGTAGAGCCCGACAGAGCCCGACAGAGCCCGACAGAGCCCGACAGGGCCCGACAGAGCCCGACAGAACCCGACAGGGCCCGACAGGGCCCAGTAGAGCCCGACAGAGCCCGACAGAGCCCGACAGGGCCCGACAGGGCCCGACAGAGCCCGACAGAGCCCGACAGGGCCCGACAGAGCCCGACAGAGCCCAGTAGAGCCCGACAGGGCCCGACAGGGCCCGACAGGGCCCAGTAGAGCCCGACAGAGCCCGACAGAGCCCGACAGGGCCCGACAGGGCCCGACAGAGCCCGACAGAGCCCGACAGAGCCCGACAGGGCCCGACAGGGCCCGACAGAGCCCGACAGGGCCCAGCAGAGCCCGACAGAGCCCGACAGAGCCCGACAGAGACCAAGAGAGCCCGACAGAGCCCGACAGGGCCCAGTAGAGCCCGACAGAGCCCAACAGAGCCCGACAGAGCCCGACAGAGCCCGACAGGGCACGACAGAGCCCGACAGAGCCCGACAGGGCCCGACAGGGCCCGACAGAGCCCGAAAGGGCCCGACTGATCCCGACAGGGCCCAGCAGAGCCCGACAGAGCCCGACAGAGCCCAACAGAGCCCGACAGGGCCCGACAGAGCCCGACAGGGCCCGACAGGGCCCGACAGAGCCCGACAGAGCCCGACAGGGCCCAGTAGAGCCCGACAGAGCCCGACAGAGCCCGAAAGATCCCGACAGAGCCCAGTAGAGCCTGACAGAGCCCGACAGAGCCCGACAGAGCCCGACAGAGCCCAGTAGAGCCCGACAGAGCCCGACAGGGCCCGACAGGGCCCGACAGGGCCCAGTAGAGCCCGACAGAGCCCGACAGAGCCCAGTAGAGCCCAGTAGAGCCCGACAGGGCCCGACAGGGCCCGACAGGGCCCAGTAGAGCCCGACAGAGCCCGACAGAGCCTGACAGAGCCCGACAGGGCCCGACAGGGCCCGATAGAGCCCGACAGAGCCCGACAGGGCCCAGTAGAGCCCGACAGAGCCTGACAAAGCCCGACAGAGCCCGAAAGGGCCCAGTAGAGCCCGACAGAGCCCGACAGAGCCCGACAGAGCCCGACAGGGCCCGACAGAGCCCGACAGAGCCCGACAGGGCCCGACAGGGCCCAGTAGAGCCCGACAGAGCCCGACAGAGCCCGACAGGGCCCGACAGGGCCCGACAGAGCCCGACAGAGCCCAGTAGAGCCCGACAGGGCCCGACAGGGCCCGACAGGGCCCAGTAGAGCCCGACAGAGCCCGACAGAGCCCGACAGAGCCCGACAGGGCCCGACAGAGCCCGACAGAGCCCGACAGGGCCCGACAGGGCCCGACAGAGCCCGACAGGGCCCGACAGAGCCCGACAGAGCCCGACAGAGCCCGACAGGGCCCAGTAGAGCCCGACAGAGCCCGACAGAGCCCGACAGAGCCCGACAGGGCCCGACAGGGCCCGACAGAGCCCACAGGGCCCAGTAGAGCCCGATAGAGCCCGACAGAGCCCGACAGAGCCCGACAGGGCCTGACAGAGCCCGACAGAGCCCGACAGAGCCCGACAGGGCCCAGTAGAGCCCGACAGAGCCCGACAGGGCCCGACAGAGCCCGACAGAGCCCGACAGAGCCCGACAGGGCCCGACAGAGCCCGACAGGGCCCGACAGGGCCCGACAGGGACCGACAGGGCCCAGTAGAGCCCGACAGAGCCCGACAGAGCCCGACAGAACCCGACAGGGCCCAGTAGAGCCCGACAGAGCCCGACAGAGCCCGACAGAGCCCGACAGAGCCTTACAGGGCCCGACAGGGCCCAGTAGAGCCCGACAGAGCCCGACAGAGCCCGACAGGGCCCGACAGAGCCCGACAGAGCCCAGTAGAGCCCGACAGAGCCCAGTAGAGCCCGACAGAGCCCGACAGAGCCCGACAGAGCCCGACAGGGCCCGACAGAGCCCGACAGAGCCCGACAGGGCCCAGTAGAGCCCGACAGAGCCCGACAGAGCCCGACAGAGCCCGACAGGGCCCGACAGAGCCCGACAGAGCCCGACAGAGCCCGACAGGGCCCAGTAGAGCCCGACAGAGCCCGACAGGGCCCGACAGAGCCCGACAGAGCCCGACAGAGCCCGACAGGGCCCGACAGAGCCCGACAGAGCCCGACAGGGCCCGACAGGGCCCGACAGGGCCCAGTGGAGCCCGACAGAGCCCGACAGAGCCCGACAGAACCCGACAGGGCCCAGTAGATCCCGACAGAGCCCGACAGAGCCCGACAGGGCCCGACAGAGCCCGACAGAGCCCGACAGAGCCCGACAGAGCCCGACAGGGCCCGACAGAGCCCGACAGAGCCCGACAGGGCCCGACAGGGCCCGACAGAGCCCGACAGGGCCCAGCAGAGCCCGACAGAGCCCGACAGAGCCCGACAGAGACCAAGAGAGCCCGACAGAGCCCGACAGGGTCCAGTAGAGCCCGACAGAGCCCAACAGAGCCCGACAGAGCCCGACAGAGCCCGACAGGGCACGACAGAGCCCGACAGAGCCCGACAGGGCCCGACAGGGCCCGGCAGAGCCCGAAAGGGCCCGACAGATCCCGACAGGGCCCAGCAGAGCCCGACAGAGCCCGACAGAGCCCGACAGAGCCCAACAGAGCCCGACAGGGCCCGACAGAGACCGACAGGGCCCGACAGGGCCCGACAGAGCCCGACAGAGCCCGACAGGGCCCAGTAGAGCCCGACAGAGCCCGACAGAGCCCGAAAGATCCCGACAGAGCCCAGTAGAGCCCGACAGAGCCCGACAGAGCCCGACAGAGCCCGACAGAGCCCAGTAGAGCCCGACAGAGCCCGACAGGGCCCGACAGAGCCCGACAGAGCCCGACAGAGCCCGACAGAGCCCGACAGAGCCCAGTAGAGCCCAGTAGAGCCCGACAGGGCCCGACAGGGCCCGACAGGGCCCAGTAGAGCCCGACAGAGCCCGACAGAGCCTGACAGAGCCCGACAGGGCCCGACAGGGCCCGATAGAGCCCGACAGAGCCCGACAGGGCCCAGTAGAGCCCGACAGAGCCTGACAAAGCCCGACAGAGCCCGAAAGGGCCCAGTAGAGCCCGACAGAGCCCGACAGAGCCCGACAGAGCCCGACAGGGCCCGACAGAGCCCGACAGAGCCCGACAGGGCCCGACAGGGCCCAGTAGAGCCCGACAGAGCCCGACAGAGCCCGACAGGGCCCGACAGGGCCCGACAGGGCCCGACAGAGCCCGACAGGGCCCGACAGAGCCCGACAGAGCCCAGTAGAGCCCGACAGGGCCCGACAGGGCCCGACAGGGCCTAGTAGAGCCCGACAGAGCCCGACAGAGCCCGACAGAGCCCGACAGGGCCCGACAGAGCCCGACAGAGCCCGACAGGGCCCGACAGGGCCCGACAGGGCCCGACAGGGCCCGACAGAGCCCGACAGAGCCCGACAGGGCCCAGTAGAGCCCGACAGAGCCCGACAGAGCCCGACAGAGCCCGACAGGGCCCGACAGGGCCCGACAGAGCCCACAGGGCCCAGTAGAGCCCGATAGAGCCCGACAGAGCCCGACAGAGCCCGACAGGGCCTGACAGAGCCCGACAGAGCCCGACAGAGCCCGACAGGGCCCAGTAGAGCCCGACAGAGCCCGACAGGGCCCGACAGAGCCCGACAGAGCCCGACAGAGCCCGACAGGGCCCGACAGAGCCCGACAGGGCCCGACAGGGCCCGACAGGGACCGACAGGGCCCAGTAGAGCCCGACAGAGCCCGACAGAGCCCGACAGAACCCGACAGGGCCCAGTAGAGCCCGACAGAGCCCGACAGAGCCCGACAGAGCCCGACAGAGCCTTACAGGGCCCGACAGGGCCCAGTAGAGCCCGACAGAGCCCGACAGAGCCCGACAGGGCCCGACAGAGCCCGACAGAGCCCGACAGGGCCCGACAGGGCCCGACAGGGCCCAGTAGAGCCCGACAGAGCCCGACAGGGCCCAACAGAGCCCGACAGAGCCCGACAGAGCCCGACAGAGCGCGACAGGGCCCAGTAGAGCCCGACAGAGCCCGACAGAGCCTGACAGAGCCCGACAGGGCCCGACAGAGCCCGACAGAGCCCGACAGGGCCCGACAGAGCCCGACAGAGCCCGACAGAGCCCGACAGGGCCCGACAGGGCCCGACAGAGCCAGACAGGGCCCGACAGAGCCCGACAGAGCCCAGTAGAGCCCGACAGAGCCCGACAGAGCCCGACAGGGCCCGACAGAGCCCGACAGAGCCCAGTAGAGCCCGACAGAGCCCGACAGAGCCCGACAGGGCCCGACAGAGCCCGACAGAGCCCGACAGGGCCCGACAGAGCCCGACAGAGCCTGACAGAGCCCAGTAGAGCCCGACAGAGCCCGACAGGGCCCGACAGGGCCCGACAGGGCCCAGTAGAGCCCGACAGAGCCCGACAGAGCCCAGTAGAGCCCGACAGAGCCCGACAGGGCCCGACAGGGCCCGACAGGGCCCAGTAGAGCCCGACAGAGCCCGAGAGAGCCCAGTAGAGCCCAGTAGAGCCCGACAGAGCCCGACAGAGCCCGACAGAGCCCGACAGAGCCCGACAGGGCCCGAGAGAGCCCGACAGAGACCGAGAGGGCCCGACAGGGCCCGACAGGGCCCAGTAGAGCCCGACAGAGCCCGACAGAGCCCGACAGAACCCGACAGGGCCCAGTAGATCCCGACAGAGCCCGACAGAGCCCGACAGGGCCCGACAGAGCCCGACAGAGCCCGACAGGGCCCGACAGAGCCCGACAGAGTCCGACAGGGCCCGACAGGGCCCGACAGAGCCCGACAGGGCCCAGCAGAGCCCGACAGAGCCCGACAGAGCCCGACAGAGCCCCAGAGAGCCCGACAGAGCCCGACAGGGCCCAGTAGAGCCCGACAGAGCCCAACAGAGCCCGACAGAGCCCGACAGAGCCCGACAGGGCACGACAGAGCCCGACAGAGCCCGACAGGGCCCGACAGGGCCCGACAGAGCCCGAAAGGGCCCGGCAGAGCCCGACAGGGCCCAGCAGAGCCCGACAGAGCCCGACAGAGCCCGACAGAGCCCGACAGAGCCCAACAGAGCCCGACAGGGCCCGACAGAGCCCGACAGGGCCCGACAGAGCCCGACAGAGCCCGACAGGGCCTGACAGAGCCCGACAGGGCCCGACAGGGCCCGACAGAGACCACAGGGCCCAGTAGAGCCCGATAGAGCCTGACAGAGCCCGACAGGGCCCGACAGGGCCCGACAGAGTCCGACAGAGCCCGACAGAGCCCGACAGGGCCCGACAGGGCCCGACAGGGCCCAGTAGAGCCCGACAGAGCCCGACAGAGCCCGACAGAACCCGACAGGGCCCAGTAGAGCCCGACAGAGCCCGACAGAGCCCGACAGAGCCTGACAGGGCCCGACAGGGCCCAGTAGAGCCCGACAGAGCCCGACAGAGCCCGACAGAACCCGACAGGGCCCGACAGAGCCCGACAGAGCCCGACAGAGCCCGACAGGGCCCGACAGGGCCCGACAGGGCCCGACAGGGCCCAGTAAAGCCCGACAGAGCCCGACAGGGCCCAACAGAGCCCGACAGAGCCCGACAGAGCCCGACAGGGCCCGACAGGGCCCGACAGAACCCGACAGGGCCCAGTAGAGCCCGACAGAGCCCGACAGAGCCCGACAGAGCCTGACAGGGCCCGACAGGGCCCAGTAGAGCCCGACAGAGCCCGACAGAGCCCGACAGAACCCGACAGGGCCCGACAGAGCCCGACAGAGCCCGACAGAGCCCGACAGGGCCCGACAGGGCCCGACAGGGCCCGACAGGGCCCAGTAAAGCCCGACAGAGCCCGACAGGGCCCGACAGGGCCCAGTAGAGCCCGACAGAGCCCGACAGAGCGCGACAGGGCCCAGTAGAGCCCGACAGAGCCCGACAGAGCCCGACAGAGCCCGACAGGGCCCGACAGAGCCCGACAGAGCCCGACAGGGCCCGACAGGGCCTGACAGAGCCCGACAGGGCCCGACAGGGCCCGACAGGGCACGACAGGGCCCGACAGAGCCCGACAGAGCCCAGTAGAGCCCGACAGAGCCCGACAGAGCCCGACAGGGCCCGACAGGGCCCGACAGAGCCCGACAGGGCAACCTAGAGCCCGACAGAGCCCGACAGAGCCCGACAGAGCCCAGTAGAGCCCGACAGAGCCCGACAGGGCCCGACAGGGCCCGACAGGGCCCAGTAGAGCCCGACAGAGCCCGACAGAGCCCAGTAGAGCCCAGTAGAGCCCGACAGAGCCCGACAGAGCCCGACAGAGCCTGACAGGGCCCAACAGAGCCGACAGAGCCCGACAGGGCCCGACAGGGCCCGACAGAGCCCGACAGGGCCCGACAGGGCCCGACAGGGCCCGACAGGGCCCAGTAGAGCCCGACAGAGCCCGACAGAGCCCGACAGAGCCCGACAGGGCCCGACAGGGCCCAGTAGAGCCCGACAGAGCCCGACAGAGCCCAGTAGAGCCTGACAGAGCCCGACAGGGCCCGACAGGGCCCAGCAGAGCCCGACAGAGCCCGACAGAGCCCGACAGGGCCCGACAGGGCCCGACAGAGCCCGACAGAGCCCGACAGGGCCCGACAGGGCCCAGCAGAGCCCGACAGAGCCCGACAGAGCCCGACAGAGCCCGACAGGGCCCGACAGGGCCCGACAGGGCCCGACAGAGCCCGACAGAGAACGACAGGGCCCGACAGGGCCCAGTAGAGCCCGACAGAGCCCGACAGGGCCCGACAGAGCCCGACAGAGCCCGACAGGGCCCGACAGAGCCCGACAGAGCCCGACAGGGCCCGACAGGGCCCGACAGGGCCCGACAGAGCCCAGTAGAGCCCGACAGAGCCCGACAGGGCCCAGTAGAGCCCAGTAGAGCCCGACAGAGCGCAGTAGAGCCCGACAGAGACCGACAGAGCCCGACAGAGCCCGACAGGGCCCGACAGAGCCCGACAGAGCCCGACAGGGCCCGACAGAGCCCGACAGGGCCCAGTAGAGCCCGACAGAGCCCGACAGAGCCCGACAGAGCCCGACAGAGCCCGACAGGGCCCGACAGGGCCCGACAGAGCCCGACAGGACCCGACAGAGCCCGACAGAGCCTGACAGAGCCCAGTAGAGCCCGACAGAGCCCGACAGGGCCCGACAGGGCCCGACAGGGCCCAGTAGAGCCCGACAGAGCCCGACAGAGCCCAGTAGAGCCCAGTAGAGCCCGACAGAGCCCGACAGAGCCCGACAGAGCCCGACAGGGCCCGACAGGGCCCGACAGAGCCCGACAGAGCCCGACAGGGCCCGACAGAGCCCGACAGGGACCGACAGGGCCCAGTAGAGCCCGACAGAGCCCGACAGAGCCCTACAGAGCCCGACAGAGCCCGACAGGGCCCGACAGAGCCCGACAGAGCCCGACAGGGCCCGACAGAGCCCAGTAGAGCCCGACAGAGCCCGACAGAGCCCGACAGAGCCCGACAGAACCCGACAGAGCCCGACAGAGCCCAGTAGAGCCCGACAGAGCCCGACAGAGCCCGACAGGGCCCGACAGGGCCCGACAGAGCCCGACAGGGCCCAGCAGAGCCCGACAGAGCCCGACAGAGCCCGACAGAGACCAAGAGAGCCCGACAGAGCCCGACAGGGCCCAGTAGAGCCCGACAGAGCCCAACAGAGCCCGACAGAGCCCGACAGAGCCCGACAGGGCACGACAGAGCCCGACAGAGCCCGACAGGGCCCGACAGGGCCCGACAGAGCCCGAAAGGGCCCGACAGATCCCGACAGGGCCCAGCAGAGCCCGACAGAGCCCGACAGAGCCCGACAGAGCCCAACAGAGCCCGACAGGGCCCGACAGAGCCCGACAGGGCCCGACAGGGCCCGACAGAGCCCGACAGAGCCCGACAGGGCCCAGTAGAGCCCGACAGAGCCCGACAGAGCCCGAAAGATCCCGACAGAGCCCAGTAGAGCCCGACAGAGCCCGACAGAGCCCGACAGAGCCCGACAGAGCCCAGTAGAGCCCGACAGAGCCCGACAGGGCCCGACAGAGCCCGACAGAGCCCGACAGAGCCCGACAGAGCCCGACAGAGCCCAGTAGAGCCCAGTAGAGCCCGACAGGGCCCGACAGGGCCCGACAGGGCCCAGTAGAGCCCGACAGAGCCCGACAGAGCCTGACAGAGCCCGACAGGGCCCGACAGGGCCCGATAGAGCCCGACAGAGCCCGACAGGGCCCAGTAGAGCCCGACAGAGCCTGACAAAGCCCGACAGAGCCCGAAAGGGCCCAGTAGAGCCCGACAGAGCCCGACAGAGCCCGACAGAGCCCGACAGGGCCCGACAGAGCCCGACAGAGCCCGACAGGGCCCGACAGGGCCCAGTAGAGCCCGACAGAGCCCGACAGAGCCCGACAGGGCCCGACAGGGCCCGACAGGGCCCGACAGAGCCCGACAGGGCCCGACAGAGCCCGACAGAGCCCAGTAGAGCCCGACAGGGCCCGACAGGGCCCGACAGGGCCTAGTAGAGCCCGACAGAGCCCGACAGAGCCCGACAGAGCCCGACAGGGCCCGACAGGGCCCGACAGAGCCCGACAGGGCCCGACAGGGCCCGACAGAGCCCGACAGAGCCCGACAGAGCCCGACAGGGCCCAGTAGAGCCCGACAGAGCCCGACAGAGCCCGACAGAGCCCGACAGGGCCCGACAGGGCCCGACAGAGCCCACAGGGCCCAGTAGAGCCCGATAGAGCCCGACAGAGCCCGACAGAGCCCGACAGGGCCTGACAGAGCCCGACAGAGCCCGACAGAGCCCGACAGGGCCCAGTAGAGCCCGACAGAGCCCGACAGGGCCCGACAGAGCCCGACAGAGCCCGACAGAGCCCGACAGGGCCCGACAGAGCCCGACAGGGCCCGACAGGGCCCGACAGGGACCGACAGGGCCCAGTAGAGCCCGACAGAGCCCGACAGAGCCCGACAGAACCCGACAGGGCCCAGTAGAGCCCGACAGAGCCCGACAGAGCCCGACAGAGCCCGACAGAGCCTTACAGGGCCCGACAGGGCCCAGTAGAGCCCGACAGAGCCCGACAGAGCCCGACAGGGCCCGACAGAGCCCGACAGAGCCCGACAGGGCCCGACAGGGCCCGACAGGGCCCAGTAGAGCCCGACAGAGCCCGACAGGGCCCAACAGAGCCCGACAGAGCCCGACAGAGCCCGACAGAGCGCGACAGGGCCCAGTAGAGCCCGACAGAGCCCGACAGAGCCCGACAGAGCCCGACAGGGCCCGACAGAGCCCGACAGAGCCCGACAGGGCCCGACAGAGCCCGACAGAGCCCGACAGAGCCCGACAGGGCCCGACAGGGCCCGACAGAGCCAGACAGGGCCCGACAGAGCCCGACAGAGCCCAGTAGAGCCCGACAGAGCCCGACAGAGCCCGACAGGGCCCGACAGAGCCCGACAGAGCCCAGTAGAGCCCGACAGAGCCCGA
Source organism: Caloenas nicobarica (assembly GCF_036013445.1). NCBI lineage: Eukaryota > Metazoa > Chordata > Aves > Columbiformes > Columbidae > Caloenas > Caloenas nicobarica. Next base: position 292,868 of record NW_027016990.1, read on the forward strand.
CAGAGCCCGACAGGGCCCGACAGAGCCCGACAGAGCCCGACAGGGCCCGACAGAGCCCGACAGAGCCTGACAGAGCCCAGTAGAGCCCGACAGAGCCCGACAGGGCCCGACAGGGCCCGACAGGGCCCAGTAGAGCCCGACAGAGCCCGACAGAGCCCAGTAGAGCCCGACAGAGCCCGACAGGGCCCGACAGGGCCCGACAGGGCCCAGTAGAGCCCGACAGAGCCCGAGAGAGCCCAGTAGAGCCCAGTAGAGCCCGACAGAGCCCGACAGAGCCCGACAGAGCCCGACAGAGCCCGACAGGGCCCGAGAGAGCCCGACAGAGACCGACAGGGCCCGACAGGGCCCGACAGGGCCCAGTAGAGCCCGACAGAGCCCGACAGAGCCCGACAGAACCCGACAGGGCCCAGTAGATCCCGACAGAGCCCGACAGAGCCCGACAGGGCCCGACAGAGCCCGACAGAGCCCGACAGGGCCCGACAGAGCCCGACAGAGTCCGACAGGGCCCGACAGGGCCCGACAGAGCCCGACAGGGCCCAGCAGAGCCCGACAGAGCCCGACAGAGCCCGACAGAGCCCCAGAGAGCCCGACAGAGCCCGACAGGGCCCAGTAGAGCCCGACAGAGCCCAACAGAGCCCGACAGAGCCCGACAGAGCCCGACAGGGCACGACAGAGCCCGACAGAGCCCGACAGGGCCCGACAGGGCCCGACAGAGCCCGAAAGGGCCCGGCAGAGCCCGACAGGGCCCAGCAGAGCCCGACAGAGCCCGACAGAGCCCGACAGAGCCCGACAGAGCCCGACAGGGCCCGACAGAGCCCGACAGGGCCTGACAGAGCCCGACAGGGCCCGACAGGGCCCGACAGAGACCACAGGGCCCAGTAGAGCCCGATAGAGCCTGACAGAGCCCGACAGAGCCCGACAGGGCCCGACAGGGCCCGACAGAGCCCGACAGGGCAACCTAGAGCCCGACAGAGCCCGACAGAGCCCGACAGAGCCCAGTAGAGCCCGACAGAGCCCGACAGGGCCCGACAGGGCCCGACAGGGCCCAGTAGAGCCCGACAGAGCCCGACAGAGCCCAGTAGAGCCCAGTAGAGCCCGACAGAGCCCGACAGAGCCCGACAGAGCCTGACAGGGCCCAACAGAGCCGACAGAGCCCGACAGGGCCCGACAGGGCCCGACAGAGCCCGACAGGGCCCGACAGGGCCCAGTAGAGCCCGACAGAGCCCGACAGAGCCCGACAGAGCCCGACAGGGCCCGACAGGGCCCAGTAGAGCCCGACAGAGCCCGACAGAGCCCAGTAGAGCCTGACAGAGCCCGACAGGGCCCGACAGGGCCCAGCAGAGCCCGACAGAGCCCGACAGAGCCCGACAGAGCCCGACAGGGCCCGACAGGGCCCGACAGGGCCCGACAGGGCCCGACAGAGAACGACAGGGCCCAACAGGGCCCAGTAGAGCCCGACAGAGCCCGACAGGGCCCGACAGAGCCCGACAGGGCCCGACAGAGCCCGACAGAGCCCGACAGGGCCCGACAGGGCCCGACAGGGCCCGACAGAGCCCAGTAGAGCCCGACAGAGCCCGACAGGGCCCAGTAGAGCCAGTAGAGCCCGACAGAGCGCAGTAGAGCCCGACAGAGACCGACAGAGCCCGACAGAGCCCGACAGGGCCCGACAGAGCCCGACAGAGCCCGACAGGGCCCGACAGGGCCGACAGAGCCCGACAGGACCCGACAGAGCCCGACAGAGCCTGACAGAGCCCAGTAGAGCCCGACAGAGCCCGACAGGGCCCGACAGGGGCCCGACAGGGCCCAGTAGAGCCCGACAGAGCCCGACAGAGCCCAGTAGAGCCCAGTAGAGCCCGACAGAGCCCGACAGGGCCCGACAGAGCCCGACAGAGCCCGACAGGGCCCGACAGGGCCCGACAGAGCCCGACAGGACCCGACAGAGCCCGACAGAGCCTGACAGAGCCCAGTAGAGCCCGACAGAGCCCGACAGGGCCCGACAGGCCCGACAGGCCCAGTAGAGCCCGACAGAGCCCGACAGAGCCCAGTAGAGCCCAGTAGAGCCCGACAGAGCCCGACAGAGCCCGACAGAGCCCGACAGGGCCCGACAGGGCCCGACAGAGCCCGACAGAGCCCGACAGGGCCCGACAGAGCCCGACAGGGACCGACAGGGCCCAGTAGAGCCCGACAGAGCCCGACAGAGCCCTACAGAGCCCGACAGAGCCGACAGGGCCCGACAGAGCCCGACAGAGCCCGACAGGGCCCGACAGATCCCAGTAGAGCCCGACAGAGCCCAGTAGAGCCCGACAGAGCCCGACAGAACCCGACAGAGCCCGACAGAGCCCAGTAGAGCCCGACAGAGCCCGACAGAGCCCGACAGAGCCCGACAGGGCCCGACAGGGCCCGACAGGGCCCAGTAGAGCCGACAGAGCCCGACAGAGCCCGACAGAGCCCGACAGAGCCCGACAGGGCCCGACAGGGCCCAGTAGAGCCCGACAGAGCCCGACAGAGCCCGACAGAACCCGACAGAGCCCGACAGAGCCCGACAGGGCCCGACAGAGCCCGACAGAGCCCGACAGGGCCCAGTAGAGCCCGACAGAGCCCGACAGAGCCCAGTAGAGCCCAGTAGAGCCCGACAGAGCCCGACAGAGCCCGACAGAGCCCGACAGAACCCGACAGAGCCCGACAGAGACCAGTTGAGCCCGACAGAGCCCGACAGAGCCCGACAGAGCCCGACAGGGCCCGACAGGGCCCAGTAGAGCCCGACAGAGCCCGACAGAGCCCGACAGAGCCCAGTAGAGCCCGACAGAGCCCGACAGAGCCCGACAGAGCCCGACAGAGCCCGACAGGGCCCGACAGAGCCCGACAGAGCCCGACAGGGCCCGACAGAGACCAGTAGAGCCCGACAGAGCCCGACAGAGCCCGACAGAGCCCGACAGGGCCCAGTAGAGCCCAGTAGAGCCCGACAGAGCCCAGTAGAGCCCGACAGAGCCCGACAGGGCCCGACAGAGCCCGACAGGGCCCGACAGGGCCCGACAGAGCCCGACAGGGCCCGACAGAGCCCGACAGAGCCCGACAGGGCCCGACAGAGCCCGACAGAGCCCGACAGGGCCCCACAGAGCCCGACAGGGCCCAGTAGAGCCCGACAGAGCCCGACAGAGCCCGACAGGGCCCGATAGAGCCCGACAGGGCCCGACAGGGCCCGACAGAGCCCGACAGGGCACGACAGAGCCCGACAGAGCCCGACAGAGCCCGACAGAGCCCGACAGGGCCCAGTAGAGCCCGACAGAGCCCGACAGAGCCCGACAGAGCCCGACAGGGCCCGACAGAGCCCGACAGAGCCCGACAGGGCCCGACAGGGCCCGACAGAGCCCGACAGGGCCCGACAGAGCCCGACAGAGCCCGACAGGGCCCCACAGAGCCCGACAGGGCCCAGTAGAGCCCGACAGAGCCCGACAGAGCCCGACAGAGCCCAGTAGAGCCCTACAGAGCCCGACAGAGCCCGACAGAGCCCGACAGGGCCCGACAGGGCCCGACAGGGCCCAGTAGAGCCCGATAGAGCCCGACAGAGCCCGACAGAGCCCGACAGAGCCCGACAGAACCCGACAGAGCCCGACAGAGCCCAGTAGAGCCCAGTAGAGCCCGACAGAGCCCGACAGAGCCCGACAGAGCCCGACAGGGCCAAACAGGGCCCAGTAGAGCCCGACAGAGCCCGACAGAGCCCGACAGAGCCCAGTAGAGCCCAGTAGAGCCCGACAGAGCCCGACACAGCCCGACAGAGCCCGACAGAGCCCGACAGGGCCCGACAGAGCCCGACAGAGCCCGACAGGGCCCGACAGGGCCCAGTAGAGCCCGACAGAGCCCGACAGGGCCCGACAGAGCCCGACAGAGCCCGACAGGGCCCGACAGAGCCCGACAGAGCCCGACAGAGCCCGACAGGGCCCGACAGGGCCCGACAGGGCCCGACAGGGCCCGACAGAGCCCGACAGGGCCCCACAGAGCCCGACAGAGCCCAGTATCGCCCAGTAGAGCCCGACAGAGCCCGACAGAGCCCGACAGGGCCCGACAGGGCCCGACAGGGCCCAGTAGAGCCCGACAGAGCCCGACAGGGCCCGACAGAGCCCGACAGAGCCCGACAGAGCCCGACAGGGCCCGACAGGGCCCGACAGAGCCCGACAGGGCCCGACAGGGCCCGACAGAGCCCGACAGAGCCCGACAGGGACCGACAGAGCCCGACAGGGCCCGACAGGGCCCGACAGAGCCCGACAGGGCCCCACAGAGCCCGACAGAGCCCAGTAGAGCCCAGTAGAGCCCGACAGAGCCCGATAGAGCCCGACAGGGCCCGACAGGGCCCGACAGGGCCCAGTAGAGCCCGACAGAGCCCAGTAGAGCCCAGTAGAGCCCGACAGAGCCCGACAGAGCCCGACAGAGCCCGACAGGGCCCGACAGAGCCCGACAGGGCCCGACAGGGCCCGACAGGGCCCAGTAGAGCCCGAAAGAGCCCGACAGAGCCCAGTAGAGCCCAGTAGAGCCCGACAGGGCCCGACAGGGCCCGACAGGGCCCAGTAGAGCCCGACAGAGCCCGACAGAGCCTGACAGAGTCCGACAGGGCCCGACAGGGCCCGACAGAGCCCGACAGAGCCCGACAGGGCCCGACAGAGCCCGACAGGGCCCGACAGAGCCCAGTAGAGCCCGACAGAGCCCGACAGAGCCCGAGAGAGCCTGACAGAGCCCAGTAGAGCCCGACAGAGCCCGACAGAGCCCGACAGAGCCCAGTAGAGCCCAACAGAGCCCGACAGGGCCCGACAGGGCCCAGTAGAGCCTGACAGAGCCCGACAGAGCCCAGTAGAGCCCAGTAGAGCCCGACAGAGCCCGACAGAGCCCGACAGAGCCCGACAGGGCCCGACAGAGCCCGACAGAGCCCGACAGGGCCCGACAGGGCCCGACAGAGCCCGACAGGGCCCAGTAGAGCCCGACAGAGCCCGACAGAGCCCGACAGAGCCCGACAGAGCCCGACAGGGCCCAGTAGAGCCCGACAGAGCCCGACAGGGCCCGACAGGGCCCGACAGAGCCCGACAGGGCCCAGTAGAGCCCGACAGAGCCCGACAGAGCCCGACAGAGCCCGACAGGGCCCAGTAGAGCCCGACAGAGCCCGACAGGGCCCAGTAGAGCCCGACAGAGCCCGACAGAGCCCGACAGAGCCCGACAGAGCCCAGTAGAGCCCGACAGAACCCGACAGAGCCCGACAGAGCCCAGTAGAGCCCGACAGAGCCCGACAGGGCCCAACAGGGCCCGACAGGGCCCAGTAGAGCCCGACAGAGCCCGACAGAGCCCAGTAGAGCCCAGTAGAGCCCGACAGAGCCCGATAGAGCCCGACAGAGCCCGACAGGGCCCGACAGAGCCCGACAGAGCCCGACAGGGCCCGACAGAGCCCGACAGAGCCCGACAGGGTCCAGTAGAGCCCGACAGAGCCCGACAGAGCCCGACAGGGCCCAGTAGAGCCCGACAGAGCCCGACAGAGCCCGACAGAGCCCGACAGGGCCCAGTAGAGCCCGACAGAGCCCGACAGAGCCCGACAGAGCCCAGTATCGCCCAGTAGAGCCCGACAGAGCCCGACAGAGCCCGACAGGGCCCGACAGGGCCCGACAGGGCCCAGTAGAGCCCGACAGAGCCCGACAGGGCCCGACAGAGCCCGACAGAGCCCGACAGGGCCCGACAGGGCCCGACAGAGCCCGACAGGGCCCGACAGGGCCCGACAGAGCCCGACAGAGCCCGACAGGGACCGACAGGGACCGACAGGGCCCGACAGGGCCCGACAGAGCCCGACAGGGCCCCACAGAGCGCGACAGAGCCCAGTAGAGCCCAGTAGAGCCCGACAGAGCCCGACAGAGCCCGACAGGGCCCGACAGGGCCCGACAGGGCCCAGTAGAGCCCGACAGAGCCCAGTAGAGCCCAGTAGAGCCCGACAGAGCCCGACAGAGCCCGACAGAGCCCGACAGGGCCCGACAGAGCCCGACAGGGCCCGACAGGGCCCGACAGGGCCCAGTAGAGCCCGAAAGAGCCCGACAGAGCCCAGTAGAGCCCAGAAGAGCCCGACAGGGCCCGACAGGGCCCGACAGGGCCCAGTAGAGCCCGACAGAGCCCGACAGAGCCTGACAGAGCCCGACAGGGCCCGACAGGGCCCGACAGAGCCCGACAGAGCCCGACAGGGCCCGACAGAGCCCGACAGGGCCCGACAGAGCCCAGTAGAGCCCGACAGAGCCCGACAGAGCCCGACAGAGCCTGACAGAGCCCAGTAGAGCCCGACAGAGCCCGACAGAGCCCGACAGAGCCCAGTAGAGCCCGACAGAGCCCGACAGGGCCCGACAGGGCCCGACAGGGCCCAGTAGAGCCCGACAGAGCCCGACAGAGCCCAGTAGAGCCCAGTAGAGCCCGACAGAGCCCGACAGAGCCCGACAGAGCCCGACAGGGCCCGACAGAGCCCGACAGAGCCCGACAGGGCCCGACAGAGCCCGACAGAGCCCGACAGGGTCCAGTAGAGCCCGACAGAGCCCGACAGAGCCCGACAGGGCCCAGTAGAGCCCGACAGAGCCCGACAGAGCCCGACAGAGCCCGACAGGGCCCAGTAGAGCCCGACAGAGCCCGACAGAGCCCGACAGAGCCCAGTATCGCCCAGTAGAGCCCGACAGAGCCCGACAGAGCCCGACAGGGCCCGACAGGGCCCGACAGGGCCCAGTAGAGCCCGACAGAGCCCGACAGGGCCCGACAGAGCCCGACAGAGCCCGACAGGGCCCGACAGGGCCCGACAGAGCCCGACAGGGCCCGACAGGGCCCGACAGAGCCCGACAGAGCCCGACAGGGACCGACAGGGACCGACAGGGCCCGACAGGGCCCGACAGAGCCCGACAGGGCCCCACAGAGCGCGACAGAGCCCAGTAGAGCCCAGTAGAGCCCGACAGAGCCCGACAGAGCCCGACAGGGCCCGACAGGGCCCGACAGGGCCCAGTAGAGCCCGACAGAGCCCAGTAGAGCCCAGTAGAGCCCGACAGAGCCCGACAGAGCCCGACAGAGCCCGACAGGGCCCGACAGAGCCCGACAGGGCCCGACAGGGCCCGACAGGGCCCAGTAGAGCCCGA